>NC_090391.1:12220180-12594234 GCF_036365525.1 Heterodontus francisci
TTCCCCTGGTGTTGGATCCCCCACCACCTGCCATAGACCCAGTCCAGCAGCTATGTCCTTCAGGACTCGGCCAGTAGTGGTGCTGCCGAGCCACTCTTACATTGAAGTCCCCCACCCAGAGTACATTTTATGCCCTTGCCACCCTCAGTGCTTCCTCCAAGTGGTGTTCAACATGGTGGAGTACTGAGTCATCAGCTGAGGGAGGGCGTCAGTTGGGATTCAGTAGGACGTCACCTTGCCCATGTTTGACCTGATGCCACGAGACTTCATGGGGTCCGGAGTCGATGTTGAGGACTCTCAGGGCAACTCCCTCCCTACTGTACACCACTGTCCCGCCACCTCTGGTGAGTCTGTCCTGCCGGTTGGACATGAAATACCCGAGGATGGTGATGGCGGTTTCTGGGACATTGTCTGGAAGGTAGGATTCGTGAGTATGACTATGTCAGGCTGTTGCTTGACTAGTCTGTGGGGACAGTTCTCCCAGCTTTGGCACAAGCCCCCAGATGTTAGTATGGAGGACTTTGTAGGGTCAACAGGGCTGTTCAGTTACAGTTTAGTTTAGCGATACAGCACTGAAACAGGACCTTCGGCCCACCGAGTCTGTGCCGACCAACAAGCACCCATTTATACTAATCCTACACTAATCCCATATTTCTACCACATCCCCACCTGTCCCTATATTTCTCTACCACCTATCTATACTAGGGGAAATTTATAATGGCCAATTTACCTACCAACCTGCAAGTCTTTTGGATTGTGGAGAACACCCACGCAGTCACAGGAAGAACTTGCAAACTCCACACAGGCAGTACCCAGCATTCAACCCGGGTCGCTGGAGCTGTGAGGCTGCGGTGCTAACCACTGCACCACTGTGCCACCCGCTGGGCTGGGTTTGCCGTTGTCGATGCCCGGTGGTCCGTCTGGTTTCATTCCTTTTTATTGACTTTGTAGCGGTGAGGTACAACTGAGTGGCTTGCTCGGCCATTTCAGGAGGCATGGAAGAGTTAACCACGTTGCTGTGGTTCTGGAGTCACATGTAGGCTAGACCAGGTAAGGATAGCAGATTTCGTTCCCGAAAGGATATTAGTGAAGCAGATGGGTTTTTACAACAATCGACAATGGTTTCATGGCCATCATTAGACTAGCTTTTTAATTCCAGATTAATTGAATTCAAATTCCACATTCTGCTGTGGTGGGATTCGAACCCATGCCCCCAGAGAAATACCCTGGGTCTTTGTGTTACTAGTCCAGTGATAACACCATTTCGCCACCGCCTTCCCAAACTTTACTGACTGCCATGAATCTTTGCATGTCATTTCTCTGGGAACAACTCGTCGAGTCATCACGGCTCTTGTTGTTTATTTAGCTAAAGGCATGTGACATCCAGTAAAGGTTAGATTTTACACAAAAACTCAAAACCTGCAAATGAAATTTCCTTAAAAAAAACTTTCATAGCAATGTGATTATCTATTTTCCTGTTAAATACATCCCTGCTCTCTTCTCCTGGAAGCTTAAATTATCAATTACATTCAATAAGTTCAGCTACCAATTACAAACACTTGGGGACCATTCACACAGTACACCATTCTGAGTAGAGAGTTTTGAAAATGACAATCAAAGTCATTGTCTGTACATGTAGCCAATGTCCAGAGATTTGTTTAATGAGGCTGTTTATGTAGCTCAGTCGCCGCGTGCAGGTGACCACTTGTTTTTGAAGATATTCCAAAGCAATTTTAAAGTGTTTTGAAATTGCCCTGAAAATAGGTTTAGTTGCATAATGGAGACTTGGGGAGAAAGATGATTAATTTTGTTTGTTTAACTGAATGAAACTAATGTGGTGCACTTCAACTAAGTATCCCAGCGGCTGTCGCTCACTGGTATAAGTAGGGTCTCATTTGACTGAGTTGACAATTTTCAGTCCGAGTCTCACAGAGAGCGTTCTGCGACATGGATCATGGATTATCCATTCATCTTTGAATTTGAACGCATCTACTATCCTGTTCTTGCAGCCGTTGGTATAACAGGTAAGGCAATAAAACTGGTCAAATTATAAAGCAGTGTAACTGCTTCTGTTCTTGTTCCTTGTCCTCTACTGTAACATGTTAGTATTAATAAATTAGGACATAAGAAAGAGATGGAGACTGTCAGAAAGACAGATGGAAAGAAAGCAAAGAAAACTGAGAATACACAAACTATGTAATGTGTTTTGACTTATGTCATATAATCGCACATTCCATTGTATCAATATATTTAGCATTATTTGTTCTCCGCTTAATACGATTTCTTAATTAAAATTACCAACTTTTTTGAAACTTCAACCGCAGAAATAATGGTGAGTGATATCCCACGACTGTATCCGGGAGAATTCCTTATTTCCAATAGCCGCTGGCAACAGATGTCAGCAGTCATCCCGTGCAAAATTGCACCTTTGTTTCCATTGAGGTTTCAACTTGTTTTCTTGTATTGTCAGAAATATCAGGTTACTACCGAAGGAAAAGCAAAGCATTTTCACCTGAAATTTGATAATTTTAGTCCAGAACGTTGTCTATGAGCTCTTCACAAGAATCAGGATTCCAGAGAAAGATAGCTCTGCACTGCTGGTACTGAAAGGGTCCTGCTCATTCATTGATTGAAAAAAAAAGTATTATCCCTTGTTGAAATAGACTACATACTCAATATCAATGATGAAATAAAACCAGACAAAAATGGCAACACTCACCAGGTCTGGCAGCTTCTGTAGTTAGGGAAACAGGGGTAACGTTTCATGTCGTTAACCCTTTATCAGTAACTTTCACTCTGCTGCAGATCTGAGAGAAGTTGTCAGGGCCAATCATTTCCTCGTAGGCTGTCTGTTGGTGAGGGTGCTGTTCAAAAGTCACCTCTGTAGGAAATCAATTAGTTATTATGTAGCGTTGTATGCACAATTATTTTCCGTCCTGCAACCAGTAACTTGACTGTTTAAACTTCATTGGATGGCAGAGAAATGTGACAGTTATCTAGAATAAGTAATAGTCTTTTCAAACTATGTTTGGACGCAGAACAAATGGCGTCTACACTGATCATTAAATGCCGGAGAAATACCACAGGGCAAGGCTTTGCAATTGATTATTTGGTCATACCGAAAGAGATGTATTTTTGTTAAATGTAAATACTGCATGTGAAAATTTCAATCTAAATGAAGCAGGCCGAAAATTATATCAATGGAATTCATAGGTTATGGACAATGTGGGTTCAATACTCGCCAATTCACGATTTCCCCAGTGCTTGGGAATTAAATGACAGGGATAACCCCCGTCGGAGTATTTTTGATCTTAACTTCCTACAGAGCTGGGGAAAAGGGCACCATCAATTGAAGCTGGGAGAGAGAGAGGGATAGAGACAGCGAGACAGGGGGAGAGAGAGAGAGGGAGCGAGAGAGAGAAAGAGAGAGAGCGAAAGAGAGAGAGAAGGAACAAAACGGATTATGGAAATGGATTTAGGTGGTTGTAGAAATGGATGAAGAGATGCATATGAAATGGCATTTTGTAAGAATGCCACTTGATTGAATCTTTCCCTTTGGCTGGTTTTCCCGTTATTTGATTCCCTCGCTCCACTCAAGATTTATCTCTCTCCAACCCACCAGACAGACCATAAATTCCCTCGATCGCTGATGGATTTATTTTGCCCTGATTCGCCCCCCACTGCCTGTCTCTCCATTGCAGAGTTGCCTGAAAGTACAGGGTAGTTATTAGTATTGGTTGACCGGGAAAGAGTAGATTGAAAAGGTGGGAAAATTAAAGAGTAAAGAGGACATGAGAGTAGGGCTGGTAAGTGTGATTTCGTTGCTTTGTTTCCCGTGTTCTTGCACCCTTTGAATTCATTATTGATCGTATTGCAGTCTCTTGCCTTCATTACACATTCCATTTTACATCTTGTTTATCTTTAGTCCACATCAATGTCCAGTCAGCAACAGCACCTTGTGCTAATATAGCGCCTTTGAAGGAACAAGACTTTCCTGGGGCCTTCACAGGAGCATTATAGAGAAAAGAAAATGTCACTCCGAGCCTCATAAGGAAATAATGGCATGCTTTAAGAAATATCATAAAGGAGAAAAGCGAGTTCGAGAGGTGAATAGATTTCGAAGGGATTTTCAGAGCTCAGAATCCAGGCAGTGAATGCTCGGTCGCCACTTGTGGAGCAATTAATATCAAGGATGAACAAGTGGCCAGGATTAGAGGAGACTAGAAATCTGCAAAGATTTTCGAGCTGGTGGAGGCTACAGAGTTAGGAGGGGTGAAGCAATCGGCGGAATTTAAAACAAGGCTCAGAATTTTACAATAGAGGCGTTGTTTGGCAGGCAGCCAAGATAGGTCAGTGAGCACAAGGGTGATAGGGAAGCGGGACTTAGTGCGAGTAAAGCCACCGGCAGCAATGTTTTGAATGACGTCAAGTTTACAGAAGAAAGAATATAGGAAGCCAATCAGGAGTGTATTGGAATATTCAATCTGGACGAAACAATAGAATGGATGACGGTTTCAGCAGCAGATGAGTTGAGGCAGGGGTCGAGTTGGACAGTGGACAGAGGTTGAAATAGGTAGCCTTAGTGATGGCGCAGATATGTGGTTGGCTCCTCATCAGGTATAACATTGACGTTGTGAACAGTCTTGTTCAATATCAGACAGTTGTCAGGGAGTGGCTTGGAATTAATGGCATGGGAACAGAGATGTGACGGGCAGAAGGCAATGGTTTCACACTTCCTAATATTTAACTGGAGGAAATGTTGTTCATCATGGATGTCAGACAAGCAGTGTGATAACATAGAGGCGTGGAGGAGTTGACAGACGTGTGAGTGATGTAAAGCTTGGTGTTGTCAACAGAAATGTGGAAAATGATGCAGCATTTTCGGATGATGACGCCAAGGAGTAGCATGTCAATGAGAAATGGGAGCGTGTAAAAGATAGATCATTGAGGGACACCAGAGGTAACTGTGCTGGAGCAGGAAGAGTACACTTTGCAGGTAATTATTTGGCGGTAATCGGAAGGGTAAGAATGAGACCCGGTGAGAGAAGTCCCATCCATCGGGATTCTCATATTAAACTTGTCTTGTTCTGTTCCTCCTTCATGTAATTTTTTTCTGAAGCAACTCACGTTATTGTTGCTTTATCAGAATCTTCTCCATCCTCACATTTTTCCTCAATCTTTTATTTATCTCAATTTCTGTACAATTCAGTTCATTTTAATTTCCCTCATTGCAACCCCAGATCAGTTTTGTGGACAGAACTAATCACAATTAACAAAGGCAACATCAAACCTGAAATTAGTGCCGAGGGCTGGGGACTGCGACTGATCTTGGGATGGTGTAATGATAGTTCTCTTTTCTCTCTCTTGCAGTCACCTTGCTCGCGATTGTGATCCTGTCCCGTAGAAAGTGTGGTCTCTACAAATGTGTCATTCATTACTTGGTGGCCATGGCAGTGGCGGATCTAATGGTGGTGATCATTGAAGTCATATTGAAGCGAATTAACAATATTTACTTGCCAATAAATTTATTGTTCATCACTCCCATATGCGCCATGAAACTTGTCACGAAATGGCAGCACTGGACTGCTCCGTCTGGTTCACGGTTGCTTTCACCTTTGATCGCTTTGTAGCTATTTGTTGCCCGAATCTCAAACAAAGGCATTGTACCCAAAGAACGGCGAACATGGTTTTAGCGACCGTGTGTGTGCTCGGCTGCCTGAGAACCATCCCCTTTTATTTCTTGTATGAACCTCAACTTATAATTAACAACATTCCATACTTCTGCATTGAAACCCCTGCCTTTTACACTTCTCCCTTATGGGCGGCGTACCAGTGGATTGACAGCATTTTAACACCTTTAGTGCCGATCCTTTTGATCCTTTTGTTAAATGCTCTCACTGTGAAACATGTTATAAAGTCCAAAAAAGTCCGCAAGGCGCTCCTCAGCAGCATCAATAAACAAAATGATCCAGAGAGCAAGAACCGGAAGAGGTCAATGATCTTGCTCTTTACTATATCTGGTAATTTCATTCTTCTCTGGATGACATATGTTGTGCATTCCCTAAGGTGGCGGGTGAAAAACTACAATTATACAGACAGATACTACAGTAACCCAATATCCATCAACCAGCAAACGGGATACATGCTGCAGCTTCTCAGTTCTTGCACCAACACGTGTATCTATGGGCTGACACAGGAAAAATTCAGAGATGAGATGAAGAATGGAGTGAAATACTTGATTACACTGAATGGGAGATTATGCAAATAGCAATCAATTGACAGCAAGATGCATCAAGCTGTGTAGATTGCAATCCATACCCTTCCTCTGCACCATACCACAAGGCTGGCAGGTCATGGCAGTTAACAGGCTGACTCTCTTAAGAGAGAGAACTGGCCAATAAACTACCAAGCCAGCAGAATCCAACTGCTTTGGGGATGCCGCCTGCAGTGCATATACAACAGAAAGAATAAACATTCGTATCTGAATTACAACAGAACCAATATTGCTAACTCGAAACAGAGGGTGAAAAACTGGGAAAACATCTGGTCACTGTAAAGCATGTAACAATAATTCAACGCCATCTTGTAAATGTAAAATGTTCAAATATAATGCACACTGGACCACATCAGATAAATATGAAATAATATTGCAGAGTGGATCGTATCTTTTAAATGTGAACCATTAATAATCACGCACACTTGGACCACATCGACTAAATGGGGAGTGTCTCCTAATAATGCGCGCTGCACCACTGCTGGCAAATGCGGAGTGATCAATGCTAATGCACACTGATCGCATCTGATAAAAATGAAGCAGTTAATAATAATGGACACGGGATCACATCTGGTAAATGTGAGTCATTGAATAATAATGTTCACAGGATCACATCTGGTAAATGTGAAACATTAAATAATAAAGCACACTGGACCCACATCTGGTAAATGTGAAGCAATAGTAATAATAAAAACTGGACCACATCTGGTAAATGTGAAGCAATAATAATAATAAACACTGGACCCACATCTGGTAAATGTGAAGCAATAGTAATAATAAACACTGGACCACATCTGGTAAATGTGAAGCAACAGTCATAATAAACACTGGACCACATCTGGTAAATGTGAAGCAACAGTAATGATAAACACTGGACCACATC
Source organism: Heterodontus francisci (assembly GCF_036365525.1). Taxonomy (NCBI): domain Eukaryota; kingdom Metazoa; phylum Chordata; class Chondrichthyes; order Heterodontiformes; family Heterodontidae; genus Heterodontus; species Heterodontus francisci. The sequence continues at coordinate 12,227,338 of NC_090391.1, forward strand.
TGGTAAATGTTAAGCAACAGCAATAACAAACAATGGACCACATCTGGTCAATGTGAAGCAACAGTTGTAATAAACACTGGACCACATCTGGTAAATGTGAAACAACAGTAATAATAAACACTGGACCACATCTGGTAAATGTGAGCCATTAAACATATAGTACAGTCGACCACATCTGATAAATGTGAACTGTTCAATAATGCTGAACACTGCATTCAATAATATTGTAAACTGGAACCTGTGAGATGTTTAGTAATTTTAATTATTTCTGGGGATGTGGACACCGCTGGCGAGAATAGCATTTTTTGCCCGCCCGAATGGCTTGCTAGGCCAGTTAGTTAAGAGCCAATCACATTTCTTTGGGTCTCGACTCATAGAGTTATACAGTGCAGAAACAGGCCGTTCGGCCCATCGTGTCCACGCCAGCCATCCAGCACCTAACTATTCTAATCCCATATTCCTGCACTTGGCCCAAAGCCTTGTATGCTATGGCATTTCAAGTGCTTATATGTAGAGCAGACCAGGTAAGGACAGCAAACTCTTTCCCTAAAGGATATTATTGAACCAGATGGGTTTTTACAACAATCACTGACGGTTTCACGCCTCCATGACTAAGACTAGCATTTAATTGCACGATTTTACTAATGAGCTTAAATCACATTCCAGCCAGTGACATGATGGGGTTTGAACATTTGTCCTCATGGAATTCGACTAGGTCTTTACAGCACTAGTTCAGTGACGTTGCCACCATGTCACCGCATCCTATATGCACCGGGCCTAATGCGGCAAATTTGAAACTTTTAATGATATTGGATCATACCTGATAAGTATTAAGTCTTCAAACATAATGCACATTGGACCACAACTGTAAATGTGAAACATTTAATCATAATACACACTGACTCTCAACTGTTAAATGTGTGTAATGTAATAGTAACACAAACTGGACCACATCTGGTAAATCTTAATCTTTTAATAATAATGAAAACTTGAGCATATCTCTTAAATGCGAAACATTTATCAATTATGCACATTGGAACACATCTTATAAAGGTGATTCATTTCACATTAAGGCACACTAGATAACATCTGGGAAATGTGAAGTGTTTAATAATAATTCGCACTGGAACACATCTGGTAAATGTAAAATATTTAATAATAATGTACATTGAAGCACATCTGGTGAATGTGAACTATTTAACATTAACCCACACTGGACAACATCTGGTAAATATGAAACATATGATACTAATCAATCAACATTAAGGTGCACTGGACAACGTCTCGGAAATGTGAAGCATTTAATAATATTGCACACTGGACCACATACAGTAAATGTGAAGCATTTAACACTAATGCACGCTGGATCTCAAATGGTAATTGACCAATATTTAATAGTAATACAAACTGGACCACATCTGGTAAATCTGAATCTTATAATAATAATGCACACTGGAACACATCTTGCAAACTTGAATCAGTTAACATTAAGGCCACTGGACAACATCTGGTAAATGTGAATCATTTAATATTAAGGCACACTGGACCACATCTAGTAAATGTGAAGCATTTGATAATAATGCACAATGGATCTCAACTGGTAAATGAGTATCATTTAATAGTAATACAAACTAGAGAACATCTGGTAAATCTGAATCTTTTCACAACAATGCACACTTGAGAAGATCTGGTAAATGTGAATCATTTAACATTAAGGCATACTGGAGCACATCTTGTAAATGTGATTAATTTAACATTACGGCACAGTGGACCACATCTAGTAAATGTGAAGCATTTGATAATAATGCACAATGGATTTCAACTGGTAAATGAGCATCATTTAATAGTAAGATAAACTATACCACATCTGGTAAAGCTGAAACGTTTCATAACAATGCACACTTGAGAAGATCTGGTAGATGTGAATCATTTAAAAGTAATGAAAACTGGGACACATCTTGTAAATGAGAATCACTTAACATTAAGGCACGCGAGACAACATCTGGGAAATGTAAACCATTTAATAATAATGCAAACTGGATTACATCTGGTAAATGTGAAGCATTAGATAATAAAACAAACTGGACGACACCTGGTAAATCAGTATCATTTAATAGTAATACAAACTGGAACACATTTGGCAAATCTGAATCTTTTCATAATCATGCACACTTGAGCATATCTGCTAAATGCAAATCATTGAATTGTTATGCACACTGGAACACATCTTGCAAACGTGATTCATTTAACATTAAAACACACTAGATAATATCTGCGAAATGTGAAGTATTTAATATTAATTTACACTGGAACACCTCTTATAAAGGTGATTCATTTCACATTAAGGCACACTAGATAACATCCGGGAAATGTGAAGTGTTTAATAATAATTCGCACTGGAACACATCTGGTAAATGTAAAATATTTAATAATAATGCACATTGAAGCACATCTGGTAAATGTGAACTATTTAGCATTAAGCTACACTGGACAACATCTGGTAAATATGAAACATATAATACTAATCATTCAACATTAAGGTGCACTGGACAACGTCTCGGAAATTTAAAGCATTTAATAATATTGCACACTGGACCACATACAGTAAATGTGAAGCATTTAACACTAATGCACGCTGGATCGCAAATGGTAAATGACCATTATTTAATAGTAATACAAACCGGACAACATCTGGTAAATCTGAATCTTCTAATAATAATGCACACTGGAACACATCTTGCAAACTTGAATCAGTTAACATTAAGGCCACTGGACAACATCTGGTAAATGTGAATCATTTAATATTAAGGCACACTGGACCACATCGAGTAAATGTGAAGCATTTGATAATAATGCACAATGGATCTCAACTGGTAAATGAGTATCATTTAATAGTAATACAAACTAGAGAACATCTGGTAAATCTGAATCTTTTCATAAGAATGCACACTTGAGAAGATCTGGTAAATGTGAATCATTTAACATTAAGGGACACTGGACCACATCTTGTAAATGTGATTAATTTAACATTAAGGCACAGTGGACCACATCTAGTAAATGTGAAGCATTTGATAATAATGCACAATGGATTTCAACTGGTAAATGAGCATCATTTAATAGTAAGATAAACTATACCACATCTGGTAAAGCTGAAACTTTTCATAACAATGCACACTTGAGAAGATCTGGTAGATGTGATTCATTTAAAAGTAATGGAAACTGGGACACATCTTGTAAATGAGAATCACTTAACATTAAGGCACATGAGACAACATCTGGGAAATGTAAACCATTTAATAATAATGCAAACTGGATTACATCTGGTAAATGTAAAGCATTTGATAATAAAACAAACTGGATGACACCTGGTAAATCAGTATCATTTAATAGTAATACAAACTGGAACACATTTGGCAAATCTGAATCTTTTTATAATCATGCACACTTGAGCATATCTGCTAAATGCAAATCATTGAATTGTTATGCACACTGGAACACATCTTGTAAACGTGACTCATTAAACATTAAGACACACTAGATAACATCTGAGAAATGTGAAGCATTTAATAATAATTTACACTGGAACACATCTGATAAATGTGATGTATTTAATAATAGTGCACACTGAACACATCTTGTAAATGTGATTCATTTAACAGTAAAACACAGTAGATAATATCTGCGAAATGTGAAGTATTTAATATTAATTTACACTGGAACACATCTGATAAATATGATGTATTTAATAATAGTGCACATTGAAGCACACCTGATAAATGTGAATCATTTAGCATGAAGGCTCACTGGACCACATCTGGTAAACATGAAGCATTTAATACTAATGCACACTGCAGCACATCTGGTAAATGTAAATCATTCGACATTAACGTCCACTGGACAGCATTTGGGAAATATGAAGCATTTAATAATAATGTTCACTGAAGCACATTGTTAAATGCGAACCATTTACAATTAAGGAATACTGGACCACATCTGGTAAACGTGAAGCATTTAATAATAATGCACAATGAAGCACATCTGGTAAATGCGAATCATTCAACATGAAGGCATACTGAACTCAACTGGAAAGTGTGAAGCATTTAATATTAATGCACACTGGATCACAACTGGTAAATGAGCATCATTTACTAGTAATACAAACTGGACCACATCTGGTAAATCTGAATATTTTAATGACAATGCACACTGGAACACATCTTGTAAATGTGAGTCAGTTAACATTAAGGCACACTGGACAACATCTGGGAAACGTGAAGCATTTAATAATATTCCAGACTGGATCACATCTGGTAAATGTGAAGCAATTAATAATGATGCTCACTGAAACACATCTGGTAAATGTGAATAATTTGACATTAATGCACACTGGACCACATCTAGCAAATGTGAAGCAATTAATAATAATGCACACTGGTTCACATCTGGTAAATATGAATCATGTAATAATAATAATGCACAATGGGCCATACCTTTTACTCACACTCGTTGCTTTATGACTTGAAGGCAAACAGCAATCCACTCTGTCACTTGTCAACTAATTCCTCATTCTTTGACCGAATTGATTAGTCTATTATAGGGTAATTTATCGAAAGGCTTTTTTTTTTCAAAGTCCAGATATATTACATTTATCGTATTACCATTGTCTACTCTCTGTGTTACTGCTTAAAAAATTCAGTAGGTTTGGTCAAGCAAGATTGTCCCTTTTGAAACCCATGTTGGTTGCTCCTTCCTATACATTTTATTTTCTAGATGTTCTTCTGTTCTCTCCTTAAGCAGATGGTCCATTATGTTTCCTGTCACCGATGTTAAGCAAACTTATCTATAATTGCCTGGGCATTTCTTGCCCCCCACCCTTCTTTCTATAGGAATTGAGTTAAGTGTCCACCAGATCTATGGGGGGGAGGGGGGAATAGGTGGAGAATTGGAGTGGTAGTGCCCGCCACGGCTGTCAACACCAGAATTCCAGATTCCAATTCTACCGGAGATAGCGAAGCTCTATGGTGGCACCTCCACAACTTTGTAACGGAAACCGTATATTAAATATGCTAAGTCCTTTTTGTATTTATTATAATGCAATTCATCGCGATGCTACCAACCGGGTCCAATCTTCAGCTCGACGTGCAGCACTCACATGCCTTCACTTACACATTTTTGAAATGCTGCAGCCACTGAGGCGAGAGACCTCGGTGACCTCAAAGTTCTTGTAACTTTCGCCTAGCTGTCCTTCAAATTTGTTGCGAACTCGGATACTGCCTCTAAGTTAAATCACCAGAAGTGAGTGGAGGTTGGAACTCTGCATCTGTGCATCCATAAGGGGGTAAGCGGCCACTCTGCAACTCTATAATATTGGATGCGGAGAAGGGGCCGCTGTGTATCTTAGCTCTACATTCGTTTATCAATTTGGAGAGAAAGAAGCAACTCTTCATTTGCTTATTGATAAGGCGGGAAGGGGCCGCTGTGTATCTTTGTATAGATATGGGGGGAAAGGGACAACTCTGCGTTCGTTTGTTGATAACGCGTATTAAGGGGGCAACTCTGCACCTGCTTATCAATAAGTGGGAGGGTGCACTTCTGCATCTGTTTGTCGATAAGGTGGAGCAGGAGGCAATTCTGCATCTGTTTGTCAATAAAGAGGAACAGTAGGCAATTCTGCCTCTGCTCATCAGTAAAGTGGAGCAGGAGGCAATTCTGCATCTGTTTACTGATAAAGAAGAGCAGGAGGCTATTCTTATCTGTATATCGATAAAGCAGAGAAGGAGGCAATTCTGCAATGTTTATCGATAGGACAGGGAAGAGAGCAACTCTGCATTTGTTTATCGATAAGTCAGAGAAGGGAACAATTCTGCAGCTGTGTATTATTGGAGAGGGGTGGTGGAAACTCTGTAAATGGATACACTGTTTGCGGGCACAACTGGAAACACTGTAGGTTGCTGTTGCCGATGGTCCAGTGCAGGCAAATCAAATGATAGTCCAATGGTCATGATGGCTCACAATTACTTAAAACTTATGTGGGTAATGTTATGCCATAACGTTGATCACATGTGGAATGCTACTGAAGCAGGAATTAACAGAAATCTCTGTCCAGGTAGGTGTACCTGACCTTTTGAAGGAAGCCAACGTTGTCAGAAGTACAGAGATAGGTACAATTCACCCTGTTTTCCTTGAGCCCTTTGCTGTGATGAGGCATCGCCACAAAGAGGCAGGCCCAATAGGTAGGTGCGTCCCAGCAGCAGCAGCCTCCCAGACGCGAGCAGCAACAGCCACTAAGTCACAGAGTAGCCCAGATATGCCAGAAAGCAAACATCTCAGATCCAGGACTTCACTGCAACAGGACATCAGGACTTTCCTGAGGGTAGTACCCTAGCCCTAACCGTTTTTAGCTGCTTTACAATAACCTTCGTTAAATCATAAGGTCAGAGTGGGAATATTCGCTGATGATTGCACAATGTTCAGTGCGTGTAGAAATGCAGCCACACCTGAACAATATCCAGGCTTAGGCTCATAGGTGGCAAATAACTTTTGTGGCACACAAGTGCCAGGAAATGACCATCTCCAAGAGCAGTGTATCTAACCATTTCCCCTTGGCATTCAATGGCATAACGATCACTGAATCCCCCACTCTCAATATCCTGGGGTTACGATTGACCAGAAACTAAATTGGAGTAGTATATAAATAGTGTGGCGATGAAATCAGGTCAGAGGCTAGGCATCCTGCGGCAAGTAAGTCATTTTCTGACTCCCAACTACAAGGCACAAGTCAGGTGTGTGCTGGAATAGCTTCCACTTGTCTGGATGGGTGCAGCTCCAACAACACTCAAGAAGCTCGACACCATCCAACAGCCTGCTTGATTGGCATCCTGTGCACATACATCCACTCCTTCCACGACTAGCGCACGGTGGCAGCAGTGTGTGTAAACTACAAAGTGCACTACATAAATGCACCAAGACTCCTTTGGCAGCACCTTCCGTACCCGCGAATAGTACCACCGAGAAGAACAAGGGCAGCCTATGCATGGGAACACTACCACCTGCATTTTCCCCTCCAAGCCACACACCATCCTTACTTGGAACTATATCACTGTTCCTTCACTGTCGCTGGGTCAAGAACCTGGAACTCACTTCCGAACAGCACTGTCGGTGTACCGACCCCACATCAACTGCAGCGGTTCAAGAAGGCAGCTCACCGCTATCTTTGCAAGGACAATTAGAGATGGGCAATAAATGTTGGTCCAGCCAGCGATGCCCACAACCAAGAAACGAGCAAGAAACTTCCAAGTGTCCAGTTATCTCATCCTTTACAATAGATTCTAACATTTTCGCTAGTACAGATGTTTAACTAACAGGCCAGTAGTTCTCTTTTCTCTCTTGCTTCCTTCTCAAATAGTGGGGTTAGATTTGCTACTTTCCCATATGCAGGAACGCTTCCATAATTCACAGAAGTTTGAAAGAAAGCTACTAAAACCTCCATTATGTGTATAGTGATCTAGTTCAATACTCCATAATGCCTCTCATCTGGTCCTGGGCATTTATCAACTTTCAATCCAATCATTATTTCTAGTACTATCTTTTTATTATTACTAATTACTTTCAGTTCCTCATTTTACTTGTACCTTGGTTCCCTAGCCTATCTGGCAGATTTTCTTCTTCTTCCACCACGAAGAGAAATGCAATCTAATTGTTTAGTCTCTGCGTTTTTTCCTTCCATTCAACACCACAACCTCTCCTGTCATCGCTAATAGTTTCCTTTTCACACACCTAAAGAAGATTTTATGTGCCTTATTTATGTGCCTAGCAAGTTGCATTCATAATAATTTTTCTTTCTGTATCAGTTTCTTGGTGCTCCTTTGTTGGACTCTAAATTCCTCTCCATCCTTGGGCTTATCAACCACTTCCTATGACCTAATGCAATCTTGAACTTCTTTTGTTCTTCACGGCTGAGTCACCTTTCATGTTTTTTGTGTGTTTTAGACGAATGTATATTTGTTGTTACACCGTGTAATACTTCTGTAAATACTAGCCATTGCCTGTCAACTGACAAATCCTTTAATGCATTTTCCCAATCCACCATAACTAACTTGCCCCTCATACGTTCATAGTTTACTTTGTTGAGATTTAAGACCCTAGTTTCACAATGACCTATATCTCTTTCACACATCATGTAGAATTCTAGCATAATGTAGTCACTATTTCCTATTGGTTCATTTACACCAATGTTATGAATTCGCCCTTCCTCATTAGATAGTACTAAATGTAAAATAGCCCGCTCCCGAGTTGGTCCTTCACCATACTGCTCCAGAAACCCATCTCGTAACACACTGCAGGAATTAATCCTCCTCGGCATCAGTGCTGATTAGTTTTACTAAGTCTATATGTAAACTGATCCCGCCCATTATCACTGTATTACCCATTTAACATGCACTTCTAATCTCCTGCTTTATACTGTGCCCAACATTAGTACCACGGTTTGGTGGCCTATAAACAACTCTCTCGAATATTTTATGCCCCTTGCTATTTCTTAGCTCCACCCAAACTGATTCTCCATATTGCTCGTTTGATTTAAGATCCTCGCTAACAATGTACTGAACTCGTCCCTTATTAAAAGGACTACTCGACCTCCTTTCCCTATTTGCTTACAGTTCCTAAATGACTAATATCCTTGAATATTTAATTGCCAGTCTTCGTCACTTTGCAACCCCGTCTCTGTAAAGGGAATTAAATCATACTCATTTATCTCTAATTGTACCTTCAATTCATCTAACTCGTTGTTAATGCTGCGTGCATTCAGATTGAATACTCTTAGCTTGATCGTTTTAACGCAGTTCCGCATTCTGATCCTATTTGATGTTTGCCTTTGTTTCGTCTGTCTTCGAATTTCACTTGCTACTTTTCTCCTACCTGCTCACAGTTGTGCTTCCCTCCAATCTGTGCTCCCTATCAGGTTCCAATCCCGATCTCTGTTTAGTTTTAATCGGTCCTCACGAGCACTGGGAATTCTCCCTGCTCCAATGTTAATCCGTGTCCTGATCAGGTGCAATGCTAAATCTTCTGCGGGTCCCAGCTGTCCCAAAACCGGTCCTAACGCCTCAAAACTCCAATGGCCTCCCTATTCCACCCATTCACCAGCCACAAGTTCAAATCTTAATCCTTCTATTCCTATCCTCACGAGCACGTGGCTCGAATCCTGAGATTACTGCTTTTAAGACTCTGCTATTTAAACTCTTCCCGAGCTCCTGAAAATCTGCTTTGAAGACTGCATCCCAGTCTCTCTATAAAGTGAACAAGTCCGTTATTACTGTATTGCCGCTGCTGCATGCAGCTCCAATTGCCTGATTTATACCATGCCAAACACGGCCACAATTTGGCGAACTATAAATCACTCCCACCAATGTTTGCTGCCACATGCTGCTTTTTAGCTCCACCCAAACTGATTCTACATCTTGCTCCTTAGATCTAAGATCGTCTCTCACGAATGCACTGATCTGCTCCCTTGCTAAAAGCGCGACACCACGTCCTTCTCCACTTCGCCCATTGCTCCCAAATTACGACTATCACCGAATATTTACTTCCCAGCCCTGGTCACACTGTAACCACGTCTTCTGAATGGCAATGAAATCGTACCGATTCATCTCTTTTTGTCATTCAAATGATCTACATTATTTCTAATGCTTCGTGCATTCAGATAGAGTTCCCTTAAGTTTGTCTTAACATTATTCCTCATTCCCACCTATTTGAAATGTGCCTTCATGTCGTCTTCTTTCCAATTTCGGTTACTGCTTTTCTACTTCTTCTTACCAGTTTTGCTTCCCTCCTATCTGAGTTTCCTCTTAATTTCTCAACCTCTGACAATTTAGTTTAAACTGTCCGTAATAGTATTAGAAAATCTCCTGGGAAGGATGTTAGCTCTGGCCCAGCGAAGGTGCAACGCATCCACCATGTACAGGTCCCACATACTCCATAACAGATCCCAATGTCTCAGGTATCTGACACCCTCCCTCCGGTCACGTTTTAAATTGCTTATTCCTTCTATTCCTATGCTCACTAGCACGTGGCACTCGGAGTAATGCCAAGATAACTGCTTTTGATGTTCTACTCTTAATTTCCTTCCTAACTCACTGAAATCTGTTCATAGGACCTCATCTCTCTTCTTTCCTATGCAAATGTTACCAATGTGGACCACGACCTCTGGTTGGTCACCTTCCCCCAGAAGAACGTCCTGCAGGTGCTCTGTGACATTGTTGACCATGGCACCAGGGCGGCAACATACCATCCTGGTGTCGCTTCTGCAGCCGCACAGATGCCTGTCTGTTTCTCAAACTAATGAATCCCCTATCAATACTGCTTTTCCACTCTTCTGGCTCCCCTCCTGTGCAGCTGAGCCACCTTTTGCACCATCGACTTGGCTGTTGCTGCATTCCTTTGAGGAAACATCGGCCTGACCATTTTCCAAAATGGATAACCAGTTAGCAAGTGAGATCCACTCAAGTGACACCTGCACTACCTGCCTGCTTGTCTTAGACTGCCCTTGTTCACCGATTCCCTCTCATGCTCCTTCCTGCGGTGTGACCACGTCCCTAAAGGTGCTATCCACGTCATTCTCTGCCTCACGGATGCACCACAGTGACTCCAGCCTCCCCTTGAGTTCCACAACCCAGAGCTCAAGCCTCTGCAGCTGAAGTGACTTACTGCAGATGTGTTTGTCAAAAACAGAACAAAGAACAAAGAAAATTACAGCACAGGAACAGGCCCTTCGGCACTCCAAGCCTGCGCCGATCCAGATCCTCTATCTAAACAAGTCGTCTATTTTCCAAGGGTCTGTATCTCTTTTCTTCCTGCCCATTCATGTATCTGTCTAGATACATCTTAAAAGACGCCATCGTGCCCGCATCTACCACCTCCGCTGGCAACGCGTTCCAGGCACCCACCAATCTCTGCGTAAAGAACTTTCCAGGCATATCCCCCCTAAACTTTTCCCCTTTCACTTTGAACTCGTGTCCTCTAGTAATTGTATCCCCCACTCTGGGAAAAAGCCTCTTGCTATCCACCCTGTCTATACCTCTCATGATTTTGTACACCTCAATCAGGTCCCCCCTCAACTCTTTCTAATGAAAATAATCCTAGTCTACTCAACCTCTCTTCATAGCTAGCGCCCTCCATACCAGGCAACATCCTGGTGAACCTCCTCTGCACCCTCTCCAAAGCATGCACATCCTTTTGGTAATGTGGCGACCAGAACTGCACGCAGTATTCCAAATGTGGCCGAACCAAAGTCCTATACAACTGTAACATGACCTGCCAACTCTTGTACTCAATACCCCGTCCGATGAAGGAAAGCATGCCGTATGCCTTCTTGACCACTCTATTTACCTGCGTTGCCACCTTCAGGGAACATTGGACCTGAACACCCAAATCTCTCTGGACATCAATTTTCCCCAGGACTTTTCCATTTACTGTATGGTTCACTCTTGAATTGGATCTTCCAAAATGCATCACCTCGCATTTGCCCTGATTGAACTCCATCTGCCATTTCTCTGCCCAACTCTCCAATCTACCTATATTCTGCTGTATTCTCTGACAGTCCCCATCACTATCTGTTACTCCACCAATCTTAGTGTCGTCTGCAAACTTGCTAATCAGTCCACCTATACTTTCCTCCAAATCATTAATATATATCACAAACAACAGTGGTCCCAGCACGGATCCCTGTGGAACACCACTGATCACACGTCTCCATTTTGAGAAACTCCCCTCTACTGCTACTCTCTGTCTCCTGTTGCCCAGCCAGTTCTTTATCCATCTAGCTAGTACACCTTGGACCCCATGCGCCTTCACTTTCTCCATCAGCCTGCCATGGGGAACCTTATCAAACGCCTTACTGAAGTCCATGTATATGACATCGACAGCCCTTCCCCCATCAATCAACTTTGTCACTTCCTCAAAGAATTCTATTAAGTTGGTAAGACATGACCTTCCCTGCACAAAACCATGTTGCCTATCACTGATAAGCCCATTTTCTTCCAAATGGGAATAGATCCTATCCCTCGGTATCTTCTCCAGCAGCTTCCCTACCACTGACGTCAGGCTCACCGGTCTACAATTACCTGCATTATCCCTGCTACCCTTCTTAAACAAGGGGACAACATTAGCAATTCTCCAGTCCTCCGGGACCTCACCCGTGTTTAAGGATGCTGCAAAGATATCTGTTAAGGCCCCAGCTATTTCCTCTCTCGCTTCCCTCAGTAACCTGGGATAGATCCCATCCGGACCTGGGGACTTGTTCACCTTAATGCCCTTTAGAATACCCAACACTTCCTCCCTCCTTATGCCGACTTGACCTAGAGTAATCAAACATCTGTTCCTAACCTCAACATCCGTCATGTCCCTCTCCTCGGTGAATACCGATGCAAAGTACTCGTTTAGAATCTCACCCATTTTCTCTGAGTCCAAGCATAACATTCCTCCTTTGTCCTTTCGTGGGCCGATCCTTTCTCTCGTTACCCTCTTTCTCCTTATATATGAATAAAAGGCTTTGGGATTTTCTTTAACCCTGTTTGCTAAATATATTTCATGACCCCTTTTAGCCCTCTTAATTCCTCGTTTCAGATTGGTCCTACATTCCCGATATTCTTTCAAAGCTTCGTCTTTCATCAGCCGCCTAGACCTTATGTATGCTTCCTTTTTCCTCTTAGCTAGTCTCACAATTTCACCTGTCATCCATGGTTCCCTAATCTTGCCATTTCTATCCCTCATTTTCACAGGAACATGTCTCTCCTGAACGCTATTCAACCTCTCTTTAAAAGACTCCCACATATCACATGTGGATTTGCCTTCAAACAGCTGCTCCCAATCTACATTCCCCAGCTCCTGCCGAATTTTGGTATAGTTGGCCTTCCCCCAATTTAGCACTCTTCCTTTAGGACCACTCTCGTCTTTGTCCATGAGTATTTTAAAGCTTACGGAATTGTGATCACTATTCCCAAAGTAGTCCCCTACTGAAACTTCAAACACCTGGCCGGGCTCATTCCCCAACACCAGGTCCAGTATGGCCCCTTCCCGAGTTGGACTATTTACATACTGCTCTAGAAAACCCTCCTGGATGCTCCTTACAAATTCTGCTCCATCTAGACCTCTAACACTAAGTGAATCCCAGTCAATGTTGGGAAAATTAAAATCTCCTATCACCACCACCCTGTTGCTCCTACATCTTTCCATAATCGGTTTACATATTTGTACCTCTATCTCACGCTCGCTGTTGGGAGGCCTGTAGTACAGCCCCAACATTGTTACCGCACCCTTCCTATTTCTGAGTTCTGTCCATATTGCCTCACTGCTCGAGTCCTCCATAGTGCCCTCCTTCAGCACAGCTGTGATATCCTCTTTGACCAGTAATGCAACTCCTCCACCCCTTTTACCTCCCTCTCTATCCCGCCTGAAGCATCGGTATCCTGGGATATTTAGTTGCCAATCATGCCCTTCCCTCAACCAAGTCTCAGTAATAGCAATAACATCATACTCCCAGGTGTGTCTCCTACTTCCCACATTACGCAGGAGGCACATTCCACTCGACCGAGGTTGTAGCCATCCATGTCAGCCGTCACCATTTAAATTACTTACTTCCAGCCATGGAATAAAGAACTATGCTCACACCAACAGGTCTATTGAGGACTGTGTAAAGCCAAATGGCCTTTGCCATTTTCACAGCCTCACAAATGAGCGGTAAGGCAAATTTTTAAATTGTTTTCCTGAAGTCTGACCGGGCACTCTCCCTGCTTGATTAAGGGACTATCCAAAGATGGGACTTTCGTGCCAATGGATACTATGGCAGCAACTACATAGCGGATCCTATTGTCCAACTCTCGGCCCTTCATTGCCAGTGAGCTGCTCCTACCCCATCTGCAACATCTGCAGGAGCGGCGGTTGGGGCTCATCCCACTCTCGGTCGGCCGGCAGGAAAGCAGTCTCAAATATGTCTATTCCTTCCACCGACCGCCATTTGTACAGCTGGCATGGGAGGAGGTCACAGAGGGCCACATTAATGTCGCGTTCCGGGGACCACCATTTATACCTTCTGGTGGAGCTTGGATTGGGCATGGTGTCATGCCTGTAAGGGGTTGGAGCAGGTTCGTAAGGACTGCCCCAACCATTGGGCTGCCAGTCCTCCTCCGCGGCCTAGGGTGGCGTCATTGCAATCTCCCTACTCTCCCTATACCAGCAGCAGACAGCACTCAGGCTTTGCCAGAGGGCCTTCTTTTCCTGGCCTTTGGTGGAGAGAGGACGACCCGTCTTGGTGGAAGGAAAGTGCAGCTCGAAACAAAATACCAGAAGGCGCGCCCTTGCTTGCGGGAAAACACCTTGAGCCTGAGCTTCGCCCTAGACGTAATCTGGGGAGACCACATGCCCCGCGGCTGAGCTGAAACCCAAGGAATCTGAGTCAGAGGTGGCAGAAGTAGAATCAGAGATCTCTAGTTAGATTAAGGTCCTTGAAAATACGTGCCGATCCCAGCATAAAAGGGGGAAGTCCCCTCCTCTGAAAGAGCCGTGAGGAACATGGTCTCTCGCCTGGCGAGGGGCCTCTGTCTCCCCCTACTGCCTGCACAATCATGGCCTCAAGCCTCAAATGGCCGCACCCTATCCCTTGGAGTAGAGTGAGGAGAGAAACCACTGTAAATTTGGTAGCTCCCAAGGGGCAGGAGGGGGCCCGTATGTGTTGTCAGGTGTGCATGTGGGGCGGAGGGTGCAGTGGACCTGGGAGGGTCCACACCACCGCCCTCGGCCAGCAGCCAGTTTCAGCTGCCTCTTCATCGGGTGCCAATGGTAGGGCGGGCGGGGTGGGGAGACCTGTTCGGGAGAGCACCACCCTGTGTCCGCAGCTGTTTCGGTTGCCCTGGATATACCTGATCCAGGGGCCAATTTGCAAAGTTTCCCGTCTGTTGGGCCTCTAGGAAATGGCGGGCGAGGAGATGGTCTCTTGCTGGATTTCCAGAGTCGGGGGTAACCATCTCCACGAGCCCGGTGATGGAGGTAGATGGTGGTCTGGAACATCTTTCTCCCAAAAGCTCCGTTTCCTTGGAAGAACCCAGAGAAGGCGCTTTTGCCGTTTCTCCTGATGGTGAGATAGACAGAGGTGGGACCAGCTGGCGCAGCCTGGACATCTGCTTTACAGTATGTAATGGGTATGTCGACTGCTAGCTGTTACTACCTAGAGGAAAACGGGGACTCACTGATGGCACGAAGGACAATATTGAATGCATCACTTGTGAGGCAGGAGACTCGCTTGTGTTTACTAGTGTCTCCTCTTCTCTCCATTGTGGAATTCGGTGCCTTGCTTGCTGGCTGCATTGATTGCCTTAATAAAGCTTAGCTGGCCCTCGACCAGTGGTCAGATTCAGCTGTGATCATCAAGTGCACCCCTGCTGCTTTCATGAATGAGGTCAAGGACGTGGACATGAAAAAGATCATGCAGTTCCAGTTCAATGTATCGCTCTCTATGTTGGTTGGGGAGTGGAAGGTGATGATCATTTCCAGTCCCTTCTCACAGTAAGTGTTTGTGGCGGTATCAAGTACTTGTGAGCCTCAACATCAATGGCAGCAGTGGGGCTCTATGCAGATTTTACAATATCTCAGTCCTGCAGGAAACCCACAGCATTCTTGGTGATAAAGCCACCTAGTTCCCGGAGTAGTAGGGTAGGATCTACATTAATCACGTCACCCCTACTTCCAATGGGATGGCTACATTTTTGGCCATCGCTTTCCATCCAGAGATCTTGTGAGTCAAGCAGCTTGAGCGAGCCCATTTGCCTCACTGCGGCATGGTCTGGGTGGCGTGCCGCTTCACTTGTGAACGTGTACGTGCCCGCGCCAAGCGCATTGCAAGGTTGCTTCTTTAAAGAACAGTCCACTCCCTTGAGCTCTATCGATTGCAGCGAGTGCATCATCCTTGGGGGCGGGAGGATATCAATCATATCCTTTTGTTCAGGTATCACTCTGCTTCCCAGCGCCACTAAGTGACTGTGGAGATGTTGAGGGAACTGACCAGCTCTGTCAGCTTTGTGGACGTTTGACGTAAACTCCATCCTGTAGCCGGCACCATCACCTCGAGATATGCCCCCAGTCGCCCGTCTCGACATTTCGCAGGCTGCATCTCGACAGTCTCCATGTGGCTAGTGCTCTGCTCGGACCACCATCGCTCTGTTCGTAGATGTGGGCCACGTCAAGGCACTTTCACAAACGGCTGCTGGAGGACGAGTGATTCTAGGACGCGTTCCGTTGACTGTGCCCCGACTGGAGAAGGAAGCGCTGGGTCCATTCCTTGAGTTTATGGTGGGATAAGGGCAAGATTCAAAGCCATGTCTTCTGTGCGGAGTACGTGTAGGGATCAATCAAGAAGTGGGAGACCGTGCTCGTACACCTGCAGAGGTGGTTGCTAGACTTTTGGTCCCATCTCGGCGATGCTATCATGAACACAGCCCTGTGGCAGGCGTACAAGGAGAAGAAGGGGGCATTGAGAGACCTGCAGCGGGCAGGTTCCCGACGAGCATACATGAGGTCGCAGAACCAGATCCTGGAAGATTTGGATCGTGCTTCACCCTCCTTCTGCTCGCTAGATAAGTGGCGGCGTGTCCATAAGCAGCTGGTTGAGCTGTTGTCCGATGCCAGATCAACCATCACAGATCCAAAAGGATTTCGCGGTTTGATTGGGATTCTTGGTCAACACCTACTGTGACACGTTGTGCTCTCCGGATCAGTCCACTAAGGACGCAGGACGATGTCTGTGGGAAGTCTTGCCGAAACTCGGCCTAGAGGGCGCCGAAAGACAGGAGACTCCATTCACGGTAGCTGGGTTGACCTGTGCACTTCACTGGCTCTCGATGGTTAAATACCCAGGGCTGGACAGGCTGACCCTGGAGTTCCTAAGGGCGTTCTGGGACATCCTTTGGGGCGATTATGCTTGGGTCCTGGGGAAAGGTCTGCCGACCATTTCAGTGGAGCACCGTGCACTTCCTCTATCTGGGAGTCCACCTGGACCCCGCTGAGGAAACCTGCCTGGCAGGATTTGGCGGCTAAAGTCAACACTCGGCTCGAGCATTGGACGTGACGTATCCGAGTTCTTGTCCACAGAGGCTCCCGGCTGCTAAAAAAAAAAAACAACAACTGGCAGCCTCTGTGGTGTGGTACGATTTGGTCACCAAAATGCAGAAAAAAGCTTGTTCAATTCTTCTGGGCAGGAGGAAACACTGGGTCACCTGCTGCACACCTGAGTCTACCAATTGAGAAGGGCGGTCAGTCGTTGAAATGCAGTGCTACCCAGGCTGTGAATCACCATGTTCAGACCCTGCAGAGTGTCATATTCCTCGAGAGTCCTCCAAGGTGCTGTGCGCTGGCTCCTTATTGTATCCACTGGGGCATTGCTTTCAAGATGACACGCAGCTCCCAGCTCCAACCATCAGATGCACCTCTCTGAGGGAGTTTGTCGGTCCTTTGCCAGGAGCTATTCAGAGTCTGGAACATGGTTGCCTCTAGTCAGGGTGCTGATAGAAGAGGCTTCTATCTGTCCGGACGGCTGGCTCTGGAGACAAAGCAAGAGGTGGTGGAGAAGCTTAAGCCTCTGAGATGTCCCTCAATGCAGGTGTGTGGCAGCCTGGGAGCACGGTGTGCTCCCGGCCGAGCTGATCCCTGCTCCGCCAGAACTGTTCATCTGACCAAGACCCCGAAAACTTCCTTGGGTGCCAGTCACACACAACCTGAGCCATTCTCAGAAATGCCTTCCATGCAACTCCACACGACTTTTGCAGAGCAGTAAAACTGGGATGTCACATGTCCAGCCAATTATATACCAGCTCTTTTGAGCCATTCCTGTGCTTGCTTTCCAAGAAGTTGGCGGGATTACTTCTGCTCGGGCTAGTCATGCTGGTCATCATCTCAGCTTATGCCATTGAGATGCTCCTCACGGGCACAGATTCTGTTCACTTGTGGAGGATGCATGAGTGCAAGCATATCTTCTCGGCCTCATCCTCCATGAGGATCAATGGGGTGAAATGTTCCATATTCCTGGTAGGTCAGTGGCGGATGGACTCCCTTCTGAAGGAGTTAACGTCTTTTGCGCTGGTGCACCACTCACCTCCTCTATCTGGGTGTATACCTGAGCCCCGCTGAGGAAGCCTGGCAGACAAATCGGTAGTAGTGGGAGGTGGAACTCACGACTGGGCAGAATGCGCTGGGCAGAACTGTTCCACATGATTTCCTACAAGGGCCAAGTGTTGGTCTGAATGATCTGTTGGACTCGATGCTGTGGTAATGGTTGCTCACTTTTGTTCTGCTTTCTGCATTTGTCACAAGATCCAGAAGAAGGTCGTCGATATCTTCTGCATCTCTGCCGTGGTCCTCAGTCTCCCGATAGAGGAGGGAGGAGAGTAGCTGGTGTGTACCCGTACTCTCCACCTTTGGCCCTTGCAGTAATATCGTTACATAGAACATCCTCCGAGGTGGTGTACATGGGGGACGTACATTGTTTTCCACCAGCACACTGCCTTAATGACAACACACAGCTTCTGGTGGCAACTGTTAGCTACGTCTCTCTGAGGCATATGCCTGTTTTTTAGCCGGATGTCTTCATTATCTGGAACATGGTTGCCTCCAGACAGGGCATTCACCTGACAGAAGGGTGGCTGTCTCCTGGGATGGACCAACAGATGGACATAGAGCCAAAGCCTCCGCGCCATCTCTCACAGTGGGGATCGATGGGACTTGGGTGTGGCGTACTCCTCGCAGAGCTGACACATGCGCATCCAGAAATGTTCATCAGACCCAGGCCCAGCAAATGTCCTCAGGATCTGATCCCACACAGCCTGAGCTGCCTCTCGGAAATGGCCTCCATGCCACTCTGCACAGTGGAAAGACGTTTCCTGTATGAGATGGGGTCCGTGTTGCCATCTGCCAGTGAAGGGAATCCTCACTGGATGTCTAGCAACATGGCAGTCCTTTCCCTTTACATCGTGGACCTGGGCTGGTGAGGACTGGACGTGCAACGGACTTTTAGTTAGCTTCATGGACTCCCAGGCTCCCTGTGAGTTCTGCAGCTTGGACGAGCCCGTGTTCCATGTTTATATGGAGCGTGCGTGGCTGCAGCCCCTCTTTGAGTATTGAGGGGGCTGCTCTCTCTCTCTCTCTCTATTTCTATAAAATGAATAAATAGTGGTCCTGAGGAATAAAGGACAACCCCCACCCCATCCCCCACCACTACAAATATAAAAGGGTTCATAGTGTCTTAAAGCCACTTCATAAAGCAAAAATAACGTTTCATGCATAGATTTGAGCTCCCGCTACATTACCCCATCTAATAAAACTCGAGGCTGTTACTGCACGGAATTCGAAACAGAGTAAGCTCCCTCTATACTGTACCATTAAATACACCCAGGGCAAATACAGCACGGGTTTGATACAGAGTAAAACCCTCTCTGCACTTGCCCAGCAAAAAAAGCGCAGCACAACTGTCCCCGTCAAGCACTGCCAGTCCAGGTCCTGTACTGTGTTTGTTGTTGCCTGATTGGGACTAGTGAGTGCATCAACGAGTAACAGCTGAATGTGCTGCAGGTAGTTGGAAGCGGTTAACCTGAGGAGTGGGAGATGAGAAGTGTGTTATGCAGGTTTACAACAACCGTTACTGAAAGGAAGAAGCATTATTAGCCCAAGGCTGTGTTTTGAGTTGGGTCGTATGGCACCGGACATTGCTTTGATTTGGACTGTTGTGGGAGGTGGTAGAGTCGGGAAGAATAAAAGGTAGGGATGCAGGCAGCTGTGCAATTTCATTAAGTACACAGGGAAACTCCATCCCCACCCCATATGCCGAGCATGGGCCAGCTGGAGCTGCTTGCCTGAGGAGGCAAAAGGAGATGGATAATGCTTGGGCAGCAGCAGCTAACCTCGGTGAAGACGCCTACCCCAACCAGCAGGGTTGGCAAATATAGTTTTAAAGTATTCCGTGCGTACCTTCACATTGCAGCAAAATCACCTCTCTGTTTATTTGTTTGGCGGTTATTCATTTATTTATTTCCATTGCAAACTTCCTGTTGACGTTTTCAGGTCTCTAATTGATGTTGCGTTTAGCTATTGGACCCACGGCCGGCCCACCTGCACCATTGGCGTTGCCCACTCACACCTATTCATCTGCATCTTCTGTGGTCGCCCATGTGGCCTGTGGACTATTGAGATTAATCACTAGTAGCCATAATTTGTACGGCCATGCCCACCCGAATATGTATTTAAGGCTATGATGGTGGTTGTCAGCACTACGACCATCATTGCATGCCTCGAAAATGTATGGGAAGGCTATCATTCTCTGTAAGGCAGAGTGATCAGTGGCTCTGGCCCTAAGGAAGTGGCTGACCGTGGACAGGACGTTCCAGCCTGGTGATACCCTGGGGGCCACTGCGCAGTGTATTATAACATCGAACGACAAACCATTGTTTCCCCGTGAGCTCCACCATCCTTACCTGCAGATCTGGGGGCGTTGAGGTCATGGATTGTAGTAGTCTACCTCAATCTTCAGACAGCATTATCTAACATGTCTCCTCCTTTTTCCGTGAGCTCTTTATGCACCTGGTGCGGGATCAGGTTACAGTTGACCAATTTATTGTTCGGTTCCAGTGTACAGTCTAGCGTGTCTTCTGAATCTCGGACAGGAAACGGTGCCATCCCTGCATGGAGAGTGGGTGATGAAGAATGTTTGTAAGAGCTGTCACAACCTCCGGGCCGTCAAATCCAGTACGGCGACCGAAGATGGCTGTGTCACTCCTCCCCCTCTTCCACCTACAGCTACAGCAATGGTTCTGGTGGTTGCAGTTTCCAAGGGGGTGGAAGGTGTGGCACAGAATAAAACATCTAAGTCCGTGTCAACTGGACACTGAGGAGCAAAATGAGGCTGAGATCACCACTGAACCTGATCCTGGGGAACTTATCTGCCCCCTTGTTTAGCTCAGGCCCAGGATATCTGGGCTGAAGAAGGGTGCGGAGGTTGGGTCAGAGGCATCTTAGGTAATGGAGGTGTCTGAACCTCCGCAACCCTCCTGGAATATGAGGAAGAAGAGTCCCTCCTCTGAAGGGCGCCCTAAGATACAGGGTGGATCTCCTGGAGACAGTCTTCGGGCTGTTCCCACAGCCACCAGCATTAGGACCTCAACACATGGGCGGAAGCGTTTTATCTCTCAAAACGGAGAGTCGGGCAAAGCCACTGTAAATCTGATAAATCCCAGTGAGGGGGTAGTGGTCCCGCCTGTGGTAAGGGATCCTGTGCACCTCCAGGAGACATATCTGCGCTTGCAACCGGGTCAGGTGTCCTGTGCGGGATTCAGGGCGGGATTGAAAGGGGAAAACCTCCTAGCTGCCAGCTGCTGCCAGCCGGGATGTACCCGATCCAAATGGCCATTTGAACTTTGTAAATAGTGTCACGTCTGCTGAGCCTTGGGCACTTGTGTGTAGCAGGACTCCTCCACCATCTATCATGGTTCAAAAATCTGTCAGATCTGGCGCAGCCGAGACATCTGCCTCACAGTGAGTATGATTGGGGGGCGGGGGGCGGGGGGTAGGTTGACGGTAAGGGGAAGAGCGCGTGCCAGCCGCTAGCAATCACTACCCATTGGAGGAATGAAGTCTAATATAGAGTCCAACACCAGTGAGACAGGAGACACCCTCGTGCCTCCAGTATGTCTCCTATCATCCCCATTGTGAAACGCCTGGATTTCCTTGCTGCTTGCAGGAGTTGCCACAATAAAGTTCAGCAGGTCCTCGAATGACGGTCAGATCTGTCTCTGTTCAGCGGTCCGTCTCTGCCCTCCTCAAAAAATGGCGAAGGGTGCAGGCATGAAAACAGTCATGCAGCCCTGGTACAAGTTGTTCGTCGCAGGTCTGCTGAGGGAGTTGTCAGTGACTAGCACCTCTGCTCCCGACTCTATTTGAGGTATTTTGCTGAGGCGATTGAAATACTTTAGATATGAAGATATCCACAGCCAGCATCAACATCACTGGCAGCAGGGGGGCACTTTGCAGATTTCCCAGTCTCTCAGTCCTCAAGGAAGGGCGATATGCACAGTGTCACAGAGTCATTTGCAGCACAGAAGGGGCTATTCGGCCAATCGAATACCTGGCGGTGCTCCACGGAGCTATTCAGTCAGTCCCACTCCCTGGCTTGATCCGCAAAGCCCTGCAACTCTATTTCTCTCAGATGACCATCGAACTTCCTCTCAAATTCCTTCCTCATTTCTGCTTCCACCAGCCTTGTGGGAAGCGAGTTTCAGAGAATAGCTGCAAGTGAGCTTTCTGCAGGAAACAATCACCGTTTCAAGACATGAAACCATCTGGCTTCTGGAGTGGTAGGGTGGCGTCCACATGTGACACCTCACCGCTTATTCAAGTGGGTTTGCTATCTTCGTCGCCCCGAATTTTCACCAAAGATCTAGGGGATCAAGGAGCTTCTGTCAGGCCACTTGCTCCACCTCGCCCTTCTCCTATGTGACATGCCACTCCATATTATGAAAGTGTACACACCCACGTGCAGCTTGTTGCAAGCGTACTTTGTTGAAGATGAGTCCACAGTCTTCAGCTCTGTCAGTAGTGGTGAGTGTATCAACCACGCCGGGGGTGGGGGACGGGGGTGTGGGGGGTGGTGGGCGCGCGGGTTTCAACTGAAACCATGAGGTGATGGATCGCGCAGGACCACACCATTAAGGATTGTTTGAGCAGCTATAGTAAATTATCAGTTCCTCGGCTTGTTGGACGTCTGGAGGAACGTGCATCCCGAATCCAGCGCCTTTACCTGGAGGTATGGAGCAGGAGCCACACGCATTGATTGTCACTACATTTTGCAGCCTTCCAGCCCCTGCATTGCGGTGGTCTCCATACGGCTGGTGATGTGATCGGAACTCCACGCGTTATGAGTGCATTTCACTTCATTCTGCATACAGGAGGTATCTGATTGCTGGCAATTTACCAACTGGCTGCTGGAGGAAGACCTATTAGAGGACTAGTTCTGGCAATGCTGGATCAACTGGAGAAGGAAACTAGGGCCCTGTTCTACTTTTGGGTATGATTTGATCTGTCAGGATTATGAGAATGGGTCGACCAAGAGGCAGCGGTCCTCGATCGGGTGTCTGGAGAGGTCGGTGCTCGACTTGGAGCCCCATCTCCACCAAGGCGTTATCGACCTGGCCATGTGGCAAGCATTCAAAGAAACAAAGTTTGCGCTGAGGGATCTGGAGATTGTGAGGTCCCAAGACACCTATGTAACGTCATGGAACAAGATTCTTGAGGGTTTGGATGGCATCTAAACACTAACAGCTCGTTAAACTGTTGGACAACAACATCACAGATTCTACATCACAGTTCCAGAAGAATTGGGCCGTTTCGTCTCTCCAGATTGTATCAGTGAGGATGTGTGCAGAGATGTGTGGGAGAACCTTCCAACGGTCAGTCCAGAGGGCGCCAAATGACTGGAGGCAGTGCTATATTTGTGAATCTGTCTCTGGTCTCGAGGGTCAAATCTCCGGGGCTGGACTGGCGTGCAGATCCTCGGGGCATTCAAGACATGCTGGGGGTGATTGCACATGGAGCCGGGGCGAAAGTGACAAGTTAGATGCCCCTCTCATGGCACAGGTTGGTCATTGACCTGCTGCCAAAGAAGAACGATCTCTGCCTGCCTAAAATCTTGCATCTAGTCCACCCCCTCAGTATGGATTATAATATCTTTGCCGGGAGAATGTTTACCTGCTTGTAATCCATGCTGGCCCCATGATGCATGCCAACTAGTCCTATGCAGTCATGGCCAGTCCATCACAGACAGCACTTACTTGGTTCCGGACCTGATCCATCGTTTCCAGAGGACTCATCTGTCAGTCACCTTTCTCTCCCTCAATCAGGAGAATGTGTTTGGTAGGGCAAATCACAAATAACTTTACAGAATATTGTGCATGTTCGGACTTGAGCCTCATTTCGTGGCCTGTGTCTGACATTTGTAAACCGCTGCAGAGTCCCGAGTCAAAGTTAACGGGCCCTTGGTTGCACCGCTTTGTTGTGGGGGAGGGGTACTTCAGAGATGCCGGAATATCAAGGCAATTGTGCACCATCTGCGTGGCGTCATTCCTGTGCAAACTTCACAGGAGACTCGTGGGTTTGGCTCTGCTTGTGCCGGGCATGCGGGTCATAATCTCGGTTTACGCCATTGACATGCTGCTCACGATCACTGATCCTGATGACTTGCAGAGGATGTGCGAGTGCCAGCAGATTCCTTCTGCTGAATCCTCTGTTTCTGCAGAAATATTCCAGATTCCTGATGGGTCAATGGTGGGTGGAGTGCATGCAGAGGAATTTTGCGTGGAGGACAGCGCACCTCCTCTGTCTGGGACTCTATCTGAGCCCCGCTGAGGATGTTTGATCCATAAACTGGCAGGGATTGAAGGTTAAAATTCAGCTGCTGGCTGGGGCTCTGGACAAGTCTGCTCTGTGTACTTTTATGCAGGGGCCTCGATACTGTGGCATTGGTTGGCCACTTCGGTCCAATGACCATAGCCAATCTGATTTAGCAAAGTGACAACATTTACAGCTATCCAATAATGTGGATAATTGCCCAGGTATGTCCTCGCCACAAAAAGCAGGACAAATCCAATCTGGCCAATTACTGTCCATCAACCTACTGTCGATCATCAGCAACGAAATGATAGGTGGCATCGACAGTGCTACCAAGTGCCACATAAACAATATCCTGCTCATCGATGCTCATCCTCTGTTCCTCCAGGGCCATTCTTCTCCTGGTCTTGTCCCAAACACTGGCAAAAAGAATGGAACTCCAGAGGTAACATGACAGTGATTGTACTGGATATTTTGACACAATTTAACCGCGTGTGGCAACAAGAACCCGATCAAAACTGGTGCCAATGGGGAAGTGAGGGAACTCTTCAGTGGTTGGAGCATTAATAGCGCAGAAGAAGATTGTTCTTATTGTTGGACGTCAATTATCTCAATTCCAGTATAATACTTCAGGAGTTCCTAATGATAGGATCGTTGGCGCAATCATGTTCAACTGTTGCATTATTAAGGCATTATAAGGTTAGAAGTGGGAATGTTCACTGATGATTATATGATGTTCAGTGCCATTTGGCAACTCCTCAGTTACTGAAGCAGACGGTGTCAATATGCAGCAAAACCTAGACCATTTTGAAGGTTTGCCTGGTTATTGTCAAGTGACATTTGTACCACACAAGGGCTAGGCAACGTCAATCTCTCATAAGAGAGCGTGTACCCATCTCTCCTTAACATTCAATACCATTTCCATCGCTGACGCCTCCATTTTCAGCATTCCTGGGCTTACCATTGACCAGACATTGAACTGGAACCAGCCACATTAATAACGTAGCTACAAGTGCAGGTCAAACGCAGGCAGTTCTGCGGTGAGTAGCCAAACTGCAAGATTCCCAAAGCCTGTTCACCATCCACAATACACAGGTCGGGAGAGCGATGGAATACTCTGCACTTGCCTGGATGAGTGCAGCTTCAATAACACACAGGAAACTCGACACCAACCAGGACAAACATCCCACTTGATCGACACCCGATCCGCAACCATACGCATTCACTCCCATCACCGCCAACGCACAGTGGCTGTACCGTGCACAATATACAAGATTATAATATACAATATACAAGCAACTCACCACACCTCCTTTGACAGCACCTTCGAAACCTGTGAATTCTGCCAACTAGAGGGACAAGGGCAGCAGACAAGTGGCAACACCAAAATCTGCAATTTTCCCTCCAAACCACACATAATGACTCGGACGTATATCACCATTTCTTCGCTGTCACTTGCTCAACATCTTGGTGCTCCCTTCCGAACAGCACTGTGGGTTTACCTGTTCCAGATGACTGCAGCGTTTCAAGGATGCAGCTCACCACCACCTTCTCAAGATGAATTAGTGATGGGCAACACATGTTGATCTTGTCGGGGATGTCACAATCCATGAAACGAATAATTAAATGACGATGACTGTTAATTGTTAGTTTGGGTCAGATAAAGAATATGCTGAGATATGAAGTTGGTTAATGCCTCAATTAAATACAATGAGTACGACAGCTGATAAAATGTGCTGCTTGTTAAATTAGACATCTGGTGATGCACGTCGGCAGAAGGGACATTGAGAGGCAAAACAGAATTAATAGCACTGTGCTATACTGTATGCGGCGACTTCTGGAGCGCATGTACATGAATATTTGAAGATGGCAGTATACACAGAAAGAGTGGTGAGAAAAGCATATGAAATCTTGGGTTTTAAAACTAGAGACATAGAGTACAAAGCAGGGAATTTATGCCGAAACTTTATAAAGCTCTTGTTAGACATCAACTAGGTTATTGTTTCCAGTACTCGTTTCCACACCTGATCTGAGTGTCCTTCAGAGGATACAGCGCCTCTCACTATTCAAAATATCCACTGACTTCCTGCTTTCCTTTCTCCCAAAGTTGATCACTTCACAGTTATTGACATGATATTCCATCAGCCATGTTTTTGCCCATTCACGTAGCCTGTCCAAATTCCCTTCAAGTGTCCTTGCATGCTCCTCACAATTTACTTTCTCACCTGGTTTTGTGTCATCAGCACACTTAGAATTATTGCATTAGGTCCCTACATCCAAATCATTTATGTCGATCGAGAACAGATGTGGCCCAAGCATTGATCCTTGCAGTACCCCACTAGTAATATCCTGCTATCCTGAGAATGACCCGTTTATTCCTACTCTCTGCTTTCTATGTTTTACCCGATTCTCTATCCATATCAATATATTACACACACATCCCCCTCCCCCACATCCCAATCCCAACGTGGTCTATTTTCCTTTATTATCCTCCAGTATGGGACCTTATAAATAGCCTTCTGAAAATCCAAAAGCACTACATCCAATGGTCCTCCTGTATCTGTGTTTCAAGTGACACGTTCTAAGAACTTCAATAGCTTTGTCAGTCATGGTTTCCTTTCATAAATCCATGTTCGCTCTGCCCAATCATATCATTATATTCCAAATGTCCAGTTTTCGCGTCAATTAATAATATTCTAGCATTTTCCATACTACTGACGTCAAACTAACAGGTCTGTACTTCTCCATTTGCTCTCTCACTCCCGTCCTAAATATCTCTTAAATACTTCGTATGTGTCTCCCTTAAATTATCCACTATGCATATCGCTAAAAATGTCGGCAAACTATAACTCTCAAAATGTCCATCACACGTATCTCTTAAAATCTCTGCCTTGCGTTTGCATTAAAGTGCCTACTAGGCATATGCATTAATTTTCCAGTGCACAGATCGTTTGACATGTGTACACACATACTCCTTAAAATATCTGCTATACATATCCCACAAAAGGTCCACCCATTTCGCCTGAAAATATCTGCAATGAATAATCCTTAAAAGAACGCCATGCACGATCCTGAGAATATTCCCATTATGTGACCCTTAACATTGCATAACTGACCTTTTTTGTCCCAGCAAGGCTACGACGATTATTGCAAAAGGATACTTCTTGTAGTCATTCAGGAGAACATTCCTAAGAAATAATATGCTATGCATAAGAAAAATCTGATTTTCACTTTCTGGCTCTCAGTGTGGCAGTTTCCAATCGTGTTTCGGTAGCGAGCGACATGAGGACGCATTCAGTCTATCTGGTCTCGTGACTTTTTTGTTCTTTATCCGACACTTTCTGGAGTCTTCTACTTCTGTGATTTCACTTCTAAAAATGTTCATGATCTCTGTTCCACCGGCATTGTGAACCCTACCTTATGACCATCAGACCATTTGTGCTTGGCTGGATGATTGGCTCAGAACTTATTATGGTTGCTGCTATCCCACTTGAGGTGATGGGATACCTGCCAAAGTTGTGAAAAGGTCTATTCACTTTAGTTACCACGCTCTTCTGCTGACACAGGCAGTCCGAAATATGTACAAAAACTGGTTCATTGTTTGCCAGGCTGCTGAAGGTTGTCAGAGTTCTGAACTTATTTGTGCTGGCGCAGACATAAGTTCATTATCATCAGACATTTTTTCGTTTACATTGTGAAAGCAACCTTTATGCTACTTAATCCGGCGTGACAGACGTGGAGGGAAGAGAGGAGGGGGAGTTTCACGATTGATTGGAGAAGACATCACGGCATCACTTAGAGAAGATATACCAGGGGAATGTCCAGCAAGGCCATATGGGGAGAACATAGAAATAAGAAAGGGGTGATCACTTTGATGGGATTAGACTATAAGCCCCCCAATAGTCAGAGGGAATTGGAGGAGCATATATGTAGGTAAATCACAGATCGGTGCAGGAATCATAGGGTTGTAATAGTAGGTGATTTTAACTTCCCTAATATTGATGGGACTGCCTTAGTGCTAAGGAATTAGGTGGGGAAGAATTTGTTAAGTGTGTCCAGGATATTGTTCTGAAGCAGTATGTGGATGGCCCTACTAGGGAAGCGGCTACACTCTACCTCCTCTTAGGAAATGGGACTGGGCAGGTGGTTGATGTGTCAGTGGGGTAGCACTTTGGGACCAGGGACCATAACTCTATTAGCTTCAAGATAGTTATGGAAAAGGATAGGACTGGTCCTCAGGTTGAAGTCCTAAATTGGGGGAAGCCTAATTTCGAAAGCATCAGATAGGAACTCTCAAAGGTTGAACGTGAGAGGCTGTTTACAGGTCAAGGGACGTCTGGCAAGTGGAAGGCTTTTAAAAGTAAGATAGGAAGAGTTGAGGGCCTGCATGTTCCTCTTAGATGGAAGGGCAAGGCTGGCAAGTTTAGCGAACTTTGGTTGACGAGGGATATTGAGGGTCTGCTCAGAACAAAGAAGGAGGCATATCTCAGGTATAGGCAGCTGTGATCGAGCGAGTCCCTCGAGGAGTGTAGGGGATGTAGGACTACACTTCAGAAGGAAATTAGGAGGGCGGAAAGGGACTATCAGATTTCCCTGGCAGATAAGATAAAGTAGAATCGTTAAAGATTCTATAAACATATTAAGAGTAAAAGGGTAGCAATGGAGAGAGTAGGTCCACTTAAGGATCAGTGTGGTAATCTATGTGGAGCCACGGGAAATGGGCGAGGTCTTAAATGAATATTTCTCGTCTGTATTTACCGTGGAGAAGGTCCTGGGAACTAGTGAGTTCAAGGGAGGGAACAGAGACATCCTGGAGAATATAAACATTACGAAGTAGGATGTGTTGAAGGTTTTGAAGCGCATTAAGTTGGATAGATCTCCAGGGCCTGACCAGGTGTATCCTCGGATTCTATGGGAAGCGAGGGAGGAGAGTGCTGGAGCCCTGGCCGATACTTTTGCAGCATCGTTAGCCACGGTTGAGGTACCGGAAGACTGGAGGATAGCTAATGTTGTGCCTTCATTTAACAAGGGCAGCAGGGATAAGCCAGGGAACAACAGGCCGGTGAGCCTGACATCAGTAGCGGGAAAGTTATTGGAAGAGATTCTGAGAGATAGGATTTATATGCATTTGGAAGGGCATGTTCTGATTAAGGATAGTCAGCATGGCTTTGTGCGTGAGAACTCATGTCTCACGAATTTGATCGAGCTTTTCGAGGAAGTGACCAAGAGGCTTGACGAGGGAAGGGTGGTAGACGTTATCTACATGGACTTTAGCAAGGTCTTTGACAAGGTCCCGCATGGCAGGCTACTCTGGAAGTTTCTAACACATGGGATCCAGCTTGAGCTAGCCAAGTGGATACAAAATTGGCTTGGTGATAGGAGGCAGAGTGTGGTAGTGGAGGTTTGTTTTTCAGATTGGATGCTGGTGACCGGTGGTGTGCCACGGGGATCGGTGCTGGGCCCTCTGTTGTATGTCATATATGTTAATGACTTGGATGTGAATGCAGGGGACATGATTCGTAAGTTTGCAGATGACACCAAAATTGGTGGTATAGTGGGCAGTGAAGAATGTTGTCTCAGGGTAAAACAGGATATAGATAAACTGGGAAAGTGGGCAAGGGATTGGAAAATGGAATTTAACGCAGACGTGTGCTAAGTGATGCATTTTGGTAAGTTAAACCAAATCAGGACATATAGTAAATGGCAGGGCCTTGGGGAGTGTTGTTGAGCAGCGAGACTTTGGGGTGCAAGTACATAGTTCCCTGAAAGTGGCAACACAGGTGGACAGGGTGGTGAAGAAGGCATATGGCATGCTTGCCTTCCTTGGCCGAGGCACTGAGTACAAGAATTGGGACGTCATGTTGCAGTTGTGCATAATGTGGTTAGGCCGCATTTGGAGTACTGTGTGCAGTTCTGGTAGCCACACTGCAGGAAATATGTGATTAAGCTAGAGAGGGTGCAGAAAAGATTCACAAGGATGTTGCCTGGTTTGGAGGGCTTGAGTTATAAAGAGAGATTTAATAGGCTGGGTCTGTTTTACCTGGAGTGAAGGAGGCTGAGAGGGGACATGATAGACGTATATAAAATTATGAGTGGCATAGATAGGGAAGATAGCCAGAGTCTGTTTCCCATAGTAGGGATGACTAAAACTAGAGGGCATAGATTTAAGGTGAGTGGGAGGAGGGTTAAAGGGGATCAAAGGGTTAAATGTTTCACACAAAGGATATGGGTATCTGGAATGAGATGCCAGAGGAGGTGGCGGAGGCAGGGACAGTAGCAACATTTAAGAGGCATCTGGATAGGTATTTGAATGAGCAAGGCATCGAGGGATATGGAATTAATGCAGCCAGGTGGCATTAGTATAGATAGGCATTATGGTCGATTTAGACGAGGTGGGCCGAAGGGCCTCCTTCTATGCTGTACGACTCTAAGACTCCATGACTCAAAAAAATAATTAGGCAATGTCACAGCTTATGGACGCCATACTAATCAGCCAGCTAAGGCTCTTAATTGAACTCTGCTTGGCCCTGCCATTATCAGCCTTTCCCAACCCAAGCAAAACGTCATCCTCCTCCAACACCTCTCCACTGTCACCTACCTGGCTGGGGCTTCTGTCACCTGGTTCCACTTTTATCTGGCTAATCACAGTCAGTGTGTCACTTGCAAAGGCTTCTCTGCCTGCTCCAGCAATGTTACTTCTGGTGTCCCCAAGGATCTATCCATGCCCCACCCCCCCTCCACCGCTGTTTGTCATCGACATACTGTCCCTGGTATAACAGACAGAAAAACGTGCAGAACAAATGGACCAAGCAAGCAACATATACTCAGAGAGGCAGATACAATGACAAATAGACAGAGATAATAAGAGAAGATAAAGGCAGTGTCAAGAAGTGAGTTTAACCAATAGAATACAATGACAATATATCCTTTTTAGACAACATCTTATAATGAGCCAGGAGAAAGTGTGTGTCAGAATCAACAGATTAGAACATTACAGCGCAGTACAGGCCCTTCGGCCCTCGATGTTGCGCCGACCATCTGACCTACACTATTCCATTTTCATCCATATGTCTATCCAATGACCACTTAAATGCCCTTAAAGTTGGCGAGTCTACTACTGTTGCAGGCAGGGCGTTCCACGCCCCTACTACTCTCTGCGTAAAGAAACTACCTCTAACATCTGTCCTACATCTTTCACCCCTCAACTTAAAGCTATGTCCCCTCGTGTTTGCCATCATGATCCGAGGAAAAAGACTCTCACTATCCACCCTATCTAACCCTCTGATTATCTTGTATGTCTCTATTAAGTCACCTCTCCTCCTCCTTCTCTCTAACGAAAACAACCCCAAGTCCCTCAGCCTTTCCTCGTAAGACCTTCCTTCCATACCAGGCAACATCCTAGTAAATCTCCTCTGCACCCTTTCCAAAGCTTCCACATCCTTCCTATAATGCGGTGACCAGAACTGCACGCAATACTCAAGGTGCGGCCTCACCAGAGTTTTGTACAGCTGCATCATGACCTCGTGGCTCCGAAACTCGATCCCCCTACTAATAAAAGCTAACACATCATATGCCTTCTTAACAGCCCTATTAACCTGGGTGGCAACTTTCAGGGATTTATGTACCTGGACACCAAGATCTCTCTGCTCATCTACACTACCAAGAATCTTCCCATTAGCCCAGTACTCTGCATTGCTGTTACTCCTTCCAAAGTGAATCACCTCACACTTCTCCGCATTAAACTCCATTTGCCATCTCTCAGCCCAGCTCTGCAGCCTATCTATGTCCCTCTGTACCCTACAACACCCTTCGACACTATCCACAACTCCACCGACCTTCGTGTCATCCGCAAATTTACTAACCCACCCTTCTACACCCTCATCCATTTCATTTATAAAAATGACAAACAGCAGTGCCCCCAAAACAGAACCTTGCGGTAAACCACTAGCAAATAATCTCCAGGATGAACATTTGCCATCAACCACCACCCTCTGTCTTCTTTCAGCTAGCCAATTTCTGATCCAAAGCTCTAAATCACCTTCAACCCCATACTTCCGTATTTTCTGCAATAGCCTACCGTGGGAAACCTTATCAAACGCCTTACTGAAATCCATATACAACACATCCACGGCTTTACCCTCATCCACCTGTTTGGTCACCTTCTCGAAAAACTCAATAAGGTTTGTGAGGCACGACCTACCTTTCACAAAACCGTGCTGACTATCGTAAATGAACTTATTCTTTGCAAGATGATTATAAATCCTATCTCTTATAACCCTTTCCAACATTTTACCCACAACCGAAGTTAGGCTCACAGGTCTATAATTACCAGGGCTGTCTCTACTCCCCTTCTTGAACAAGGGGACAACATTTGCTATCCTCCAGTCCTCCGGCACTACTCCTGTCGACAATGACGACATAAAGATCAACAACAACGGCTCTGCAATATCCTCCCTAGCTTCCCAGAGAATCCTACGATAAATCCCATCTGGCCCAGGGGACTTATCTATTTTCACTCTTTCCAAAATTGCTAACACCTCCTCCTTGTGAATCTCAATCCCATCTAGCCTAGTAGGCTGTATCTCAGTAATCACCTCGGCAACATTTTCTTTCTCTACTGTAAATACTGACGAAAAATATTCATTTAACACTTCCCCTATCTCCTCCGATTCCACACACAACTTCCCACGACTATCCTTTATTGGCCCTGTTCTAACTCTTATTCTTTTATTCCTGATATACCTATAGAAAGCCTTAGGGTTCTCTTTGATCCTATCCGCCAATGGCTTCTCGTGTCCTCTCCTTGCTCTTCTTAGCCCTCCCTTTAGATCCTTCCTGGCTGGCTTGTAACTCTCAAGCGCCCTAACTGAGCCTTCACGTCTCATCCTAACATAAGCCTTCTTCTTCCTCTTGACAAGCGCTTCAACGTCTTGAGTAAACCACGGCTCCCTCGCTCGACAACTTCCTCCCTGCCTGACAGGTACATACTTATCAAGGACACGCATTAGCTGCTCCTTGAATAAGCTCCACATTTCTATTGTGCCCATCCCCTGCAGTTTCCTTCCCCATCCTACACATCCTGAATCTTGCCTAATCGCGTCATAATTTCCTTTCCCCCAGCTATAATTCTTGCCCTGCGGTATATACCTGTCCCTGCCCATCGCTAAGGTAAACCTAACCGAATTGTGATCACTATCGCCAAAGTGCTCACCTACATCTAAATCGAACACCAGGCCGGGTTCATTACCCAGTACCAAATCCAATGTGGCATCGCCCCTGGTTGGCCTGTCTACATACTGTGTCAGAAAACCCTCCTGCACACACTGGACAAAAACTGACCCATCTAAAGTACTCGAACTATAGTATTTCCAGTCAATATTTGGAAAGTTAAAGTCCCCCATAACCACTACCCTGTTACTCTCGCTCCTGTCGAGAATCATCTTTGCTATCCTTTCCTCTACATCTCTGGAACTATTCGGAGGTCTATAGAAAACTCCCAACAGGGTGACCTCTCCTCTCCTATTTCTACCCTCGGCCCATACTACCTCAGTAGACGAGTCCTCAAACGTCCTTTCTGCCGCTGTAATACTTTCCTTGATTAACAATGCCACACCCCCCCCCCCCTCTTTTACCCTCTTCTCTGTTCTTACTGAAACATCTAAATCCCGGAACCTGCAACATCCATTCCTGCCCCTGCTCTACCCATGTCTCTGAAATGGCCACAACATCAGGATCCCAGGTACCAACCCATGCTGCAAGCTCACCCACCTTATTCCGGATGCTCCTGGCGTTGAAGTAGACACACTTTAAACCAAGTTCTTGCTTGCCAGTGCCCTCTTGCGTCCCTGTAACCTTATCCCCTACCTCACTACTCTTAACAGCCTGTACACTGGAACTACAATTTAGGTTCCCATTCCCCTGCTGAATTAGTTTAAACCCCACCCCCCCCCCCCCACACCCCGAAGAGCACTAACAAATCTGCCCCCCAGGATATTGGTACCCCTCTGGTTCAGGTGAAGACCATCCTGTTTGTAGAGGTCCCACCTACCCCAGAAAGAGCCCCAATTATCCAGGAAACCAAAACCCTCCCTCCTACACCATCCCTGCAGCCACGTGTTCAACTCCTCTCTCTCCCTGTTCCTCTCTTCGCTAGCACGTGGCACGGGGAACAACCCAGAGATAACAACTCTGGTTGTTCTCGCTCTAAGCTTCCACCCTAGCTCCCTGAATTTCTGCCTTAAATCCCCATCTCTCTTCCTACCTATGTCGTTGGTGCCTATGTGGACCACGACTTGGGGGTGCTCCCCCTCCCCCTTAAGGATCCCAAAAACACGATCAGAGACATCACGTACCCTGGCACCTGGGAGGCAACACACCAACCGTGAGTCTCTCTCGTTCCCACAGAAACTCCTGTCAGTTCCCCTAACTATGGAGTCCCCAATGACTAATGCTCTGCTCCTCTTCCCCTTTCCCTTCTGAGCAACAGGGACAGACTCTGTGCCAGACACCTGCACCCCATTGCTTTCCCCTGTTAAGTCGTCCCACCCAACAGTATCCAAAACGGTATACCTGTTGTTGAGGGAAACGGCCACAGGGGATCCCTGCACTGCCTGCTGGTTCCCTTTCCTTCCCCTGACGGTAACCCATCTACCTACTTCTTTTACCTGAGGTGTGACTGCCTCCCTATAACTCCTGTCAATAATCCCCTACGCCTCCCGAATGATCCGAAGTTCATCCAGCTCCAGCTCCAGTTCCCTAACGCGGTCTGCGAGGAGCTGGAGTTGGGTGCACTTCCCGCAGATGCAGTCAGCAGGGACACTCTTGGCGACCCCTACCTCCCACATTCTGCAGGAGGAACATACAACTGCCTTTACCTCCATTCCCACTATTCTAGATTCCCAACAAATCTACTGGAAAACCAAACAAAAAAAAAGTCAAAACTTGTTCGCTTAGCAATCCGACGGACTGAACTTTTTAAATAAAAAGTTTACCTTATCAACACACCAGAGTCCTTTTTTTTGGTTAGAGGAGGAGGGTGGGTGGGAGACACTACACGTGTCGTGTCTCGGGTACTGCCACTGCCCAAATAAATAAATAGTTTTCCCTTACCCAGCAGTCCCCTGGTCCTCCGAAACAAAAGGGGATTCACTTGTAACTTACTGAAATTGACCGCTCAGCTGTAAGTCCGCTCCGCACCTCGTTCTGATGAAACGAGCAGTCAGGTTAATGACTTTTTTCCGTAATACACTTTGGGATTTTATGTCTATTGCAAAGGTAATGCGTACAGGATGCGCAATTATCCCACTCAGTCTTGTCTAACTGACCCTACTCGCATTTACTGCAGGAGTTTAATCTGCTGCTCTGTACAATGTGCAACTTTGCTAGTGAACTGCAGTCTTGTGTAATCAATCAGAATGCATTCTTAACCCTTCTTCTCTGTTACAAACTGGGTCGCACTGCACTGTCCCTTTTTCTGTTTTCACGCCGTGTTTTATTGTTGATTCACATTGCATATTAAAAATGGTGGTTGGCGAGATATAAACGAAACACTGGGTCTGAAACACTCCCAGACTCAGCCCAGTTTTAACTCTAACCTTTGAAATAACAGCTCGAATTGCATACTCTGCACAAAATGTCTCTTCCTGTGCGTTATCTCAAAATAATAAACTTTAGTCCTTTTACTTTAAACAGATGTCATTATTTCATTCTCTGTGTCAAAAACCTCTAAATCATAAAATTCACACAATATTCTCTCTACAGTATCTCACATTTCAAGGTTTAATTCACTCAATCAATTACATTCCCTGTGTTAATTCCCAAATTAAACACAGTTGGTAGGTCTGATTATATTAAACATGTTCATATATTTAAAATGATGAACAAATCAGGTTTTTCGATATCTATCGCCTGTGAGCTCTGACACGTCTGAACGCTTCAAGGACACTTAATAGCCTATTCATCTCTCATATTACATCGTGCAAAGGATTGGAGCAAACAGCGACAAACTCATAAAGAATTTGATGTTTAATGGTCTATGTCTGCCATCCTTGGCAGCATTCCAGGTGAACAAACTGGGATAGCAAAGTGAATTGGTGATGCCGAAATCTATTGCAATGGGAGAAATCCAATGAGATTCCAGAACCAATGAGGACAGGACTAGACCCATCGGGACTCTAAGTGTTTATTGGAATGGTGGAAATCATTTGTTTTACCAGAAATCAAATAGATAAGGACAGAAAATTGAAGCTCCATAGATATATATACTGGGAAAATAGCACTGGGCTTCTATATGAATATTGGAATGCAACAAATCGATTGGAATCCAAAAATATTGGTCAGAAAAAAATGGGTTTCCAGAAATCGGCTTGGCTGGGTGAAACCAATTAGGTTTACATAAAGAAATAGGTTCAGGATAAATCCGTTGTGTTGAAGAAATGCATTGTGTTCGATAAATCATTTGAGGCAGAAAATTCTTCTGGTGTTCCAAAAATCTACTGGGGCTCGAGAAATCCAGAATCGGCCGAGAAATCCATTGGTGCATCACCAGTGGAATTATGCCCGCCAATGCAAATTTAATTCTTGCATCATTGTTCAGGTTCCTTCCAATAATTTCTTCTCTGGGCAGCTAGAAAATTAAAATGAATGAGTTAGGGCACTGCATTGAAGAGCACAGGGACTCAGATTGTCAAAAAAAACGTTTTTTCATGTCGTGTCTGGTACCTTTGCATCTGTGTCCTCAAGTTAGTGGCTATTTGTCACTGGAAGTAGTTTCCTCTTAGTCACTTTGTGAAAACAATTGGTGATTTGAGACACATCTATCAAATAGACTCTCAACTATCTCTGTTAAAAGTGGCGTTTTATTCGCCAAAGGGGAGATGTTATTGTCTCAAATGCCACCGCGGGAATTTGATTTGAATTGGATTTCGAGTTTGGGATGGACAGTTTCATAAAGGATCTGTTCTACGCACAGCGGGCTGGCAGCGACTTTTGCAAAAACACAAGCAACAACCTTTTCACAGAGACTGCGCTATCAGAATCACCTGAGAACAGCTGCGAATTTCACCATATGACAGGCTGCATTTCCCATTCAAGACAGAAAGCAGCCATTTCAAATTTGATTGCACGTGCTGACACTTTCTCTAAAGACAGTTAATTTCTGGAATGAGTAGAGGCAGACCTTCAGTTTGAGGTGAAAGGTAACAAACATGCTCTGCTACTCACATTAAGTAAGGCTGACATGAAATGAGACGTAGGCTGAGCACATTAAACTCGGGTGTTTTAATAACAGGCAAAACCAGGCACAAATAAATGGAGGCACTGAAAGAAGCATTTAGTACAGAAGGCATCCAATACGTAGAGCCTGTGCCAATCACCTCAAACATTTCTCCTCTGGTTACTTTCCCTTCAACCGGGAAATAGTTTACACTGGGAAAACTATTCCTGATTTGGAACACGTCTGCCAAATTACCTCATGGATTTGCTGATTTGAGAAAACAAGGCTAAACCATCATGACACTGCTCCAGGTTGATATGTAACGCTCCCCTTCCCTCACTCACATCGACTGCTTAGACAAAGCGCCAACTACCTCTAAACAAAACCCAGTCATTCTGTTAGCATCCCTTGGATCAGAAGATTCTCCAAGAACATTTTGTGAAGAAACTGCCAGCTGTCCTTCAAAAATCCAGCAATCCTTTTGCAGAGCTTATCTATTGTGAAGACATTCAGAATAATGATTGAATTCAAGACACAAAGGAACACTGATGTGAATGAAATATCTCCACACCACCAGCCCCTCACCCTCTCCCCCCACCCCCCACCCCCAGGAGCAACTGTAGCAGCAGAGCATGGTAAATGGCGTAACGTAATGCAAGTTAGAGTCGGCTTGGCCGTAGTAAAATGTCAATGAAATGGAAGCAGAGCAGTATTAAAACTGGACCAGAGAATAAGCTGGGGGAAGAGGCAAGTTTGCATGATGGAGAGTGAAATACAGACATGTGTAAGTGCGGGAATGTAAAAGGAAAAGGTTTTGAACATCAAGAACTAATGCATTTACATGGAGAGATGTTTGGTTTCTTGTTGCAGTTCTATTAGCAGGTGTTTAAGACAGAAAGCAAGCTTGCTACAGATTTTAGTTAACGTTGTTATGCAAAGTATTAACCATTGTACAGTCACAGCGTCCAGAAATCCGCTATGGTAATCTTAAACAGGCCACTGAAATGCTGGTGAAAAGAAGATATATTTGATAAAGAGCATCTCTCCAAAAGACCTGCCTACTCTGCTGAAAGTTCCACAGTCAATTGCTTTCATTTCGGTTACACCAATAACAGCAGGGGTGGGAATCCAGGTTCGCAGAGACTCGAGTCGAAATCCAGCACCTTTGACCGCTCAGTCTCGACACCACCTAACTCAGTGTTGATACTGCTGACTGGTGGTTGAAAGCTGCCATTCCTCTGCTTATCCTCCGAGTGTAATGATTTTCAGTGAGAAAAAAGGAAATAAGAGAACATTGTGAGATGTGTTCATGGAATGAAGTAGCCGAGAGGTTAAAGCAGCGGGCAACTAATCCATTCCACTCGGCATGCATGGCTCAGAATTCCATCATCATTGTTATTGTATTTCAGACTAGATGTGTTTTTTTGCTTTCTTTACCAAATCCAAAAGTCCAACAACTGAGTCCCATCCTTCCACAAGCCGCAGTGCGGGTGCTTTGCAGAGCGATCTCATTCTTTTTGCTCAAATCAGCACTATCATAGTTTCCACCCAAACTGTTTCAGTGCGGAGGTGTTGATAGTGGAAGATCTGAGCTGACTGATTTCTCATTCCAAGTGGCCAATGACATCCTGGTAAAAGATGAATCTCTGCATAGATGCTGCCTGATTTCACCAAAGTTTTCATCATTCTCTGTTTTTAAATTTCTGCTTTCACAACAACAGTATTACTGAAAACACAAAACCGGCCTCAGGTTCGCAGCCCCAGACATACCTTTTCTCAGCTCTTCTCAGACGCATGTTTCCTCTTCACTTTCTTACAGGGACTGTTAATTCCGGCGTTTCCACGCACAGTAGCCTGAAGTATGGCTTTCCAAAGACACGTTGCTCATGTTATCAGGGTTCCTCAGTGAATTCGCAAGGGAGGGGTTCCACAGTGGCAATCACGGAGTATAATGGGTTACTGAGTTAAAAAGGTGGATTTGGAGGCTTTAGGGGATTGGGTGGGGGTGGTGGTGTCGGTGCGGCGGGTAACAAAAGAGTAAGGGAGTTTCTCAAGATATTAGAGACGTCAGAGACAAAGTGAGGTTGAAACGATAATGAGCTCCAGGAGAATGAAAGCATGTCAGGCATGCTCAGGGGGTATTGCATGGGATAAGGGACTCTCAAGAGATATCAGAGACGCTTTTGGGGTAGCGGAGATGGTAAAGAACACTTCAAGGCAGCACATGGACGAATGGAGGCTCAGGATGTCTTAGAGACCAGAAGGGACGTTCAGGATTTATTGGGGAAGGTGAAGAGTGCTAGAGTTTACCAAAGAGCGTAACGAATGCTCAGGAAGTTTCAGAAAAGGGCAAGTTAGGCTCAGGCCATTGCAAAGAATGTACAGGATACTTATGCACCTCAGATGCTTAACTCAGTCCCTTTGCCAAGGAAGCTTCTAGTTTGATATCGTTGAGGCATTTAAGATGATTATTGCATTGATTGGATTGATTGTCTGAAGCTATCTGAACAAGGAATCATAACGAGAAATAATAAAAGACTCTAAAGGCACATGAATATTGCAGGGTATGAAGGCAGGAGTATGAACACTCAGGCACGCTCACTGTAAACTAACAGATAATGGCAGGGACATGGCCATAATATTCAAACACACTCCTGGCTGCTCTGCCACATTCCATTCTCCATAATCTTGAAATAATCCAAAAACTCTGCTGCCCATATCTTAAATTTTCACCAAGTTTCTTTTCCCCCTATCACCCCTGTACTCGCATGGCCTACATTGGCTCCCGGTCAAGCATGGTCTGGATTTTAAAATTCTCCTTGTTTTCAAATTCCACTATTGGCTCTCCCCTCCCTTTCTCTGTAATCTCATCCAGCCCCGCAACCCTCAGAGATATTTGCACTTCTCTAATTCTGGTATTTTGTGCATCCCTGATTTTAATCGCTCCACCTTTGGTGGTCACACCTTCAGTTGTCCAGCCTTCAATCACCGATTACACTCCCTACACATCTTTGCTTCTCCACCTTGATTTCTACCTCAAAGACACTCCTTACAACCTACCTCTTTGACCAAGATTTTGGTCATCTGTCCTACTATTTCTTTATGTGGCTTCGTGTCATACTTTGTTTTATAATTCTCCTGTGAAGTACCTTGAGACGTTTTATTATGTTTTTTGTGTTATATGAATATATGTTGCTGTTGTTACTTAGATGATCCCGCACTTTAAAATCTATCTGCCCGAAGTATGTCTCACTTAATTAATCTATCAGGAAGGTTTGACAATACATTCATTCCCAAAGGTTAACGTTATGTTTCTGCTCCTTCACCAAGTTTTCTCATTACTCTTACATTCAATGCCAATCCAGGAAAAGTAAAGAGGCATGGAAAGGATGGAAGGAAAAATCTGGATTTTGTTTGGGATCTCTGTTTGATATTCATTCCAGTATAACTTGGGTGAAGAATTCCATTTGGTCGTGTCAATTTTAAAATGCTGTCGGCATTTTGGGAAACTGCAGTGAGATATTGCAAAATGTATTCAAACACAAATATTAATAGATGCATGTTACATAAATAAATAAACAGAAGGGGATTGAAACCCGTGCGTTGCAGAGCACCATTGGCTTCACCACTCGGGCAGCTCTGCCTGCCCACTGGAACGGTCACATGTCCTTTTTGAATCCCTGCCATGTTGGACTAGGAAGCTAACATTTGCACATGTCCCAATTGTGCAGCCACAAGCTCAATTTATACAGACTCCGAGAATTGCTGGAGCATGGAAGGGGCCATTTTGCCCGTTGTGTCTGTGCTGCATCTCTGAAGGAACAATTCACCCAGATCCACAGCTCCCGCCTTCTTTCCGTTGCGCTGCACATTCTTCCATTTCAGATATTCCTGTTATATATTAATGATCTAGAGCTTAGTTTACAGGGAACAGTTTCAAAGTTTGCGGATATTATGGATCTTGGAAGCATTGTAAACCATGAGGAGGATAGTGTGGAACTGCAAAAGGACATAGACATGTTGTTGGGATGGGGGAGAGGTGGCAGATGACATTCAATGCGGAGAAATGTGAAGTGATACATTTTCGTAGGAAGAACATGGTTTGAGAATACACAATAAAAGTTACAATTCTCAAAGGGCTGAAGAGCAGAGGGCCCTGGGTGCAAATGGACATAAGTCATTGAAATTGGTGGGGCAGGTTGTCAGTGTGGATATTGAAGCATACAGTACCTTGAGCTTATGAATAGGGACATAGAGTATAAGAGCAAGAAAGTTATGTTGAACTTGTATAAAACATTAGTTCGGCCTCAGCTGGAGTATTGCGTCCAGTTGTGGGCACTGCACCTTTGCAACAATATGAAGGTGGTCCGGAGGGAAATTGCCCAGGGGGAATTGTGGGTTGGGGTGGGTGGTGGGGGAGAATCTGCACTGGTGGGGATTTTGTGCGGTCGAAATTTGCGAGGGGTGGCAATTGTGTGTGGGGAT
This sequence comes from Heterodontus francisci, assembly GCF_036365525.1. Classification (NCBI taxonomy): domain Eukaryota; kingdom Metazoa; phylum Chordata; class Chondrichthyes; order Heterodontiformes; family Heterodontidae; genus Heterodontus; species Heterodontus francisci. The sequence continues at coordinate 12,269,447 of NC_090391.1, forward strand.
TTACGGGGGAGGTGGAATTTACGGGAGGGGCAATTTGCGTGGGCCAGAAACTTGCTGAGGTGGAATTTGCTGGGGGAATTTGGTTGGAGCTGGCTTTGCAAGCGGGGGATGGGATTTTCCGGGGAGGGTGCATTTTGCATGGTTGGATGTTGTGATCGGGTGCGATTTGCGGTGGGAGGAGATTGCTGTGGGGTGGGGGGTAGGGGCTTGGGGGAGAATGCCGGGGGTGGTGCCGGCAAGATTTTCAAGGGGACGGAATTTGTGCGGGTTGCCCAAAATCTGCAGTGCGGCGGGAAGAAGTCCAGAAATATAGAAAAAGCCGCAGAGAAAGCGAGAGAGAAGAGGCCACAGAGAAAGCCAGAAAGAGCCAAAGAATTATATCGGCAAAATTCTGAGTAATAGAAATAAGACTGAAATCGTCACAGAAATAGAGAAAAAAAACAGAAAAAAGTTGGATAATAGAGAAAAGACAGAAAAAATCAGCGAAATAGAGATAAGGCAGCAAGAGACAGAAGAGACAGCAAATAATACAGAAGAGAGAAAGTAAGAGAAATACAGAGAAACAATGGAAAACAATGGAGGGGGAAAAAGCAGAGGTAAATAAACAAAAACACAAAGAAATGGCAGGCACCAGAGGAACAGACAGAAAGCCAGTGAGAGAGAAAGACACAATGAGAATCGCACGGAGTGAAACTGAGCGACAGAAACACAAAGAGAGAGAGAGACTGAGAGTGCGACTGAAAAATATAAAGCCAGAGAAAGCGAAAGACACACAGAGAACCACACACAGAAACACACACAGAGAGGCACAAAGCGAGAGAGAGAGATTGAAAGACTGAGAGATACTGAGAGAGATTGAGAGAGAGAGAAAGAGCGAGAGAGAGAGAGAGATTGAGAGAGTGAGAGATTGAGACAGAAGGAGAGAGAAAGGCAGAGAAAGGGAGACAATAAACATTTGATACTCTCCATCCCACATTGTCTCTGCTACAAGGATTGACTCTAAAACGTTTCGTCCATCAGCTCGCCCATGGGGTAAAGGGCCATTGAGTTGCAAATTGGAGAAAAGTGTCAGGACTGGGTCAGAGAGAGAGGGATTCATCCTGCTCTCTCTCTCTCTCTCTCTCTCTCTCTCTCTCTCTCTCTCTCTCTCTCTCTCTCTCTCTCTCTCTCTCACACACACACACACTGTAATCAGCTTGCAATTCACCTGGGCACAGAGACACAGAGACTGAGACACAGAAACTCACATTCAGACACCAGCCGCATGGAATGAAAGAATGGTGGCTGATGTTGAACTAATATGTCCCAGAACCTGTCACTCAACCACCCAAAGTACAGCTCATCCAACCAGCTCTCAGCTTCCTCTATCTGGACACTCCCTCTCAGGTATGGGATAACCCAAGGTCCCAAGGTCTGCATAAACATGGAATGGGGGAGGGAGGGATATTCCAGCCATTTACCAAATGGGCCTTTCCAGACAGAAACCTGTCTGTCTGTGTCTCTCTCCGTCTCCCCCCAAAAACCGCATTAACGGTGCAGAAAAGCTGCTATTGTTTGAAAACGTGGAGGGGCTGGTTTGGATAATGGCCATTGAATACAAATTGCATTATATATCTTTCGCTTTTCACCTCCAGTTTACAAAAAGTTCGGAAATTGACTGAAAATGTCTCACTGCAGTTACCTTGAAAGACTGGCATAGAGTTTTTTTGCTGGTGCCGCCTGTTCGACTGCAGTATAAGCAAGCGGTTTTTCTTCGGATTTTCAATTCCACTGTGTGACAACGCCCGAAACTACAGCCAGAGTAATGATGCAGCCAAGAGAACTTTTCCAACTGGTGCCATTTCACACAATAGTTCTGACAGTTATATTTATCAATGATTGTTTGTACTATATTTAATGCTGCTGTGTTTATGCATTACCCTGTAATCATTGGAAAGAACTTGCTTTACATTTACCAATTTTATGTTAACAAGGATTTGCAAAGTTGGAAAATGGCTATTTACCACACATTGTATTAAAGATCTTCCACTTTTCACTCTCAGTTTATATAAAGTTCAGCGATAAAGATCTCCACATTCTGACAAAGAGTTTTTGCTGCTGAAATAAAGTGTCATTTGTTTCCATTTGATTCCTGAATGTTTCTTTCCTCTGCTCTCCTGGGGGATTCAGAGGGATTTTATGTTCATCACATGTCCAAATTCAGGAGGCTCCAGCTCCTCTGCGACTGCCGTCCTGGTGAAATTAATTGCATTCAAAATCTTTCCCTCAGTTTGGAGACTTGAGGAGTGACTGTTTACACAAGCAAAGGGGTTAATCTAATAGGCAGGGAGTTGTTATGATCTGGAATTCACTGTCTGACAGGTTTCTGAAAGCAGATTCAATATTAACTTCCAAAAGACAACTGGAACAAATCTGCAATTACTCTTAGTTATAGTAGAGAAGATACCAGCATAGAAAGAGAAGTGAGAGAGAGAGGTCACAGCTTATTCAGAGCGTTTTTTATTTGTAAATGATTGTTTGAGTTTTATTTGATGCTGTAGTTTTATTTGCTGTAGTCCTTGAAGCGGCCAACACCCCCAGCTTATACACACTACTGAGTCAGCGGCGTTTGAGATGGCTTGGCCATGTGAGCCGCATGGAAGATGGCAGGATCCCCAAAGACACATTGTACAGCGAGCTCGCCACTGGTATCAGACCCACCGGCCGTCCATGTCTCCGTTATAAAGACGTCTGCAAACGCGACATGAAATCGTGTGACATTGATCACAAGTCGTGGGAGTCAGTTGCCAGCATTCGCCAGAGCTGGCGGGCAGCCATAAAGACAGGGCTAAATTGTGGCGAGTCGAAGAGACTTAGTAGTTGGCAGGAAAAAAGACAGAGGCGCAAGGGGAGAGCCAACTGTGCAACAGCCCCAACAAACAAATTTCTCTGCAGCACCTGTGGAAGAGCCTGTCACTCCAGAATTGGCCTTTATAGCCACTCCAGGCGCTGCTTCACAAACCACTGACCACCTCCAGGCGCGTATCCATTGTCTCTCGAGATAAGGAGGCCCAAAAGAAAGAAAAAAGAAAGTTTTATTTATGCATTACCTTTAATCACTCAAATTAATTTTCCAAACAGAAACGCATTTAATGTTACAAGTGTTAACAAAATTGGAAAGCAGCCATTTAACACAAATTGTACTGAAGTTATTTTATTCAGCATCAGAAGTTTCCATAAAGTAAATTCCTCAAGCTTGTGGAAACATTCAAACTCTCGGGAACACAGAATCTCCCGATCAGTAATGGCTCACTATCCCCATCTTCTGGTGCCCCTGTCGCACTGCAGTTTCTGCCCTTCTCTCATCTTCTCCATCTGCTGGTGTGCTTGTCTCACTGTATTTTTGGCCCCTCTCACGATCTCACTATCACTGTGATTTGCAGCTTTGTCCATTTTGCTGTGGGTCCAGTGTGGATTTAGTGGAATCCAGCTGAGCTTTGCAAAGACGCCCTTGTGATAAACAATTCATGAATCTTCTGCAGAGCAAGTCCCGCCTCAATAGATCAGATTATCAATCTCAGAAGCAATTTAAAATTATTTCCGGGCTCAGTGCTGTGAATATAAAATTGACATTCTGTCCTGTGGGGAGTGTGCGGAATGGAATATGAAATGGAATTTAGCTCCAGTGATTGAAACCCTTCAGCTGTTTATATTATTTCACTAATTTAACAATGAGATTGAGAGGGTATTTCACCACTTTCTTCAGTTCCTGTCTGAATTTAGTCTGGGTCACTGCGTAAATACATGTGTTGGTGCAGCAACTGAGAATCTGCAGCATTATTGATGTGTGATCTGTGATATAGACAGGGTCAGTGTAGGAGGAATAATACCGAATATTTGCAATTCGTGCATAAATGTTAAACACAAGCAGTGTCATCCATAACAGTACAAAACTGCCGGATATACTGAAGAGTAAAATAATTGATTTTCTGCGATTCTCCAGCTCGGGGTCCTTATTCTCTCCATAGCTGTGGCCCCGAAATCCCCTGCGGATTTTACTGGAGAATAAAATCCGTCTGACAGTCAGAACATTGAGCAGCAAAATCAGAAAGAACGGGACACAAGGTGTTAAAATGAGGTCAAACAATTCAAATGCCCCCCATATGGGGGAGGTAAAGAAGTTTGGTTTATAATGACAACCCATGGGAACATTACCAATAATGTAATATGGTTTCCGTGCAAAGTACCAGGGGACAGACTCTAAACAGCCCAGCACACTCACTGTTCCTACAACCACAGCCGCCGTTTTCTCGCTGCAATATTTTGTTTTCAGCTTCTCACAACAAATGGCCACAAATCGATCAAAGGTGAAAGTGACTGTGAGCCAGACAGAAATATCTGTGGCTGCAGAAATCAAAACCTTAATGAGAATACACACGGGACTAATTCTCAGGAATGAATCTCGGAAATAAATTGCAACAATCCAATTCAATATGGGTTCAGTGATAACGACCAGGAGATCAGCCACTGCCATTCCCACCAGGTAGACAGTGATACATTTGGAGAGACCGCACTTTCTTCGGGACAGGATCACAATCGTCACCAAGTTAACTGGAAGAGAGAGAAAAGCAAGCAGAGAAATTACTGATCAGACGTGGAGACAAAGCAGCAGTTTGACAGAGTCTCGGCTGTAATTTCCAGCTTTATTGCTGCAGCGAGCGGTGGAAAGTGATTCATTTATCTGGGAAGTGCATTGCCACAGTGAAATGTTTGAAAACACAATCATGAATAATGAATTGGGAAATTGACACAGAATGTGAATAAAGACAGCACCGGATCTACTGGAAGTACTGAGTGAGGATGCAGTGCCAACGGGGAAATGGGAAAGGGTTTTACAGAGATGAAATTGGGTTATTGGCAATTTATCCCCAGAATGTTGGTTGGAAAGGTTTGGGGAGAGCGGAATGTGTAGCTGGTTTGTTGCTGTGGGTTCGGAGATCTCCTCCTCAGATGTACCTATATTCCTGTCAGATTGGACGAGGGTGCCGGAAGTGGAGCCAGTGAGTGAGATTGGGAGGGAGAGAAGGAAAAGGACATGTTGGGGCTGGACGGCAGACTGGAGCAAATGGGTTTGGGAAAGTGGATAAACTGAAGCAATGGATGAGGAGACTGAGGATTTATATCAGTGAGAGGAAAGGCTGAGATTCACAGGGAGAGTTTGTAGCAGAGTTTTAGAGGAAATCTAATCTATAGATCCCAGGAATGCAACACCATTAATACATGGCAGCAATAAACCCTGTGGTCATTCGAGTTGGAGAAAAGTTGATTTTTTATACAATATAGTTTGTACATGCAATTAACTATAAATATAAATATTTTCTGATATCAACCTTGCTCTTTATTGAATTCAGCAGTCACCGAGATTTTAAAGTGCGGTATTTAAATAATGAATTATCATCACTGAAGAACAGATTCAGTCACTGAGTAAAGAATAGGAATTTTCAACCAAACAAAATGAGGGCATGTCAGAAATCAACACAGAGGATCGAGTATAACAGTAAAATGAACACACTATGACAACAGACAACTTCAACTCAAAGTTTCTCTCATTAATTGTTCTGGACAAAGAACAAAGAATAGTACAGCACAGGAACAGGCCATTCGGCCATCCAAGCCTGCGCCGAACTTGATGCCTGCCTAAACTAACACCTTCTGAACTTCCGGGGCCCATATCCCTCTATTCCCTTCCTATTCATATATTTTGCACGATGTGTCTTGAACGTTGCTATCGTATCTGCTTCCACCATCTCCCCTGGCAGCAAGTTCCAGGCACTCACCACCCTCTGTGTACAAAACTTGCCTCGCACATCCCCTCTAAACTTTGCCCCTCGCACCTTAAACCTATGTCCCCTAGTAACTGACTCTTCCACCCTGGGAAAAAGCTTCTGACTATCCACTCTGTCCATGCCGCTCATAACTTTGTAAACCTCTATCATGTCGCCCCTCCATCTCCGTCGTTCCAGTGAAAACAATCCGAGTTTTTCCAACCTCTCCTCATAGCTAATGCCCTCCAGACCAGGCAACATCTTGGTAAACCTCCTCTGTACCCTCTGCAAAGCCTCCACATCCTTCTGGTAGTGTGGCGACCAGAATTACACGCAATATTCTAAGTGTGGCCGAACTAAGGTTCTGTCCAGCTGCAACATGACTTGCCAATTTTTATACTCTACATTCCAGCACTTGATGATAGTGAATTATTTACACTGCTGCTTCTTTCTCTTTTTCTTTACTTCTGATTATCTCTTTCCTCGGTTTTGGTCTCGTTGCTCCTTTTCTCCTTCCCTATCCCTCCCGAGTACTCGCACCCTGCAAAACCGTTACTCAATGCGACTTTTAGAGCGAGAACAAACAGAGTTGTTATCTTTGGGTTGTTTCCCGTGCCACGTGATAGCGAAGCGAGGAATAGGGAGAGAGAGGAGTTGAACACGTGGCTGCAGGGATGGTGTAGGAGGGAGGGTTTTGGTTTCCTGGTAATTGGGGCTCTTTCTCGGGTAGGTGGGACCTCTACAAACATGATGGTCTTCACCTGAAACACAGGGGTACCAATGTCCTGGGGGGGGGAGATTTGCTAGTGCTCTTCGGGGTGGGGGGGGGGTGTGGGTTTAAACTAATTCAGCAGGGGAATGGGAACCTAAATTGTAGTTCCAGTGTGCAGGATGTTGAGAGTAGTGAGGTCAGGGATAAGGTTACAAGGACGCAAGAGGGCACTGGCAAGCAAGAACTTGGTTTAAAGTGTATCTACTTCAACGCCAGGAGCATCCAGAATAAGGTGGGTGAGCTTGCAGCATGGGTTGGTACCTGGGATCTCGACGTAGTGGCCATTTCGGAGACATGAATAGAGCAGGGGCAGGAATGGATGTTGCAGTTTCCGGGATTTAGATGTTTCAGTAAGAACAGAGAAGATGGTAAAAGAGGAGGGGATGTGGCATTGTTAATCAAGGAGAGCATTACAGCAGCAGAAAGGACGTTTGAGGACTCTTCTACTGAGGTAGTATGGGCCGAGGTTAGAAACAGGAGAGGAGAGGTCACCTTGTTGGGAGTCTTCTATAGACCTCCGAATAGTTCCAGAGATGCAGAGGAAAGGATAGCGAAGATGATTCTCGACAGGGGCGAGAGTAACAGGGTAGTTGTTATGGGGGACATTAACTTTCCAAATATTGACTGGAAATACTGTAGTTCGAGTACTTTAGATGGGTCAGTTTTTGTCCAGTGTGTGCAGGAGGGTTTTCTGACACATTATGTAGACAGACCAACCAGGGGCGATGCCACATTGGATTTGGTACTGGGTAATGAACCCGGCCAGGTGTTAGATTTAGATGTAGGTGATCACTTTGGTGATAGTGATCACAATTCGGTTAGGTTTACCTTAGCGATGGGCAGGGACAGGTATATACCGCAGGGCAAGAATTATAGCTGGGAGAAAGGAAATTATGATGCGATTAGGCAAGATTTAGGATGCATAGGATGGGGAAGGAAACTGCAGGGGATGGGCACAATCGAAATGTGGAGCTTATTCAAGGAGCAGCTACTGCGTGTCCTTGCTAAGTATGCACCTGTGAGGCCGGGAGGAAGTTGTCGAGCGAGGGAGCCGTCGTTTACGAAAGAAATTGAAGCGCTTGTCAAAAGGAAGAAGAAGTATTATGTTAGGATGAGACGTGAAGGCTCAGTTAGGGCGCTTGAGAGTTTCAAGCTAGCCAGGAAGGATCTAAAGGGAGAGCTAAGAAGAGCAAGGAGAGGACACAAAAATTCATTGGCGGATAGGATCAAGGAAAACCCTAAGGCTTTCTACAGGTATATCAGGAATAAAAGAATGACTAGAGTTAGATTAGGGCCAATCAAGGATAGTAGTGGGACGTTGTGTGTGGAATCAGAGGAGATAGGGGAAGCGTTAAATGAATATTTTTCGTCAGTATTTACAGTAGAGAAAGAAAATGTTGTCGAGGAGAATATGAGATTCAGACTACTAGGCTAGATGGGATTGAGGTTCACTAGGAGGAGGTGTTAGCAATTTTGGAAAGTGTGAAAATTGATAAGTCCCCTGGGCCAGATGGGATTTATCCTAGGATTCTCTGGGAAGCTAGGGAGGAGATTGCAGAGCCTTTGTCCTTGATCTTTATGTCGTCATTGACGACAGGAATAGTGCCGGAAGACTGGAGGATAGCAAATGTTGTCCCCTTGTTCAAGAAGGGGAGTAGAGACAGCCCTGGTAATTATAGACCTGTGAGCCTTCCTTCGGTTGAGGGTAAAATGTTGGAAAAGGTTATAAGAGACAGGATTTATAATCATCTTGAAAAGAATATGTTCATTAGCGATCGTCAGCACGGTTTTGTGAAGGGTAGGTCGTGCCTCACAAACCTTATGGAGTTTTTCGAGAAGGTGGCCAAACAGGTTGATGAGGGTAAAGCAGTGGATGTGGTGTGCATGGATTTCAGTAAGGCGTTTGATAAGGTTCCCCACGGTAGGCTATTGCAGAAAATACGGAAGTATGGGGTTGAAGGTGATTTAGAGCTTTTCATCAGAAATTGACTAGCTGAAAGAAGACAGAGGGTGGTGGTTGATGGCAAATGTTCATCCTGGAGTTTAGTTACCAGTGGTGTACTGCAAGGATCTGCTTTGGGGCCACTGCTGTTTGTCATTTTTATAAATGACCTGGAAGAGGGTGTAGAAGGGTGGGTTAGTAAATTTGCGGATGACACGAAGGTCGGTGGAGTTGTGGATAGTGCCGAAGGATGTTGTAGGTTACAGAGGGACATAGATAGGCTGCAGAGCTGGGCTGAGAGATGGCAAATGGAGTTTAATGTGGAAAAGTGTGAGGTGATTCACTTTGGAAGGAGTAACAGGAATGCAGAGTACTCGGCTAATGGGAAGATTCTTGGTAGTGTAGATGAACAGAGAGATCTTGGTGTCCAGGTACATAAATCCCTGAAAGTTGCTACCCAGGTTAATAGGGCTGTTAAGAAGGCATATGGTGTGTTAGCTTTTATTAGAAGGGGAATCGAGTTTCGGAGCCACGAGGTCATGCTGCAGGTGTACAAAACTCTGGTGAGGCCGCACCTGGAGTATTGCATGCAGTTCTGGTCACCGCATTATAGGAAGGTTGTGGAAGCTTTGGAAAGGGTGCAGAGGAGATTTACTAGGATGTTGCCTGGTATCGCGGGAAGGTCTTACGAGGAAAGGCTGAGGGACTTGAGGTTGTTTTCGTTGGAGAGAAGCAGGAGGAAAGGTGACTTAATAGAAACATATAAGATAATCAGAGGGTTAAATAGGGTGGATAGTGAGAGTCTTTTTCCTCGGATGGTGATGGCAAACACGAGGGGACATAGCTTTAAGTTGACGGGTGATAGATATCGGACAGATGTTAGAGGTAGGTTCTTTACTCAGAGAGTGGTAGGGGCGTGGAACGCCCTGCCTGCAGCAGTAGTAGACTCGCCAACTTTAAGGGCATTTAAGTGGTCATTGGATAGACATTTGGATGAAAATGGAATCGTGTAGGTCAGATGGTTTCACAGGTCGGCGCAACATCGAGGGCCGAAGGGCCTGTACTGCGCTGTAATGTTCTAATGTTCTAATTCTAATTCTTTTCACGTACAATTTATTCAGAACATTCTGCGCCTGTGTTCTTTTCACCTGCCCCATGTTCAATGATTCTATTCTCAGAGTCAGTTTGCTCAATGGTGAAACCTCTGTGAATAATTTAATGTATCGACAGAACATTCAATTCTCCACCTGTTCAGTTACACTCTTCACATATTCTGCAACGCATGGAATAAACAGGATCAAAAGCTTCTTCCAAAAATACCTAACAGCTACTGAAATTCCTTCTCCTGGAATTATAAAGTAAATCGTGATAATCTGGAATTGTCTAATTGCTAAAGCACACACATCAGCACTGCAGCTGATAACCTGCAGATAAATGGAAAAACTCGTGATTCCAACTGATAGAATGTAAACCAATAGAACATCTCATCAGTACTTTCTATTTTGCAATGTCGTCCAGTGACAGTGAAGGTCCACAGTGAAGCAGAGAAGGAGGGGTAAAGAGTCAGCAGTAAACTCACTTCAGTAGCCAGACGTCTGAAGCACCGTCAGACACACACAGAATGAATACATATTTGATAACAGTGATAACCAATAAATACATTAAAATCCCAGTTAAAGTGAGCCATGTTATTGTGGAGGACACTGGATCACTGAGACCATGAGATGTCTTATTATCATTCACTGAATAAAACAAATCATAAAAATATTCAATGATCTGTTAAATCCACATCATGAAACTGTTAAAAGCTCCTGATTGTCTGGTTCTTGATCCTAATCGAGACACCTGATGCAAATACATTCAATACACAGAATAATCCAACAACAATGCCACGGTTACTTAACACAATGTCATTAAAGACATAATACAAGTCCTGAAAGACTGAAAGAGTAGACATTGAGGTGATTCTATCAGTAAATTGCTGGAAAAGAACAGGCGGCTGTGCAACACACACAGCGAGAAATAATACCGAGTACAGCAGCATAGCTAATGACGATTTACACCATTAGAAGTTGAGATACTGGCTTACCAGGAACTCCAATTGCTGCAACAACTGGATAGTAAATGTCTTCTATCTGAAAGATCACTGGATATCCCATTTCTGTGAGAAGCAATGACTTCTGTTAGTCTGGAATCCACAGCTGTAGCAGGCATTCTGAGCTGATCCAGTCCAATGGTTCCTGATTTATACAAGGGATAAGTCTCCACTGACACCTTTATACCCCTGATCAGCGCTATTAGTTACACTCACCTGAACAAACACATCGCACCAGCAGCTTTGAATCTGATGTAAATAATGTGGTGAATAAAATACAATCATTTCAATGTCAATGACATTTTCTTAGTAAGACCTCTCTCGGGATTAAACCTGAAATCTGTACTCATACCGGACGGATGCTACAATAATGCGTGGCGTTATTGTTTTGACCTTGTTCACTCTTGGCGTTTCTACTGTAAGTATAACTGATCTGTCTGCAGTGGACACTGAATCCACGGACAAAAGAAATCACTTTTCACTCTGTTCCTGCCTTTACGCAGTTAAAACGTGAAATTTGAGTCACTGATTCGGGAACATGTTCAGGGTTACAGCCCAGAAACTACTGTTGGTGATATTAGGAGACAGACGACAGACACTTCCATTGAGGAGGCAGTCACATCGTGATAGTGTCACTGGACCAGTAATCCAGAGACCCAACCCAATGGCCTGGTGACTGGGGTTCAAAGCCCACCAAGGCAGCTGCTGGAATTTAAATTCAATTAATTAACCAAAGTCTGCAATTGAAAGCTGATCTCTGTAATGATGACATGAAACTATCTTTGATTGCTGTAAAAACCCATTTGGTTCGCTAATTCCTTTCAGGGATGGAAATCGGCCATCCTTTTCTGGTCTGGCCTCCATTTGGCTACAGACCCAGAGCAATGTGGTGGACTCTTAATTGTTCTCAAAAACGGCCCAGCAGGCGCTCAAAGGCAACAAATGCTGACCTTTTCAGCTGAGCTCACATCATATGAAAGAATAAAAGAAAAACTTCTCTCCTCTGTTTCACTGCAGATCTTTACCTGTTTATTCTACAGCAGTTAATGGCTCTGGTGAAATTAAAACTGTGCCAAATCCTGACCTACTTCCTCCAGTTCACTGCTGACCAGACACCCAAATTCCACCTTCTCTCACTATCCGCTGCTCCAAATCCCTGCTTCCATGTCCAACTCCTCTGTTCTGCACAGAACAAACCCCGTTTCTATAGTCTGGCAAAGTAACTGACGTATTTTATCTCTGGTACCAATCCCAGCTTTTACAATCACCGATGAAACAATATTTAACTCAACTTAACACCTCTGGAAAACCTGAAAGCTCATCAACTTACATCGTGCATCATCCAACACATTGAGACACAAATAAAACGTTTTAACCTCCATTGTTCCTTCCCATTCCTTTCCCATATATGACCGAGGTGAATCCCCCTGGAAGACAGTTCAAATGACAGCGTCACTCTGCTTTGTCTTGGGTGGAATGGACACTGTCAGTTTTGGAGCTCAGACACTGTTTGCCCATGAACAGTCTGACTACAGAAGGTGTAAGCACGGGCCCTGACAGAGTCCTTAGCGGACATCCATTCATCAACAGTTTACAACAAGGCCACCAAGTCACTTTGAGCAGTGGGAAATCTGGCTCTGCCCGTCATAGTGGGATCTGCTTCGAGACATGAGAGCTGTAAACAACTACGACTGAGTATCTTTCTCCAGCTCACAGAAGTCCAAATTGGGAAGCTTTGAATGGGAGTGGACACAGAGGCTGGGAGGAAATGAGGCGGCCACCACAACTGAAGTCACATCACTGAGTTCTGTACAACGGTCAGTGAGATACTGATGAGAACATTGCAAGGTCCAAAATGACAGCCTTTGGGTATTAGGCAATGATGACAGAATGAAGGAGCTGGAATAGAATCATCACTCAGAACAACTCAGAAACAGATTTGTGTTTGGTTGGGACCTATTCTCTCATCATAGTTCAGAGTTCAATGTTGGGAAGAGTCCGTTTACCACTTAGTGTGAACATCAAACACTCAAAAATCATGGGATGGACAGTAAAACACTACCACACAGCAAAATCACAAGATTGGTGGAGAGGTTGAGAGGTTCAGGGAGGGATTTCCATAGCTTAGAGTCCCAAGCAGATGACAAATCCTCTCCAATGCCATAGCTCCCAATGCAGGCGGTCCATGAGTCATGGTCAGCCGCAACACTTGCGTTAAAGTCCCCCAGCAGGAAGAAATGTTCAGTAGTAAGAATGCTAATAATGATATTATGGATTTCCTCGTAGAACTGGTCGATAACTTCAGGTGGGAAGCAGAGTGCTGGAGCATAGATGCTGAGTAGGTGTACTGGACCAGAGTGGGTGAGCAGTCGGATGGGCAGTATGCATTCCAAGCCATTTGTAGGTGGCTCTATCATGCTGAGCCAAGAGTTTCTAATGGCGAAGCCCACTCCATGCTGTCTTGGTTCTTCTAGATCCCAACCCTGCCAGTAGATGGTGTAGTCTTGCTTCCTTATTGATGCACAACAAGGGAGGCGTGTCTCCTGAAGTTCTGCAATGTCCACATTGAGTCGGTTCAGCTCATTGTTAATGATGGTGGTCTTCTGAATGTCGTGGATTTGTGTAAGATCTTCTGATATCCACTACTGACATGTTGTTCTCCCTTCGCCAGTTACAGGAGTAATGCCGTGAACAATGTATATCCCTTTACGTTGCTTTCATAGATCTCAGCAAAGCCTTTGACCTCGTCAGTAGACGTGGTCTCATCAGAATAATAGCAACGATTGGATGTCCACCAAAGCTACTAAGCATTATCACCTCCTTCCATGACAATATGAAAGGCACAATTTAGCATAACGGTGCCTTATTAGACCCCTTTCCCGTCCTGAGTGATGTGAATCAGGGCTGAGTTCTCGCAACCACACTGTGTGATCTTCTTCTCACTGCTGCTCTCTCATGCATTTAAGTCTTCAGAAGAAGGAGTTTTTCTCCACAAAAGATCAGGTGGCAGTTTGTTCAACCTTAGAGCGAAGACCAAAGTAAGGAAAGACCTCATCAGGGAACTCCTCTTTCCTAATGATGCTTCATTAACATCCTACACAGAAGAGTATTTGCAGAGACTCATCGACAGACTTGTGGCTGCCTGCAATGAATTAGGCCTAACCATCAGTTTCAAGAAAACAAACATCATGGAACAGGACGTCAGAAATTCTCCATCCAACAATATCGGCGACCATACTCTGGAAGAAGTTCAAGAGTTCACCTACTTAGGCTTAGCCATCACCGAGTGTTTCAAGCTTGTTCCTCAATAACTTGCTCTACGGCAGCCAGTGCTGGACAATTGTGGCGCAATTGCGATGGTTAGCACCGCAGCTTCACAGCTTCAGTGACCCAGGTCGGTCCTGGGTGCTGCCTGTGTGGAGTTTGCAAGTTCTCCCTGCAACTGTGTGCGTTTTGTCTGGGTGCTCGAGATCTCTCTCACCTGCCAAAGACTTGCAGTTCGATAAGTAAATTGGGCATTGTAAATGATTGTTCCTCGTATGTGGTAGGGGAATTGAGGGAAGGTGGGTATGTGAGAGGAAAGATGGGATTAATGCAAGATTAGGATAAATGGGTGGTTGATGGTCAGCGTGAACTGTTTTGGTACTGCATCTCTCTATAATATATGTCAGACAAGAGTGATGTCTCGACACATTCCATCTTCACTGTCTCTGGAGAATCCTTGGCACCAGGTGGCAGGAATGCATTTCCAAAACAGAAGTCCTCTCGGCAGCCAGCTGAACCAGTGATGCTTGAGATGGCTTGGCCATGTGAATGGCCTGGAAGATGCCAGGATCCCAAAGGACGCATTGTAGAGTGAGATGGTCACTGGTATCAGACCCACACGTAGTCCACGTCGCCGCTTAAACGACGTTTGCAAACACGATATGAAGTCCTGCGACATTGACCACCAGTCGTGGGAGCGAATTGCCAGTGATCACCAGAGCTGGCAGACAGCTATAAAGGCAGAGCTGAAGAGAGGCGAGTCGATGAGGTTCTGCAGTTGGTAGGAAAAGAGACAGCAGTGTGAGGAGAGAGCCAACTGTGTAACAGCCCCGACAACCAACTTTACCTGCAGCGCCTGTGGAAGAGTCTGTCACTCTAGAATTGGTGTTTATAGCCACTCGAAGCGATGCTCCACAAACCACTGGCCACCTGCAGGCACTTACCCATTGTCTTTCGAGGCAAGGATGCCGAAAAACGGGAAAATAATTACCTGGCATCAAAGTTAGGTCTTTGCTTTTTTGCTGTAACATGAAATTATGCTCTGTTAAAGGAATGGCAGGGTTAGATTGCATCTTAAAAATCGTATGTTCACACTGAAGTCACTTCATCGCTCCTTACGACAGAATATATTCTATTGGTAACATCACCTGTCAAAAGAGAAAGAACAGCGTTATCAACAAGACTACTCACGCATATGATATCCTGCCACTGATAGCCTCATGTCATTAATAGACAATGTAGCTACACATTATTCATAAAAAATATTCCTGAGGACGCCCAAATCCGATTTCCAAAACTTATTTCCAGTTTGAATACTTGTCAGCTAGATTTCTGTGTGAGTGTTTGCTGTGGAGATTTGTTATATGATTATTTCCCCACTTAATTTTGTCATGTCAGTGTAATGATACAGATGAGGTTTCTGGTCACGAGTTCGCACTCGGAAATAAAATTTCATTTTCACTGAGGAAAGGTCCCAGACCTGAAACGTTAACCCTGCTTCTCTCTCCACAGATGCTCCCACACCTACTGAGTATTTCCAGCACTTTCTGTATTAATTTCAGATTTGCAGCTTCTGCAGTATTTTGCTTTATTATCTATCTTTACTTTTCCAAGTTCAACACTATGTTTCACCTCTCTAAGCAACTTGTATCAGCTGTTTATAGTGAAACCCCACCAAATATCGTCTCCCGTTATGAAAACTCTTATGTGTGCGTGCATTTCCTGTGGAGCTTCCAGTTGTCAGGATTTTAGACCACCCTCTTGTGACAGCATTTAACACAGAAACTTACTATGGAAACAGTTACTTGTAATCATGAAAGGAATGAACCCTGGACTTTTGTTACGGGGCATGCAAAAACATCTGTTTATGCCCTGTTGTTTTATAGAATATGCCAAAAAAAACCCCAGTTTGCAGCACCTGATCTTGCGCCAATCGCTGAAATTTTTTAGTGATGCCAATGATATGTGAGTTTTTTTTACCCCCGTCCTGCATGCATCTGGCACCCTCAGCAACTCCATCTTTGAGTTGTTCCCCCTACCTGAACCTGTTATTGATTTACTACATACTAATGGATGGATTCCGTCAACAGGAGCTCCTGCTTGAAATTTCCTGAAATCCCTCCATTGGGTGAAAGTGGTGATGCACATCTCGTCAATTAATGTGACTGTGTTGGCGTTTTTTGGGGGGTCTGAGTAATTGTCATGATTTGCCCTGTTTTTAAAAAAAATATAGTTGTAAATTCTATGTAGGATTGAAATGGGTTCGCATGATGTTGGAAATAGATGTAAGAGGGAACATAGTCAATGTTTCTTGGTGGAAAGGTGGCAGGGGTCTGAAGTGTAAACTCTCAGGGTTCTGGCGTAAGTGGCAATTACAACTGGTTTTGTCTACATCAATACAGTGAAAAGTACTTTCATACAGGTATGATCTGTGTTGACCATTTAAAGGAATTTGGAGAGGGTCCAATCTGAACGAATTTACTTCGGCAGCTATTTACTACTCTATCACTTTGAGATAGTTTCCCACCGATGGTCACCTCAATGGGGTCTTTATTACTATCCTTTGGCTGCTGATAATGAGCGAGAATTTAATGTATATATCTAGCATTGAAGAGGAAAGTTGCACAGCCTTTACCTTTAGCATCGGGACAACCTTTATTCATAATGGCGACATTTAATAATGTCAAGTTAATGCATATTTAGTGTACACTGTGCAAAGCAAAATCTTTTTCTTTCTGAAGTTATTCCAGTTTGAAATATTGCAGAGATTCAGCGATTCTTCAGTTATACTGCTACCACCTATCTTTCTCTTGATCAAGATACACTTCCAGTGTATGTCTTGTGTTATGCACCAGATTATTTAAATTATGCAAAACCTGTTCAATACCTTGATTCCACTGTGTCCCATTTATCTGATTTAGCAAAATACATTGAGCTTGGGGCTGGTGTTGGCTCTGCTGTGGTTCTGATTCTCATCCTTGCTCTGGTGGATGTGTGCCTCTGGAGGAAAGGTAGGTTAAACCCAATGTAGCAACCGTGCATTACAAATGTGCACACTAAGGTAACTGTTGCTTCTTCTTCACCGCTACAAACCAAATACCTAAACCATATAGCACCTGACCTCTAACCTCTGACATTAAGGTATTGGGCTATTATGACTTAAAAGGTGAAATAGCCAATGGCGAAGTTGAAAGTGTGCTGGGTAAAAAATTGCCTGGGGTGGAATGTCAAGAGAGGCAATGTCACAATATCACCATCTGTTATGCTCCCCCATGGCTTTCACTGGAGCTGAATAAATGGTTGGGTTTTCATGTGGGTAGTCAGCTAGAACATTACTTTCGGGTCATATGGCTGGATTAGAAATGTGCCTTGGCTGGTGAAAAACGGACTAGCATTATCACATAACCCGGTGCAACAAAGACAATTTCCTACCCGAACCACGTCAGTTTATGAACAATGCTTGGAAAATGTCAGGCGTCTGTCTGTGGAGGGAGATCTCAGAGAGGTGGCTGTATTGAACTTGTTCAGATAATAAATAGTATGGAAGAGGTAAACCTGGAACATGGCAGGAAACTACGGTGAGGCAAAGGGATGCAGGTTCAAATTAATGAAAGGTAATCTAGGAGAGATAAAGTGAAGATCGCCTTCAAGCAGTGATGATGTTAGGAATGGCCTTCCAACTATAGCTCTGAAGGGGAATATCTTGGAATCATTGACAAAATGTTTAGATTCTACAGTGGTGGCGGGAACTGTAGAGACTTTCTGGAGGATGTGCTAAGGTACACTGAATGACCTCCCTTCTCAGACAGGCTTTTGTCTTTTAAAATCAAACCTAACCCACTTCCCTTTGTGACATTTCCCAACACACTGCCTCGCAGCCTCCTGCTGATCCTCCTTGGGTCACCTTACCTAACTTGATCGCATATTTTCTGTGATTTTCCTCACACACATCACCTCATCTTACCTCATCAATGAGACCCACAAACTGCTCAATGGGCCCACTCCGTTCTAAATCTCACCACTGTCAAATTCCTCACCTCAGTTCCATCACTGCCAACAAACTGACCCTCTTTTGGCTCTCTCGATGCTGCCATCAAAACTGCTGTCATAAAGAAATTATCTCACTCGTCTCCGGCACCCACAAGTCTAAAGTCCATATTCTCTTTAAAGCGTTTAAAGATGATGGTGTTCTCCATGTATTCCCCATTTCTCCCAGCAATTACTGTTCAATGCCTGCCCATCAAGCCTCCATCTACCCAAAGTACCAAAGACACCTATTCAGACTGCCAGTGTGGCTTGCTACCATTCTTCGTCTTGCTGGAGCTCTCCACTTCATCAACATTTTAATCATTTCTCAAAGCTCACTCCTTCATAAACCGCCTCTCTATTACTGGTCTCGTCCATTGCCACTCCTACCTTTTGCATCCTACTCATATCATTGCGTCCATTGGCTCCATCTCCTAGCTGCACAACCACCTCTTCCATGCCCTGGATTCTTATATCTAACTTCACTGTTAATAAGTGAAGGATCACGCTCTACCCTTACCACGTGATGCCGCTCCGATTGGCACCTCAGCTGTGGCTACTCGCTCCAACAGATTAACTGACATTGAGATGCTTTAAGATAACGTGTGATCCGGATTAACAACTATCATTTTCAGTTCCTCAAATTATTGATTTTGAGAACATTTCAGAGCGTGGCTGCTTGAGTCACTTATCGGCGAGGCCACATAAGGACGACAAATTTCATTCCATCAATGGCATAAGTGAACCAAATGGGCTTGTTCAACAATCCAGTATATTTATTGCCACAATTATTGAGACTAGCTTTTTGTTTACATTCCAGCTTCCTTCAATGAATGAAATTATACGTGAACTCATTTCTCCAGATCCTTACTCCAGGCCTTTGGATTACTATGTAAGTAACATAGAGTCATAGAGTTATACAGCACAGAAACAGGCCCTTCGGCCATCAAGCACCTACCTATTCTAATTCCATATGATAATCATAACCACTATGTCACCATCCAGCTTATGGCGGAGACTGATGGGCCCAAAGACTTTTTCAGCTCTTTGATGTTGTCATGCTCTGATTTTCTGGAGCAGTCACTGACTCTCGATTTCTAACATTTATGTTTCCTTCTCAGGGAAGTGCAGAAGCAGCAGAAAAATGAGGTGAGTCCAGTTAGCGTCAAATTTCAACCGCAACCCCGACCAACATAATGCTCAGAAGCCCAAGTTCACAATAAACGTTTACTCGATGTACGACTTGTCTTTTGCATTTCAGATACGAGCACCACCTGCACACCACCTGCACGGGACCCTCCCCAACAGCCCCCTCCAGCTTACATCCACAATCATGCATACAGTCCAACACACAATTACACATACTCACAAGCGCAAACAGACATAGACTCACACACAAACACACAATCAAACACATCAACGCATAGAAATATTCACACGTACACACACACAAAATCTCACTCATATCAGAACACAGACACTCACAGTCCATTGGATACACACTAATGCACTCATTCAATTAACTGCATCTTTCATTCACTTTAGTAATATTGCTTACCATCCATGGAATATATCTGGGTTTGAAGCAGTTGGGTAGTCACTTGTTCTTAGTCGTGAAAAGAGGGCATTTTTACACATAACGCGTGAACCACGTCTAAAATCCATTCAGTGTCTGCCTCAATAGGTTATAAACCAGGGCCATGTAAGATGAAGTGTTTAATTGACGGTGTTTTGTTGTTTGAGGGACCGCACCGCCTCCTGGCAACCTATGCAATGATACAGTTACATGTAAGTTATATTTTCCATTCTTGCATCCTGAATTTCCATTTGTTTTTCCAATTTTGGGCATTTAAATGTGTGCTTATTCTTAATCATTATCACAACATTCCTAGTCAGTGTTTGACGACATTGCGTTCTATTTAGTCAAAATTCCGTGAATGATATAGAGTGTCATTCATTTTTGCCCTTTTAGTCTATCTGCCTAAGTAGCAGCTGTGACTTTATGGGCTAGATATTCACTTTTGGTGCTGACGCCAAACGGGCGGTATTGGATCACCCGCCTGTTAAACGCAGCGCCTAAGAGTCAATTGTTTAGCTGTTATTGGAATTAGATATCAGGGGCTTTATAGAACGAGAGGCCTATCAGGTCAATTTGTGAATGGGGGATAGAGAGAAAGAGATTATTAAGCTGTACGGACAGGCATAATACAGTCCCTATTTAAAGGATGGTCTATTTGTGCAAACATACTGGGAAGCCAATACGTACAAAGTCCAGGTGCACTGGTAGCCGGCTGTAGTTGCAGTATGGCAAAATTTCATTGATAGAGATTTTTATTATGAAACTGAACACAGGAGAGGAAATTATAATAGACAATGTGACAAAAGAGGAGTTTTGTGTATGGGAAATGGGTGCGGGCATAAGATGATTATTGCATTGCTAATTGAACTTTAGTATATGTTGTCAGGTCTAAGTCGAATGTTCAGGTGAAATAAAGCTGGAGGGCAGTGGAGCAGAGAGCGAGGAAGCGCGGATGTGATTCAATTTTAATGCAATTGTCATTGCTCTACAATGCATCATTTTTCCTATTGTGTACAGTTGAATAGAAAAATCTTTGCCGATTCGAGGACAAAGGAAGCAGGGATTGACTGGAACTTAGATCTCCTTCGACAGTACTGCTTGATGTGCTATAGTGCCACCAGTGATGAGATGGCATTACTTTTTTTATTCATTCTTGGGATGTGGGCGTCGCTGTCCAGGCCAGCATTTATTGCCCATACCTAATTGCCCTTCAGAAGGTGGTGGCCTTCTTGAACAGCTGCAGTCCATCTGAGGTACACCCGCAGTGCTGTTGGGAAGGGAATTCCATAATTTTAACCCAGCGACAGTGAAGGAACGGCGATATAGTTCCATGACAGGATGGTGCGTGACTTGGAGGGGAACTTGCAGTTGGTGGTGTTGCTATGCATTTTCTGCCCTTGTCCTTCTTGGTCCTGGGCTTGGAAGGGGCTGTTTAAGGAGCCTTGGTGCGTTGCTGCAATGCATCTTGTAGATGGTACACGTTGCTGTCACTGCAGAGAGTTTTCCCCTGATTCCCATTGACTTCAGTTTAGCGAGGGTTCCTTGATGCCATACCTGAAAAATGCTGCCTTGATAACAACAGCATTAACTCGAAACTCACCTCTTGAATTCAGCTCTTTTGTCCATGATTGAACCAAGGCTGTAATGCGTTCGTAGCTGAATGGCCCTTGCGGAGCCACAACTGAATGTCACTGAGCAAGTCATTGCGGAGCAAGTGCCGCCTGACAGGACTGTCGATGACACCTTGTATCACTTTACTGATGATCGAGAGTAGACTGATGGGGCGGTAATTGGCTGGGTTGGACTTGTCCTGCTTTTTGTGTACAGGGCTTATCTGGCCAATTTTCCACGTTGCTGGGTAGATGCCAGTGTTGTAGCTGTACTGGAAGCTTAGCTAGGGGAAGGGACAGTTCTGGAGCACAGGTCTTCAGCGCTATTGACATAATATTCACAGGGCTCACAGCCTTTGCTGTATTCAGTGTCTTCGGCCATTTCTTGATATCATGCAGGGTGAATTGAATTGACTGAAGTCGGGCACCTGTGATGCTGGGACCTCAGGAGGAGGCCGAGATGGATCATCCACACTGCATTTCATGCTGAAGATTGTTGTAAATGCTTTAGCCTTATCTTTCACACTGTTGTGTTGGGATCCCCCATCATTGAAGATGGGGATATTTGTGGAGCCACCTCCTGCAGTTTCTTATTTGATTGTCCACCACTATTCACGACTGGATGTGGCAGGACTGCAGAGCTTTAATCTGATCTGCTGGTTTTGGGATCGCTTATCTCTATCAATTGCAGACTGCTTATGCAGTTTGGCATGCAAGAAGTCCTGTGTTGTAGCTTCAACAGATTGAGACTGCAGTGAAACAAATCTAATCAGGCAGTTCCCAGCACAGTGGGTGGCACAGTGGTGCAGTGGTTAGCACCGCAGCCTCAGAGCTCTAGCGACCCGGGTTCAATTCTGGGTACTGCCTGTGTGGAGTTTTCAAGTCCTCCCAGTGTCTGCGTGGGTTTTCTCCGGGTGCTCCGTTTTCCTCCCACAAGCCAAAAGACTTGCAGGTTGGTAGGTAAGTTGGCCATTATAAATTGTCACTAGTGGTAGGTGGTAGGGAAATATAGGGACAGATGGTGATGTGGTAGCAATATGGGATTAGTGTAGAGTTAGTATAAATGGGTGGTTGATGATCAGCACAGACTCGGTGGGCCGAAGGGCATGTTTCAGTGCTGTATCTCTAAACTAAACTGAACATAAAAGTGGACACTCAGTGGCCTTAGCTTGTTATAATGGAAGGTATTGACAAAACGTGTGACCGAAACTTCATAAGAGGTAGTCAGGCTCAGGAGAGATGTAAAACAATCAATGTAAGATGTTAAAACACTGAAGCTACTGTGAATATTTCAGAATCACTTTACTCGGTTTCCAAATTGTGAAGACTATAAATTATGGATTAATAGTCAAAAGTAAAAAATGATGCATAAAAAGTGACCATGGGTCAACACAGCACTTGGCACTCTAACGTTGCATGAGCGATAGCCCCAGCAATAAGACGTCATTGAATATCGGTTCCGCATCCCCATAGAAATGTTGGTAATTGTATCCATTTCCCTGGAATGGGTATGGACGGCCACATTTGGAGGAATATTCACTTTCTCATGACCAGACGATGACCCACGAATGTTGTGTCGAACTTGTTGTTCAGGACACATGACAGTGGAGATAGTGCCCTGTGCAAGTAATACAACAACTGCATTTGATATGGATATGATACCTTAAATAAATTAATACACCCCAAGTCGCTAAGCAGCAGCATTATAAAGCACCGAGCCACAGAAGGTGATATTAGTGCAGATGGTTAAATACTTGGTCAAAGGTGTAGTTTTTCAGGGGCTTCTTAGAGGAAGAAAGGAGGCTAGGGAGTCGGAGAGGTTTAAGAAGGACACTCCAGAGCTTCGAGCTCAGGGGGCCGAAGGAACGATAACTAATAGATTAGATTAGATTTTTTAGATTAGATTAGAGATACAGCACTGAAACAGGCCCTTCGGCCCACCAAGTCTGTGCCGACCAGCAACCACACATTTATACTAATCCTACACTAATCCCATACTCCTACCAAACATCCCCATCTGTCCCTATATTTCCCTACCACCTACCTATACTAGTGACAATTTATAATGGCCAATTTACCTACCAACCTGCAACTCTTTTGGCTTGTGGGCGGAAACCGGAGCACCCGGAGAAAACTCACGCAGACACAGGGAGAACTTGCAAACTCCACACAGGCAGTGCCCATAATCGAACCCGGGTCCCTGGAGCTGTGAGGCTGCAGTGCTAACCACTGCGCCACTGTGCCGCCCTAAACATCAGGAATGCGGTAGTCCAGAATTAGAAGAGCACAGAGATCTCGGTGGGTTGGCAGGGCTGGAGAAAACTGCAGCCAAAGAGAGATGGCAAGGGCCTTGGAGCGATTTGAAAACAAGGATGTGAATGTTAAAATCAAGGGATTGCTTAACTGGGAGCTGGTGTTGGTCATTAACGGCAGAGGTGATAGTTGACCGGGGATCAGTGCGAGTTCGACATAGTTTTAGATGGCCTCAAGTACAGAAGGGTAGAATGTGAGAGACCAGCCAGGAGTGCGTTACAATAGTCAAGTCTGGAAGTAACCATTTCACAGATGAGGGTTCCATCAGTAGATGATCTGAGGCAGGAGCAAAGGCGAATGAGAATACAGAGGTGGAAATGATGACATGAAGCGTCCCTTGGAGAGCTAACTAAACACAAACAACAAACTGCCCAATAGAATGAAAAAAAAATGTTTTAAAGGTTCAATGCATTTATTGTTTTGCTTGGTTTTCTTTATTTGCTATCCTTAACCTGAAAGCACAGCTGAGGCAAAACAATGTAAGCTACAAATGGCCCTGTGGGGTTTTATCTTGCACCTTGCATATTCCTTTTATGTTACACATTCATGCTGTTGTCAAGATGTGCCCAGCTGGATTACTGCATTCTCTTCCTGAGTTCATTTTCCTTTCATAATATCTCAGCTGTTGCTGTTCATAAATATTCAAGAGGACAAACAACTTTTTAATCATATTTCAATCGACCTTAGAAAGTCTTTTGTTTCAGTGCTAGGAAAGAGAAGCAAACAGATCTACCTTTGAGCGGATTGCTCCTCAACAGAACACGAATCTTTGAGCACTGCCTGTAGAATTGCTCCCTTTATAGGGAATGACGGGGACTGAATGTTTAGTTACCACGATTGCAGTGCACATGCTAAATATTTTTCTCTACGACCGGATCTATGCAGAGTACAATGGTTACTGTTCCACTGTTGGATTATATGTGAAATGTGAAGAATATTATTACTCAAAGAAGGCAATTTTCTATTTCACTTAATGAACCAACTTGAGGTTTCCATTTCCTACTCCAGAGACCTTTGCATGACAACTAGAATATTAAGTTAGTCCTTTCATTTTCAAATGATGTTGGAAATATGTAGTGGAAGTTCGGACTTGGCCAGAGGGCGTAAAACTGGCCGTCCAAATATATTCACCTTGATTCCCATTGAAATCAATGAGGTTGGCGCACGATCATTTCTCACCTCTATTCAGGTGGAAAGTTCCTCTCATTTTTCAGCACCTCCTGTTTCTTTGCTGCTTTTGGGGAACGCCTCTTTGGTTTTGTATCCAAATAGAATTGCTGTGAGCTGATAACTTCAGCAAGAAATGTAACCACGAGCAGATTGTAAAAGCTTTCGAGCATCAGCAACGATTTCCGTTAACAACTGCTCGTGGAACGCTACTGTTGAATTTTTGCCTCCCTCTACCGCCGTTCACCTGCTGAGTGAATTTCACTGTTGCCATATTTTAAGATAGTGCATTGATTTTTCTGACCAATTTCACCATTCATTTCAGGGTCAGCCAGAGACAGGACAAATCCTCAGTGAGGATTCCACAATCTACGCAACAGTGAAGCTGTAAAGCATTTGCAGGTCTGCTGGGCACATGGCGCACTCCATCGACAAGAAGTCCATTGCTAACCAACACGAATATTATTCGCATTTCACCCATTTCAATATTATCCAGGGAGACTGTGTGTTTACAAACAGCCATCTTGAGAAATAGAATCTACAAGAGACGTCTTGCCTCACATCTGGTACGGAGTTTATGTCACATGTCAGGTGAACGACATTTCCAAAACACAAGTATGCCATTCAGCCTGTCGAACCTAATATTATAGAATTACCTTAACATTAGAACTACCTCCATCTGATTCCCATCAATGTTCCACACTCAAGCCTAACCTGTACTCAGAATGTAAGCCTCTGATACCCGTATTATTCTGGTCAGTCTGGACCCATTCGAAGACTGATAAACCCTTCCTGAGATATTCTGAACGGAACAGTTACTCCAGAGAGGGTATTGCTATGCCAGCAGACGACTGAAATATAACTTGCACCCCTTTTTATTCGCAACCTCCTCGAGATTAATGTAAATTCTTTGTAGGGATATGGACACCAATGGTAATGCCAGCATTTCTTGCTCATCCCTAATTGTCCTTAGCATCTGTGTGGCAGGGTATGCCATTTCAGAGGATAGTCAACCACGTTGCTGTGGGTCTGGAGTCGCAGGTAGGCCAGACAAAGTAAGGACGGCCAGCCCCGGAGGACAGGACTGAACCGGATGGATTTGACTACAAAATTCGACAGTCTCATGGAGTTATTAATAAATTGAATTTGAATTCCAGCAACTGTTGTGGTGGGATTTGAACCTGCGCCCCCAGGACATTAGCCTGGGCCTCTTTCTTACGAGTTCAGTGACATTACTACGAAGCTTTTGGCTCTGCTGCACTTTGTAGCTGCATAATTGCTTCTGTATATTTCGGAAGATAAACGCAAGCTCAGCCCCCAATCCTAAAATTTGAACAGTTCGTTAATCTGGTGAATGGGGAGGGGGAGATCTGCAATTTCGCCAAGGATAACAACGTGCATCTTGTGGTAGGAGAGTAGAAACGGTCTTTGTGGTTAAAGGAACCTGTTTAACAAGCCAGCACATTAAAGGCAGCGTCTCGCAACGTGAGGTATTTAAAATAGATGAGGAAAATGCTTGATCACCATTCCCCTCCTTTACTGTGACATTTCCACACTAGAACGTGAATTTTCCTCTTAGAAATTGGTATTAAAGGAAGCAGATTTATTATTTACCTCCTGGATGTTAACTTCAACCTGGGCCAAGAGACAGAAGGAAAACCTGGCGAGGAGGACCATGCAGCCCCAATGGAACACAAGTGAGTCCCTTCCATTGATACTAATGCTGGTCCATACCGTTATAACTGTGGGATTGTCACTCACCCACCAAATTAATCTACCATATTTTCCTCTCTGTGCTAAGGCCAGGCGATGCTTAACACCCAGAAACTAAAGGTGAAACTCGAATTGCAATATGATCGGGGAATGTTTCTCGTGTGTGTTGATGGGGATGCGTTGTTACTGTTATCTGCATTTAAGATGTTTAATAGTTTTATAAAACATTGTACTTTTCATTCTCCAGCAATACTGCTCTTTCATTTTCTCCATAAATGCGTTACGATTTCACAATTGACACTGTACTTGTGTTTCTCTAATGCCAACAAGAAAGAAGTGATGTTCCACAAGGATCAGTTCAGGGACCATAATTCCTATCAACAATTTATACTATGGAATCAAAAACACAATTCCCAACTTCATGAATGTGGAGATATTCAACATTGATAAGGGCTGCAACAAATTAAAGGAAGGCATTAACAAACTTGGAAATGGCACGCAATTCGCAAATATATTTCAAAACAGCGAAGAGTGAATTATATTTTCGAAAGAACAATAAAGAGATTGCATATTACTTGCACAATAAGAATGCAAATGGGTTAGAAGAGCAAAGGGATGTGGGAATACAAATCCACAAAGAACTCAAAGTTGTGATGGAGATTAACAAGGCCGTAACAAATGCAAACCAGGTACTAGAGATTATTTCTAGAGGGATGACGTTGAAAATTGGAGAAGTTAATCTCACTCTGTATCAAATATTGCTTACACCACACTTGGAGCATTGTGTACATTTCTAGTCTCTACTCACCTTTGTTTGACCACACTTGGTGCACTGTGGGCAGTTCGGCTGTAAGTATCCCTTGTTTATACCGCATATGGAGCACTGTTCATAGTTACAGTCTCCATTACATTTAGTTAGACCTCACTTGGAGCACTCTGCACAGTTCCAGTCTACATGTCCCATGGTTAGACATCACTTGGTGCACTGTGATGAGTTCTGCTCTCCATATTATCGAAAATTATATCAAGAAAAATCATTGGCAAACAGGATTAAGGAAATTACCAAAGATGTTTATATGTATATAAAGAGCAAGAGGGTAGCCAGTAAAAGGGTTGGCCCACTCAAGGACACAGGAGGAAATCTACGCGTGGAGCCAGAGGAAATGGGCGAGGTACTAAATGAGTACTATGCATCATTATTCACCCAAAGGAAGGACTTGGTGGATGATGAGTCCAGGGAAGGAAGTGTAGCTACTCTGCGTCATGACGATATTAAAAAGGAAGAGTTGATGGCGTTTTGAAAAACATTAAGGTAGATAGGTCCCCAGGGCCTGACCCCAGAATACGGAGGGAGGCAAGGGAGGAAATTGCTGGGGCTTTGACAGAAATCTTTGCATCCTCAATGGCTACAGGTGAGATCCCAGAGGACTGGAGAATAGCTAATGTTGTTCCTTTGTTTAAGAAGGGTAGCAAGGATAATCTGGGAAATTACAGGCCGGTGAGCCTTACGTCAGTGTAGGGAAATTATTGGAGAGGATTCTTCGGGACAGGAGTTACTCCCATTTGGAAACAAATGGACTTATTAGCGAGAGGCAGCTTGGTTTTGTGAAGGGGAGGTCGTGTCTCACTACCTATATCGAGTTTTTTGAGGAAGTGATGAAGATGATTGATGAAGGAAGGCCAGTGGTGTTGTCTACATGGACTTCAGTAAAGACTTTGACAAGGTAGTTCATGGCAGACTGGTACAAAAGGTGAAGTCACACGGGATCAGAGGTGAGATGGCAAGATGGATACAGAACTGGCTCAGTCATAGAACATAGAGGGTAGCAGTGGAAGGGTGCTTTTCTGAATGGAGGGATGTGACTAGTGGTGTTCAGCAGGGATCAGTGCTGGGTCCTTTGCTGCTCGTACTTTATATAAATGATTTGGACTAAAGTGTAGCTGGTCTGATTAGTAAGTTTGTGGATGATGCAAAGATTTCTGGAGTGGCGGATAATGATGAGGATTGTCAAAGGACACAGCAGGATAGAGATTTGTTGGAGACTTGGGCAGAGAAAGGGCAGATGGCGTTTAATCCAGACAAATGTGAGGTACTGCATTTTGGAAGGACTAATACATGTGGGAAGTATACAGTAAATGACAGAACCCTTAGAAGTATTGACAGGCAGAGAGATGTGGGCGTGCAGGTCCACAGGTCACTTAAAGCGGCAACGCAGGTGGATAAGGTATTCAAGAAGGCATACGACATGCTTGCCTTCATCGGTCGGGGCAAAGAGTATAAAAAGTGGCAAGTCATGCCTCAGCTGCACAGGACCTTTGTTCGGCCACACTTGGAATATTGCGTGCAATTCTGGTCGCCACACTACCAGAAGGACGTGGAGGCTTTGGAGCGGGTACAGAAGAGGTTAACCAGGTTGTTGCCTGGTCTGGAGGGTATTAGTTATGAGGAGAGGTTGGATAAACTCGGATTGTTTTCACTCGAGCGACGGAGGTGGAGCGGCGACCAGATAGAGATTTACAAAGTTATGAGCGGCATGGACAGAGTGGATGGTCAGAGGTTTTTTCCCCGGGTGGAAGAGTCAGTTACTGGGGGACATAGTTTTTGTTGGAGAAATTTTCTGAGCTTTGCTAATTATTACATAACTTTGTAGAAGCAGAAAAGCAGGACACAGCTTGTAGCTAATCTAACCACAACCAACGGTCATAAAATGTAGACAGAGCAGCTAACCACAATCAGACATTACGGCCAGATATGGTGTCTGGAATGGGCATTGAATTATGGAACTAGCTTGTTATTGTTGAAACTGATGTTTCGCTGACCTCGGACCCTGCATGGTGCACCGTTACGTATGCAGTCTTGTGGGTGCTGATCTAATTGTGAAACTGCTAGCTCTGCCTTTTTATACTATATAAGTCCACGGCGATCTGTAGCTCTTGGGGTGCAGCACTGAACCGCATTTAGGTAAGGTGTTATCCCCCATGGTATCATGCAATAAAAAGTTTGTTCTCAACGTCTGAGTCCGGAGAATTTGTTCAACAATTGGGCACAATCTGGATTTTCTCCAACAGTTTGGCGTAGTCGGCAGGATCCCTGAGTTCACGGGATCCAAAAGAACCTAGTGAAAAAAACTAATCGACAGGATCAGGGATAAGTCAACTTTTCTGCGACCCTGATATCCCAATCACCCAGCCTGAGCCGGAATTAAGAGGGCGCCTGGGCCCCACGTGAAGGCCAGATAACTGGGAGATGGGGACTAAAGGGGTCAAGGAAGAATTGGCTGAAACTTGATCAGAAAAGATCTAAAATTCCGCGAAGTGAAGTTGAAAAGGAGATAAGTAGAAAATCCAGTAAAATGTGGCGAATTCGGTGTAGTAGTACCAAATTCCGGGAATTTGGTGATCCTAATTTGAGTTTGCACGAGCTGTTCCTCCACCGGGTGGTCTGAAGAGGCTGTGGGACAAAAGGAGTTAGGACAACCGTCTGGGACGGTGAACGACTGGGGCTGTAACTAAACTACCAAATTGACCCGACAGGCACATGATCGTTGCTCCTGAGTACACGAGCCGGAATCTGGCCCTAGAGAGAGAGCCTGTGGGATGGAGGGAGAACGAAAGAGCGTTGGCCTGAGAGACAGGGGTGTTCCGGTTAGCTGACCTTGAGAATTTAACATTAGCTTCGCCTGTTCGTATCCTTGTGTCTATTCGTTTTGTTGTGTCTTGTTTGTTTTCCTGTGTTTTAATGCTACTTGATTCATAGAAAAGAACTCGTAAATTTAGAAGGTTTTGAGAAAGTAGAAGTAAGAGTGGACTCAACGGCTTCCAAGAAGGAAGGGTTTCCCCCGGGGACAAGTAAACCATGTCCTCTGGAGAAAGGCGACCCGCGTCCGTTTGCCCCCTCGAAGGAGATGCAGAAGTGCCACGGTAAATATTTGTTTTAAAGATAGGAATGTTTTAGAGTAAAAACAAGTAACTGTGTCTTTGATTCGACTGTGAGAATGTCGGAAGCTTCAGCGAATGAATTGAATATCTGGGAAGAACAGCTTGTATTCTGTAGAACTGACTGTCGTTAGCTTATTGTTGTCTGGCTTTAATGTTGAAAATTGAAGTCTATTAAGTTGTTTGGAATTGAATGAGTGTGAAAAGTGATTGTTGAGTGTGTTCATTTCGATTTAAGATTGTGCACCCAGGAATGGGATATAAAATTGAATTATATTTTAAGTTAAAGTTTTATTTTTAGTTGGTATTGCAACTGTGAAAAGGCAATGAACAATTTTCTGAGGGATAAGCTTCAGCCTTGAAGGTCTGAAGATGTCTGGCAGAAATCTAATTTGAGGTTTGGAACGTTGTTTTAATTGGAAACTCTGCTATTGTTTTATTTTACAGTCTAAATTTGAAGACATGTTTTACTGACTGTTATCTTGTTTTAAGGGAAAGAAAGGATAGAAAAGGAGATATAGGAAAGATTCTGTCTGTTTACAAAGATTAAAGTTTGTGTAAGGACCTAGTGTTAAGTCTTTTGTTGTAAGAATGTTAAATAACTTTTTCTTTAGTTTTTGGTTTTATTACAGTCATTTGAAAAGGGGCCTGAAGAAAGAGCAAGAAAATTATGTAATTTACCTATCTTTTAAAATAAGCACGTGCTATTCTGTTCTGTTGTGTGTAGTTAATAAGTATTATAAGTTAATAAGTCTGAATTGAATTAATACTGTTAAGGTTAATTGACCTGTTTAAGTTGAAGAACTGGAAATGTCATTTGCAACCACAATGTCGAGTTTTGGAGGAATCTTAAGTTCCGGACAGGGGTCTCACTCAGATAACATCGGCAATTTTGATTTAAATATTATTGCAGTAAATTGGAATTGGAATCATCTTTGTTGTAAAATCCTTGGATTAGGAACCTCTTACAGGAGATACAAAAAGTTTGGAAACAATTGGAGTTTAATCTAAAATGCTGTCTTTCCTGATGGAGATGCTTTCCTTTGAAATTGAAAATGTTACACATGATTTTGTTGTTTTTAAACCCTAAGGATACCAAAAGGATTGAAAAGGTTTAACATAGATAGTTCTTTTCGATCAGAAAAGAAAGGTTTCGTAAAGTGACGTAGCTGAGAATGTTTTGCTCCGCCCCCTTGGAGACAAACAAAGAACTTGACCTGCTGCAGCTTTTTGCATTGCTGAGAGTCAAATTTATACATATTGGACATTGTTAAATTTTACATTTCTAAGTTGACAGATAGAATTGGACAAATTAACCCATTGGGCTCAGGGGCAGAGCCACAATGGATTCTTTTTAAGCCGGTGAAGGCAGGTTCCAAGGCCACATGAGAACTGATGCCACAGCAAGAGATCCAGCAGCTTTGAGAATTTAAAACTTAATTGCAGACATCAAATATCATAGCATCTTTATCAATGAGACAAAATGCTTGAGAAGGAGAGATAGTTGCAAGCATTTCTGTCCTTAACGTACAAAAAGTACAACCAAGTCTGGGCAGAAGAAATTGGAATCAATAAACAAAATTTAATTGATATGAGCAGTTATTTTAAAGCACTAAAAGGGAAATGTATCTGATATTTAAGAGGACAATCAAAGTTTTAGAAAATAATAAATCAGTGGTTTACTGTGTTGGACATTAGCAATGGTATCTGGTCCATACAGTTGGCACAAGAGTGTCAAAATAAATTTGCATTTACATTCAAGGGACAATAGTACATCTGGACGAGTGTCTCCCAGGGATTATATAATAATCCATCGATATTCCACCTTCCTTCAGAAGGTTAGAGTGAAAGTTAAGCTGAAAATGGCACCGATAATGAAGGAAAAGGTTTCTTATTTGGGAATAATAATAACACAGGTAAAGCATGAGACAGAGCAAAAGTGAGTGCAGACAATCCTCGAACTCCACCTAGCGCAAGATATTAAAGCTCTAAGATAAAAAAAAGGACAGTTCCTATTTCTGGTTATGAGATTAAACAGACAAGAAGCACCAACCCCCACGGTTAACCCCACATCCGAATTACCGACGAGTAAGGTTACGACCCAAAAGCCACAAGTGACTGGTCTCCCTTGCCCGGTCTTGACTACAGGACTAGAAAATAATAAAATCTAATGAAATTGTATATGATAATATAAAGCTTGAGTTGGTACCGGTAATATTGATTATCTCAGATATCCAGCTACCTGTCTGGTGCCCTGAGAAGATCCAAGAGTTGTCCAAGGTATTACTGTAACAATTGTTGAGACAGGAATTTGGTAATGAGAAAATAATAAAGGGAAAGTGCCATAAACGCAGTTTAGTGAATGACGCAGCCACAGGCCTTAATACAGGAACTTCAATTGTCAATACTATAGATTTGGAAAATGTGGACCAGAAGGTTGGAACTCTCAGTCAGCTAGTAAAGGATATTTTTTAAAAAAGGAACAAAAGGCACAGAAGTGGTGTAGATAAAGTAGGACAGGATCTGTCAAAAACAGTGACAGGACTGGTGAGAGTATGGGAAGGTCATGCTCATACTATTAATTATATCATAGAAAAGGTAAAGGAGGTCCACGACATTTCAAATAATGAAAGTGTTTGTAGTACATATGGTCCGTGGATGTTAGAACAAACGAAGGAAAATTGGAGGCAAATTGATGCAGGACAGGTACCAGTTTGGATCAATTACACCCAGTTGGAGGACCTAGATTGTCACACAAATGATTAAATTATCAGGTGCCAACTCAGAAAACTTAAGGTATGGAAAGGTCAGGAATGTGTAAATACAGGATATATGAGTATTGGAGTAGTGTTGGGAATACCTGTAATTCTGAGAGATAAGTTAGGGATACAATTACATGAAGTAGAAAATATAGGGGTGATAAGGGGAAAATATTACATAAACTACAATGATATTTTAGCATATGTTGTGGAAATTGGAAAAGAGGTAATTGGAACAACATTGTCCATTGTCTGAGTGTAGTCTGGAAAACCAGGTGATCATATGTCCTAGTCCTATATATAAAACGGCATAATCAAAATGTGGATTTAATACCACTGTAAATTGCACCATGGAAACTAGGAAAGCATTGTCAGGACTAACCCATGTGGCCTACATGGGAAAGGGGAGATATTGCTTCACCACCACAGCGAAGGAGTTCCAGTATGGACATAAACGGACTTGTCCGGTGAGCAACAGTACATTTTGGTTCAACCCACAAATACCAACCCGAGTAGGGAAAATGGAGCTGGTACAGATCCATGAGCAAAAGACAGAAACGATAACTGTGACAGAAAGTATTAAGGAGGATTTGACAAATTACCTCCGAGAATATGAATATACTATTCAGCCATTGCCCACACACTTGGGTAAAGAGAGATAGCAGCGAGAAGTCATTGCAAGCTGGAACAACAGTCGAAGATGCTACAAGATGAGATTGACAAGATAAATGATTCTACCTGACAGGAGGACTTATGGAACTGGGGGTCAAATGTGCAGATACACCCCTGGTTTAGAATTATCTCCCATGTCCTGCCAGTGGTTTCGGGTATCATTGCGTCATATGTGACATACTTAATTTTGCAACTTAAGAAAATTGATTAGGCAATGCAAGAGGATGTATGAACACAGGTTGGACAGCTACCCGAAAAGCAATTAGTGTTCGAGCTTGCTCTGTCAAAGGAGGGACAATTAGTTATGCCATAAAAGGGGTAATTGTATAACCTTTTGATATATACTCAAAAAAATGAATTAATGAATGATCAATGTGCTTTATGAAATTGTATTATGTTTGTACAATCGATTATGTAACAGTGATGCTTAAATGAGATGGTAAATGTACAAGTGTACCACCTTTTATGTTGTAAACAAGTATTTGAAGCCCCTGCAAAACTTATGCCTTTACAGAGTTCCCGCTTACCCCTTGTGATATAAGCAGGCGACGTATTGAGTGCGACCCCTACGAGTGTTGAAGGCTGTTTCTGGACAATAGAGACCATTAAAGGCACCTAGGTGGGATCAAGGGAAGGATTCTGAAAAGGGTTGTAGAAGAGTCAAGAGGGGACTGTGAGAACAGAATTTTACAATTTTAAGAACAGAGATTATGGGAACATTTAAGCTGAGTAATAATCAATCATGTATTGCTAGCTTGGCCTTGCGGCTGGTACAGCGCGATGGTAGGAAAAATATTATGCTGCAATGACTACTTTAAATACCTCTCCCCTCCACATACGATGATATTGTGTTATCATGGTATGATAAAAGGAGGGATTGTTGGAGAAATTTTCTGAGCTTTGCTAATTATTACATAACTTTGTAGAAGCAGAAAAGCAGGACACAGCTTGTAGCTAATCTAACCACAACCAACGGTCATAAAATGTAGACAGAGCAGCTAACCACAATCAGACATTACGGCCAGATATGGTGTCTGGAGTGGGCATTGAATTAAGGAACCAGCTTGTTATTGTTGAAACTGATGTTTCGCTGACCTCGGACCCTGCATGGTGCACCGTTACGTATGCAGTCTTGTGGGTGCTTATCTAATTGTGAAACTGTTAGCTCTGCCTTTTTATACTATATAAGTCCACGGCGATCTGTAGCTCTTGGGGTGCAGCACTGAACCGCATTTAGGTAAGGTGTTATGCCCCATGATATCATGCAATAAAAAGTTTGTTCTCAACGTCTGAGTCCGGAGAATTTGTTCAACAATTGGGCACAATCTGGATTTTCTCCAACAGTTTTAATGTGCGAGGGACAAAGTTTAGAGGGTATGTGCGATGCAACTTTTTTACACAGAGGGTGGTGAGTGCCTGGACCTTTCTGCCAGGGGAGGTGGTGGAAGCAGGTACGATAGCGACGTTTAAGAGGCAGCCTGACAAATACATGAATAGGATGGGAGTTGAGGGATACGGACCCCGGATGTGCAGAAGATTTTAGTTTAGACTTGCATCAAGATTGGTGCAGGCTTGGAGGGCCGAATGGCCTGTTCATGTGCTCCGCTGTTCTTTGTTCTTTGTTCTTTGAAACTAGATTTGTTGCCACTGTACCAGTACTGTGAGGCGAGATCTACCATGAGAGGATGAACAGGCTGCAGCTCCTCTTGAAAAAAGAAGTTAAATGGTGAACTCGTAGGAGATTTTAAAATTCAGGGAAGTTTTGATAGAGTAAGAATGAAGAGAGAACCTTTCCACTTGTGAGGAGAGCAAATCGAGGGGACATCAATATAAGGCAGCCACCACGAAATTCAATGAGGAAATTCAGTAGAAATTTCTTTACTCAGAGAGTAGTTAGAAAGTGGAACACCCGAAACAGGGAATGGTTTGAAGTGAATAGTATAGATGCATTTAATCAGAAGCTAGATAAGCACATGAGGGAGAAGACAATAGAGGATATGATGACCGAATTAGATGAGGAAGAATGGGAGGATGCTCGAGTGGATTGTAAAGGCTAGCATGGACTGATTAGGCCGAATTGCCTATTTCTGTTCGCTATATTCTCTGTAATTCCATGTAACCAGCATCCAAGTGCTCCCATGTGCACACAATTGTCCACTTTATTCCTCTTTGCTTTGGAATTTACCCCAAACAGGTCTGCAGCAGAAGGTAATCGCAAGCTCACAGGAAAGATGAATGACAGAGACGTCAAACTGATACCAGAGATGGGCCTGCCGAATAGCTCCACATTGCACCATCACCCATCAGACATATTCAATCGGAGGTTGTTATGAACTGAATTGTTGTGGTGATCATCAGATGAGGTTCTGTTGCTGAGAGACAGAAATGTGGATCAAGCGAGAGGGGCAGGAAGACAGCAGAAAGAGAGAAAGACAGACATCGAGCAAGTGAGAAAGACAGTCAATGAAGCTGTTTTGAAATGGAGTCACTGTTGTAATGTCGGAAAATAAGCAGCCAATTTGAGCACAACAATTGGTGAATGGCCAGACAAAACAGAATGAATGGAAGACAGAAATGAAGAAGGAACTGAATACCTTTCCTTTCGAAACAATTCATGATCTACTCAACTTCATTTCGGCTCCTATACTGGCCGCACAGAAAGTGTTGAAACTCATTTCACTGAAGATGTGGGCAGGACAGGCCACAGATGGAAATGCCATGTTGAAATATTGTCTCCGACAAGTCCACCCTGAAGAGCTGTGTTTAGAAGTCATTGCACTGGAGTGTGAGGTTTTCCGTCCCAGTTAAGAAGCGTGTCTGTTTCCAAGAGCAACAAAGTCTTCGATTATTTTATTGGTTTGCAGAAAAAACTTGTCATTCTGGTACTCATGATGCATATTACTGCAGGAAATTGAAACCCGAATTTCATAAATGCCAAGCATGTGTTTTACCATTCAGCTACATTTCCAACAAAACCAGGCTTCTATCTAAGCAGTAAATACCATTTTCTCCCCCAGCAGAGAGACCAGCATCTGAGGAAAGATGGCCGATGAACTGATCTAAACTGACAAAGGTGAGAAATGTTTTGATCCAGTGAAAGTGTGGAAGGGCGAAGTAGAACAAAAGGCAAGGCCTGTAATCGGATGGAGGGCAGGAGAGATTAAATGAGAAAGGTTGTCATGGGCCAAAGCCAAGTAAATAAACAGATGTTTCTGGATGAGGTATAAATAATAGGATATCAGCTGTCCGAGCACAAAGAGAAGGGATTTAAAAAGTCAAGTGAGGTGCAATGGGGAGAATAGAATAAAAAACAAACCTGGAAAACAGGACCAAAGTTTAAAACAAGGGCAGATGTTTTGATGCTGACGTAGTGAACTCAATATTCGGTCTGGAAGGCTGTAAACTGCCCAAACGAAAGAGGAGGTGCTGCTCGTAGAACTTGTATTCAGTTTCATTAGAACACTGCAACAGGTCAAGGACACAAAGATCAGAATGGGTGCAAGGAGGAAAACTATAACAATAAACTGCAGGAAGCTCGGGATTGCCTTGCAGAATGAATAGAGCTGTTCCCCAAGGTGATCATCAAGTCTGCATTTATTCTTCCCAGTGTAGAGGAGACCACATTGTGAGCAGCGAATACAGGATACTAAAGTGAAAGAAGTACAAGCAAATCGCTCGTTCACTTGTAAGGACTGTTTGGGCTTTGGACAGTGGGAAGGGAGGAATTAAATAGGAAGGTGTTGAATATACCATGCTTGCATGGAAAGGCGCTGCAGAAAAGAGGGGAGGTATGTGGAGTGACTGAGGGTATCGCAGAGAGGAATGGGGGGGGTGGATGTGTTTGGAAAAGGATGATTCGTTGTATATGAAGGCAGCTGGGGTGGAAGGTGAGAACAAGGCGAACCCTATCATGCTTCTGGGACGGAGGGAAAAGCGAATAGAGCAGAAGTGTGTGAAATAGATCAGTACACGGTGGAGGGCCCAGCCAACAACAGTGTGGTGGAACTCTCAGCTGATGAGTGAGGAAGACATATTGAAAGGGTGGGGATGGATGATAACATCGTCAGAACAAATGTGATGAAGATGGAGAAACTGGGAGAATGGAAAGGAGCCCTTGCAAGAAGTGAGGTGTGAGGAAGTGTAGTCCTGAGAGCTTTGAGAGTCCGTGGGCTTATAAGGAAGTTCATTTCCCAAAGACTCTCTGCAGCCGCGGTTTCCACTGAAAAAGTCACTCACTCTGTGATGATACGCCGGGAACTGTAACCAGTCTGTCAGTGAGAGAGCACCCTTCTTCTCTGGGGATTCCCTCTCACATGTGATTGCCCTGATCTGCGATTTGTGTCCCTTCCTGTTGATGATTATTATTTACCATCATCAAATTGGATTTGAGACAGAATTTACAAGATGAAAATATAGGAGCAGGAGTTGGCTATTCAGCTCATCGAGCCTGCCCCACCATTCAATATGATCCTGGATAATCATCCATTTCAATGCCTTTTCCCGCACTATCCTCATATCCCCTTCTGTGATTTCTATTTAGAAATTTGTCGATCTCTCTTTGAAACATACTCAATGACTGAGCTTCCACAGCCCTCTGGGGCAGAGAATTCCAAAGATTCACAGTCCTCCGAATAAAGACATTTCTCCTCATCTCTCTCCTAAGTGGCTTCCTCCTTATTTTGAAATTATTTCCCCTGGTTCTAGTCTTCCCAACCAGGGGGAACATCTTATCTGCATCAACCCTGTTTATCCCTTTCAGTATTTTGTCGCTTTCAAGAAGATCACTTCTCTTTCCTTGAAACTCTAGAGAATACAGGCCCAGTTTCCCCAATATCTCTTCATAGGACAATCCCACCAGCCGGGGAGCAAGTCTGGTGAACTTTCGTTGCGCTCCCTCTATGACAATCTTATCCTGCCTAAGGTCAGGGGGATCAAAACTGCACCCAGTACTCCAATGCAGTCTAACCAAGGTTCTATACAATTGAAGAAAGACTTCACAACTCATGTACTGAAATCCTCTTGCGATCAAGGCCATTAGCCTTCCGAATTGCTTGCTGCACCTGCAAGTTAGCTTTGAATGACTTATTGCAGGAACATCCAGATCCTTTTGTGCATCTACATTGCCTAATCTATAACCATTTAAGAAATATTCTTCACATCTATTCCTCCTGCCAAAGTCGATAACCTCACATTGTTCCTCATTATATTCCATCTGTCATGTTCTTGCCCATTCATTAATCTGTCCAAATCCCCTTGACCTCTTAAATCTTTCTCACAACAGATATTCCCATCTAGTTTTGAGTGATCTGCGAACTTGGAAATATTACATTTGGTCCCCACATACAAATCATTGACATATACTGTGAGCAGCTGGGGCCCAAGCACTGATCACTGCGGTGCCCCACTATTCATAGCCTGCCAACGTGAGAATGAACCATTTACTACAACTCTCTGCTTTCTGCTTGTTAACGAATCCTCAATCTCTGCCAGTATATTACCTCCTACCTCATGTGCTTTAATTTTGCTAACCAACCTCTTGTGGGGGGCTTTGTCAAAAGGTTTCTGAAAACTCAGGTAAACCACGCCCACCGACACCTTTTATCAGTGAAACACATTGATTTTCTGAAGTGATTTCCCCCTGCTGATTCATGTTCATGATTTAATGGTGATCCTCTTCCAGGACTTGCATGATGTTTCCCCTTCATGCTCAGCTCTTCTGAAATCCCCTTCTAAACCCCGGAAAGTTCCACTTCAATCCACCAGTCAGGGCTATGACATCCGTCCTGGGCTGAAATAAGATGCCAATCCAGCAGTCTCTTGAAGGACTGACGTTTCGAACATTCTCGATTCAGTAGGAATCAAGTTGGAGAAATTCAAAGGCAGAGATTCAGTCCCGAACAGCACACAGCAACTCTATTAACAAGCTGATACAGGTAATGGTGGTAGAGTGGTGAGCATAGCTGCCATTTCCAGCCGTTGACCCGCGTTTCATTCTCGGCCATCACAAATTCGATGTATTTGATGTCTTTCCATCGGAAACTCCAAGGTTTGAATGGGACCTAATCGTGCTTGAATCGATACTGTGTCCAAAGGAAGAGCATCTTTTACGTTGCTTTCTTTCCCACGTCATGATAAGTTTAACTCGGTTCTTCCAGCTTTTTATTAATATTTCTTAACTGACTGGAACTGTGAAACAAAGATAGAAATACATGGTTTCAGCAAAATCCATTGTCCCTCAGAATCTTTTCTCTCCGTTGCTTCCCATTCCTTATTTAAATATTCATCCCTCCCAAAGGGAATGTTTCATCATTCAGTAAGAGCAACACCGTTGCGCTCAGTTCTTTGTGTATTTATGTTCTGTTTACTTGAAGTGATGTAAAGAGTATCCTGAGAAATCAGACAGAAATACTTTTCAATGTAGAGTAAACTATAACAGAGCATATTTACAAATAGCTAAATAATGCAGGGACAACTTTTTATAAAGAATCGATCGATTAATTTATTCTCCAGAATAAAAATGTGAAGCAATATGAAAGGAGAAGTTCCAGGCAGAAACTATTTCCTCACATTGCCTGATTATTTAGTCCTGACTGACTGTGTGAATTCACTCCGCTATGTTGCAGTTCAGACTTCCTGCAAAGAGAGATCAGCAATCTGCTGGACAGCAAAGTTTACAGATCATGCAGGGGCACAACTGACATTACATTGTTCAGCTTCCATTGGACGACTCGGATTTAGAAATGCTCGGAGTGAAGACGAGCTCTTATTACATATTGTTACACCAACACTGGTTACACCTTTGTGTGAAATTAGTTGTCCTGCACGTGGGAGTGAGTTTTATGTCCTTATCACACAGTTTCTATTACTTTGTGTCAAATTAATTTTATGCCTGTCACTCTCTGGCATAGTGTGTATGTGCTGGATTAATGCAGTCTCTGTCACTCTCTGGTGGAATAATTCTGTCCCTGTCACCCTCTGGCACTGCGTATTTGTTGGTTTCGAAAGATAGAAAGAAAGGAGCAGGAGTAGGCTATTCGGCCCTTCGAGCATTATGATTGGCGGATCATGCAACTCAGTCGCCTGTTCCAGCTTTTGCCCCATACGCTTTGCTCCCTTTGGACCCAAGAGCTATATCTAACTCCTTCTTGAAAACATACAATGTTTTGGCCTCAACTGCTTTCTGTGGTAGCGAATTACACAGGCTTAATAGCTGTCTGTCTCTGCCATGTTGAAGGTGTGTGGCGGATTCATGCTGTATCTAACAGTATCTGGTTCTGTGTGTGGGCATGGGATAGATTCTGCTTCTGCCATTCTCTGCTCTGTTATGTGACCAAAATACAGTGTGTACCTGTCAGTTTCTTGGATTGGCTGTGAGTGTGAGATTCGTTCCTCATCTGTCAGTCTCCAGTAGTGGTGTCTGAATGTGTGATTCATTCTGGCTCTGACAATATTTGCACAATATGTAAATATGGGAAACATTCTGTGTCTATCAGTCTCTGATTCTGTATGTGAAGGATGGATTCAATCAGTATCTGTCATTCTGAGGTATTGTATGCAGCAATAAGTTTCATTCTGTCTCAACACTTCCACAATGATGCAGCGAAATAACAGATAAGCTAACGCGATGAACTGTTAATTTCTTGTGCTCTGCACACGTGGGTTCAAATCCCATTTTCTTATTTTACTGTTTTTGACAAGGTCCCAAATGGAACATTGGTTAAAAGAGTAAATCCCTGTGTAGCCAGAAAGATATAGCACGCTGGATGTAAAATTGAATCAGTGGCAGAAAGCAAAGGGCAATTGTCACCCCTTGTGTTTGGGATTGGAAGGAGGTTTCCAGTGGTGTCCCGCACGGCTCAGCAGTAGGTGCCCTCGTTTTTGTGGTATATATTCATGATTTGGATGTAAATGTTAGGGGCATGATTAAGAAGTTTGCAGATGACACAAAAATTGGCCGTGATTGGACAACTAATTGGAGTGATATTTGGTCCTTATCAAACAGTCTCTATTATTTTATGTCAAATTAATTTTGTGGCTGTCACTCTCTGGCATAGTGTGTACGTGTTGGATTAATTCAGTGTCTGTCACTCTCTGGTGGAATAATTCTGTAACTTTCAGTCTCTGGGACTGTGTGTGTGTGTGTTGGATTAATTCGATAACTGTCTGTCTCTGGTATAGTGTGTGTTTGGCGAATTATTGCTGCAGCCAACAGTTTCTGGTTGTTTGTTTCGACGTGGGATGCACTGTGTTTCTGTCACTCTCTGTTCCGGTATGTGACCGAAATACAGTGTGTACCTGTCAATTTTTGATTGAATGTGTGTGTGAGATTCATTCCTCATCTGTCAGTCTCCAGTAGTAGTGGCTGATTGTATGATTCATTATGGCTGTGACAATATTTGCACAGTGTGTGGATGTGGGAACGATTCTGTGTCTATCAGTCTCTGATTCTGAATGTGAGTGATGGATTCAATCAGTATCTGACATTCTGTATGCGGGGATACGTTTCCTTCCGTCTCGGTCGCATTGCTGTAGCACAACGAGGTGGCCTGGAAGTTAAAACTAATCTGCTGTGCTCTGAAAACGTGGTTTCGAATTCCACTCTCGTCGTTCATGTGCTTTGGTCCCAAATGTTGTGTGTAAAATTGGCTCAATGGCAGAAAGCAAAGGATAATTGTTGTCTGGTGTATTAGTGGCTGGAAGGAAGTGCTCAGTGGTGTACCACACGGTTCAGTACTAGGTGCTCTTCATCTTGTAGAATATATTCACGATATGGGTGTAAATGTAGGGGGCATAATCAAGAGGTTTCCTAATGGCACAAAAATTGTCATGTGGTTGATAGTGAGGAGGATAGCTGAAGGCTGCAGGAAGATGTCAATGGAGGAGGCAGGTGGGCAGAAAAATGACAAATGAAGTTCAACCCAGGGAAGTGTGAGGTGATACATTTGAGAGGCCAAACAAGGCAAAGGAATACACGATTATTGGGAAAATACTAAGAGGTGCAGAGGGAGTGAATGTCCACAGATCCCTGAAGGAAGCAGGACAGGTGGTTAAGAGGGCATATGGAAACATTTCCTTTATTCGTCGAGGTACAAGGTATAAGAGTAGGGATGCTATGCTGGAACTGTATAAATCATCTGCTGATACCGAGAGTGATCGCTCAGAGAGGCCCTTGAAGGAGTGCAGTATAAAAGCAGCGTGAGAGTTGGGAATATG
This sequence comes from Heterodontus francisci, assembly GCF_036365525.1. NCBI lineage: Eukaryota > Metazoa > Chordata > Chondrichthyes > Heterodontiformes > Heterodontidae > Heterodontus > Heterodontus francisci. The sequence goes on from NC_090391.1 coordinate 12,312,312, forward strand.
TTGAGATTAATTTAAGAACTGATGGCACTAAATCCAGCACACTGTTTGGTTTTATCTCATGAGCCAATAGAGAGAAACCGTTCCCATTGGTGGATGGGTCCGTAACCAGATCACTCAGATTTAAGGAAATCCAGCAAAGAATCACAAGTGACAGGTGGGTAATATTCTTTCTCCAGCGAGTGGTTAGGATCTGGAATGCACTGCCTGTGACTGTGGTCTAGTCAAATTCAAGAGTGACTTTAAAAAGGGAATTGGAAAAACGCCTGAAGATCAAAAAAGATAATTGCAGGGCTAAGGGGGAAAGCCAGGGAAGTGGAAGCAGTTAAATTGCTATTGCAGAAAGCTAGCATGGGCTGGATGAGTTGAATTACCTCCTTCTGTGCTGTTACCTTACTGTTATTCCATGTCCCAAGACTCCATCACCCTTCTGCTGCTCACGCAAATGTCCAACTCTCCGTCTTGCCCCAGCAGTGCCCAGTCTAACATTTGACGTTAGATTAGGAAAGTGAGTGGAATTATGACAGGGCATTCAACATTAAATAAAAGTGGACTGCCAGCATGATACTGCACTGGGGCACAATCCCGTCTGTGAGCAGCGTTGACACTGGACTGTTAATGGCTGAGTGCATCGGGTGTGCGATGAAGACCTGCTGCAATATAACTGACTGTTTAAACAGCTTTATTGCTCCAAATCGTGGAGCGACAGTTAAAACTCAACGATACTGCGCTTCCTTTGCTTGATATCGTTCCCCTGAAAACAACTTGGAAATGCTGGGGTTTGAACCCAGCACCTCGTAAATGCAAAGCATGCGCTCCATCACTGAGCTACATCCACAACCATGTCGCAACTACTCCACCATTGATTCGTTGTCTTTATCATTTCTCAGTCCTCATCAGTATCAGCAGTCTTTCCCCAGTCCTGAGACCGATCCAAAAGTGCTGATGCCTCTTGTATTAAACAAGGGCAAAGAAATTTGTCCTTTACTTTTCGACAGCTTCCCACAGATGTACTTGGCTTCAGAACGCGGGGTAAATTTTATAAAAAGGAACAAATTTTCCCCCACTCCAATTCGAACGCTCACTATGGTAACGCAAGAGAGCATTTTTGTGGAGTTCAGAATGATCCTTGTAATTATAACTCAAGTTTGAATTACAAAGCAGTGAAGTTGTGCGCAATCTATATAAAGGCTGTTTAAGCCCCAGTTCACATGTTGTGTCCAATTCTGGGAACTTTCGAATGGAGTCAAGGATTAAGAAGGGATTCCAAGGAGCTTTGACAGAATGGTATCAGGGACGAAAGGTATCAGTTATATGGAGAGACTGGAGAAACACTGGGTTTTCACTGCAGGGAAACGGAGGTTAAGGGGAAATTTAATGGAAGCGCCTAAGATCATGCAATCTTTAGATGTAATCAGTGAGGAGAAACTGCTCCAGTCGCAGAAGTGTCAGAACCAGAGGACACAGATTTCATGTAATTGGCAAAAAGAACAAGGAGTGACAGCAGAGAATAATTATCCAGTGAATTATTGAGATCTGGAATACACTCAGTGAAACAGAAGTGGAAGCAGATTCAGTAATAACTTTCAAAGGGTAACTGGATAAATACCTGAAGCGCAAAATGTGCAGGACTGTGGGGAATGAGCAGGGTGTGAGTGGGATTAATTGAATGACGCTATCTAATAGGCAGAACAGGGACAATGGGCCGCATAGACTCCAATCTGTGCTACATCATTATCTGGTGGTTTTAGGGAGGGTGTTTCAGGGTTTGAACCCGGCCACAATGAAGGTGATACATATCCAAATCAATATGACATGTGACTTGCTGATGATAATATTCCCAACATGTTAATATATTTGTCTTTCTCGAAGATAGAATTTCTGGGGAGACATAGGAACATAGGATCAGGAATAGGCCATTCAGCCCATCGAGCCTGCTCTACAATACAGTGCCATCATGGCGAATCATCCACTTCAATGCCTTTTTCCCACACTATCCCCATATCCCTGTATGTCATTAGTATTTAGAAATCTGTCAATCTCTGCTTTTAACATACTCAATGACTGAGCTTCCACAGGCCTCTGGTGTAGAGAATTACAAATATTCACAACCCTGTAAGTAAATAAATTTCTCCTTATCTCTGCCCTAAGTGGCTCCCCTCTGATTTTGAAATTGTTTCCCCCAGTTCTAGACTCCCCATCCAGTGGAAACATCTTACCTGTCTCTAACCTGTGTATTCCTTCAAGTATTTTGTCGGTTTCAAGGTGATAACCTCTCATTCCTCGAAACTCCAGAGACTGCAGGCCCAGTTCCGCCAATCTCTCTTCATAGGACAGTCCCGACATCCCGGGAAAAAATCTGATGAACCTTCGTTGCACTCCCTGTATGGCAATAAAAGCACGTCGAAGGTAAAGGGAGCAAAACTGCACACAGTAATCAAAGTGCGGTCTAATCAAAGTTCCGTACAATTGAAGCAATACTTCACTACTCCTGCACTCAAATACTCCTACGATAAAGGCTAACATAGCATTAGCCTTCCTAATTGCTTGCTGAACCTCTATATTCGCTTTCAGTGACTTATTGACGAGGAAACCCAAGTCCCTCTGTACACGGAAGAATAGATCCCAATCTTTGCTGCGTCATTTGCTGATTCCCTGATGGTTTTATGGAGGGAATTCCAGGAGCTGAACCTGGCAACGATGCAGGAATGTTGATTCATATGCAAATCATGATGACAAGTGCCCCAGCTGTCTGCAGCCTTGTGTCTGAAGTTAGATTAGGAAAATAAGAGGAAGAGTGACAGGGCATCCAACATGAAACAAGAGCGGACTCCGAGCATGACATTTGTACCCGAGCACATTCCAGTTTGTGAGCAGTGTTGGCACTGGGCTGCTCAAGGCTGAGTTTTGCGGCCAGGGGAGTATAAAATGAAGTCCTGATACGTTGTCATTGACTGATTTAACAGCTGTATTGGTGCAGGATGTGGACTTTAATATAAAAGCTGACCATCCTCGTTGTCATTTTCGAGCTAAAATGTTGTTAGAATTATTTGGAGATACTGGGGCATGAACACAGTCCCTCATATATGTGAAGCATGTACTCCACCTAAGCACTGGCAGTGTAATAAAGAAAAATGCTATTTTATTCCGCATGTCACTGTTGTGTCTTTTTTACAATCACCTTAAATCGGTGCCCTCTCTTGCTGGATCTTTCCACCAATGAGAACATTTCTCCCTATCTATTCTGTTCAGACCCTCATGACTTTGAACAGCTCTATTAAATCTCAGCTCAACCTTCTCTTCTCTGAGAACAACAGCCCCAGCTTCTCCAATCTATCCACATAACGTAAGTTCCTCAAAACTGGAACCAGTCTTGTAAATCCTCTCTGCACCCTATCTAATACCTTAACATGCTTCCGAATGTGTGTTGCTCAGAAATGGACACAAAACTCCAGTTGAGGCTGAGCCAGTGTTTTATAAAGGTTTTTTATAACTTCCTTGCTTTTGTACTCTGTGCCTTAATTCATAAAGCCCCCAAGCCCAGAATTCAGTTTCCCTTGTGAAGCACTTTCTCACCTAGCCCTGCCACCTTCACCAATTTGTACACTTCTATCCACAGATCCCTCTGCTCCAGAACCCACTTTCGAATTTTGTGTTATATTTTATCTTGCCTCTCCTCGTTTTTCAGAATGAAATGTATCACTTCACACTTCTCTGCAGTAAATTCCATCTGCCACTTCTCTATCAATTCCACCAGCCCATCTGTGTGCTCTTGATGTTTATCACTATGCTCCTCACATCTCTCAATACTTCCATGTGTTGGGCAATGTGCAAATTTCCTAAGTGTACCTTGTCCACCCAAGTTTAGGCCATTAATATAGATCAAGGAGGACAGGGTAACTAACACTGACCCCTGGGGAACTCCACGATATACCATTCTCCAGTCCAAAATAACAACTGTTCACCACTACTCTCTGTTCCCTGTCTCAAAACCAACTTCGTATCCACATGGCTATTGTTCCTTTTATTCCATGAGCTCTAACTTTGCAGAGAATCCTGTTATGTGGCACTTTATCAAACGCTTTTTGGGTGCCCATGAACCCAACAGCAAATACATTATCCTTGTTAATCTCCTGTGTTGCCTCATGAAGAAAAAACAAATCCATCAAGCAGCATGAATGTGATGATTCCTCCACCCAAGCTATCAACAACTTCCTTCCCACACATAGTAGGTACATTATCACTCCCAGAGTGCTGAGACACTGACAGCCCATCAGGTTCACAGTCACAGACAGCAGTGGTTGGCAGGCTCTTACTGCTCTTACTATCGAGAGAGGAATTAAAAAAGTATGGAGGTTATGCTTCAGTTATACAGAGAATCAGTGAAATCACATCCGGAGGACTGTGTACAGTATTGGGCTCCTTATTTAAGGAAGAGGTTCAGAGAATGTTTACGAGACCAATACATAGAATGGGCGGGTTGTCTTAGGAGGAATGGTTGGAGAAGCTAGTTTTGTATCCGGTGGCGTTTAGAAAAGTAAGAACTGACTTGATTGACGCACATAAGATTCTGGGGGTTCTTGACAGGTGGATGTGGAAAGGATGTTTCCTCTTGTGGGAGAATCTAGAACTATGGATTACTATCTAAAATATGAGTCACCATTTAAGGCAGAGATGAGGACATTTTTTCGCTCTGGAGTAGCGTGTCCTACACCTGCTACTAGTTCATATGTTACCAAGATACCAAGTGCCACAAATATATATTCAATCCAATGGTCAAACAGAACAGAAGGGCAGAAGTTGTTGGCGGGGTTGGGGGGGGGGGGCGGGGGTAGCTGCTGGGGGAGGTGGTGGGGGTGGGAGTTGTCGTGGTGGTGGAAGAGCCATGGAGTTGTGGTCAAATCGCTTTGGTGGTCGTACAACCATCCAAGCTCATGTCATTGCGACATGGGTTCAAATTCCACAGAGCAGCTCGTGGAATTAATGTTCAATTAATCAATAAATTCAATTAATTCACACAAAACCTAGCATTGAAAGAGAATTTCACTAATGTTTCCATGTGCTCTCTGTTGTTATCTGGTCTCACCGACATGTGACTCCAGATCCACTACAGTGTGGTTGACTCTGAAATGCATTACTCAGTTGCAGGGCAGTTGGGGATGGACCACAAATGCCACCTCCTATAGAATACCTGCTGACAGGTAAATGTATAAATCTCAGCCCAAAATCACAAGAACTATCACATTGAAAGACATTGTGCCACTCCCACAAAAGAAACTAGAGTTTATTTTCCTACGATTCGTAAATATAAGCCAATGGCTTAATTTATTGATTTATAAGTGGCTGTCTGATTGGTTGAGCAATATAACATTGGAGATCCTGCCAGGCGGCGGATTGCTGCGCTGGTGATTTTATCACGAAGGCAGTTTTGTGTGGCCACTTGGCTCCCGCTTTTTCCGGTCCTTTGACTCCTTCCCCTCTCTCAGACATGCCGCCTCTTCACTCGAATCACTCCTGAATGAGAAGGGAGCGTCTACAGCTTTCTCTTCTTTAACACAGCCCGCCCCGAACTGCCTTCGAATCGGAAAGATAGAGTGCGGGCAGGGGAGTAGAGCAAGTGAGGATTAACCAGAGAGTGAGAGAAGAGAGAGACAGAGCAGAGAATGCTCTCTGATCTCTCAGCCCCCCACTTCCAGCTGAAAACCGTTTCTCAATAATAGAACAGAAGTACAAACCCTTACAGAATGAGACTCCATCGATGTCAACCATAATGTTGCCTGGTCTGGAGGGCATTAGCTCTGAGGAGAGGTTGGATAATCTCGGATTGTTTTCACTGGAACGACGGATGTGAAGGGGCGACATGATAGAGGTTTGCAAAGTTATGAGTAGCATGAAGAGTGGATAGTCAGAAGCTTTTTCCCAGGGTGGAAGAGTCATTTACTAGGGGACATAGGTTTAAAGTACGAGGAACAAAGTTTAAAGGGGATGTGCGAGGCAATTCTTTACACAGAGGGCGGTGAGTGTCTGGAACTTGCTGCCAGGGGAGGTGGTGGAAGCAGTTACGAAAGCGACGTTTAAGAGGCATCTTGGTAAATACATGAATAGGAAGGGAATAGAGGGTTATGGGCTCCGGAAGTGCAGAAGATGTTAGTTTAGGCAGGCATCAAGATTGGTGCAGGCTTGGAGGGCCGAATGGCCTGTTTCTGTGCTGTACTGTTCTTTGTTCTTTGTTGACAGATATTTCCAGATGCCAGGAGCTTTTCACTAAACTCGTATTACAATGAACAGACAGCAATATTCCTGTCTAAATAGCTTCTATCTCAAGTCAACCTGTCTCCTTGCATTCCAGTCTACAGTCTACTCCAGTTACTGTGTTCCTAACTCAACTGGCTCGAATTTCAACAGGGTTCCCGCTTGCACTGAATTCCCCAGAGCAGAGGAAATTGCTCTGCAGCTTTTGTATTGGATGTGGGCGTCACGAGCAAGGCCAGCATTTGTTGTTCATCCCTAATTAACAACTGAGTGGCTTGTGAGGCAATTTCAGAGTTCATTTAAGAGTAAACCACATTGCAGTGGGTCTGGAGTCTAGGCTAGACCAGGTAAGTAAAACAGATGTACATCCCTAAAGGGCAGTCGTGAACCAGATTCTTTTTTGCTGACAATTGATAATAGTTTCATGGCATCATTACTGAGACTAGCTTTCATAGATTCATAGAATAGAATCATAGAAAGTTTACGGCACAGAAAGAGGCCAATTGGCCCATCGTGTCTGCACCGACTGTGAATCGAGCTACCCAGACAAACCCATCTTCCAGCATTTGGACCATAGCCCTGCACGTTAGAGCACTCGAGGTGCATATCCAGACACCTTTTCAATGAGTTGAGCGTTCCTTCCTTCACAACCCTAACAGACAGTGAGTTCCAGAGCCCCACCACTCACAGGGTGAAAAACATTTCCTCATCTCTCCTCGAATCTTTCTAAGAATCACTTTAAATCTATGCCCTTCTAGTCATTGACCTCTCTGGCATGATAAATAGGCCTTTCAGCTCCACTCTATTCAGGCCCCTCAAAATTTTGTACATCTCAATCAGATCTCCCCTCAACCTCCTCTGTTCCAAGGAGAACAACCACCGCCTATCCAATCTTTCCTCATAGCTGCATTTTTCCAGTCCTGGCAACAGCCTCATAAATCTCCTCTGAACCCTCTCTGGTGCAATTACACCCTTTCTAAAATGAGGTGATCGATTTTTCAGTTCCAGATTTTTTTTCTTTTAATTTATTGAATTTAAATTCCACCAGCTGCCGTGGTGGGATTTGAAATCATGTCCCCAAAACATTATCCTGGACTTCTGGATTACCAGCTCAGTGACGTTACTACACAAACGTCTGCCCTTCAACAGGGGGAATGGGCACTCAGTTCTCAGTTCCTCCTCAGGCTTTCAGTCTGACTCAAACAAAGCGACTCTCTCTCTCTGCAAACTTAGCTCCTTCTTCTATTCCCCACCTCCAAACACACACACACACACACACACACACACACACACACACACACACACACACACACACACACACACACACACACACACACACACACACACACACACACACACACACACACACACACACACACACACACACACATTGACCTGAAACGTTAACTCGGGTAATCTCTCCAGAGATGCTGCCAGACCTGCTGAGTGTTTCCAGCTCTTTCTTTGTCCACTTCGTCTTGAATGTTGTTTCCTTCCCCACTTTCCTCCTGCTCACCATATTTCTTGATTCTATGAGAGACCAATAATCCGTCCATCCCAGCCTTAAATGTATTCAATTATGGAGAATCCACACACTATGGGGTGGAGAATTCCAAAGGTTCACAACACTTTGAATGAAGTAATTTCCCCTCATCTAACTCCTAAATGATCGCGTCCATCTCCTGAGACTGTATGGCCCTGTGTTACATTCCTCGACCAGCGGAAACAATCTCTTAGTGTCTACCCTATCCAACTCCTTCAGAATCTAGCATGATTCAATGAGGTTGCCTCTAATTCTCTAAACTCCAGACAATATAGGCTCAATACACTCAGCCTCCCTTTTTAGGGAAACCCCCTCATCCTAAGGTTTACTGAACCTTCGCTGTACCGCCTCCAATACAAGTATACCCTTTCTTAAATGTTGAGATGAAAACTGCACACAGTACTCCAGATGTGGTCTCACCAATATCCTGTACAATTGTAGCAAGACTTCTTTATTCCTTTACTTCAACCCCCTTGCAATAAAGTCTGACATGCTATTTTGCCTTTCTAATTGGTGGCTGTGCCTGCATGCTAAATTTCTGTATTCCTGTACAAGCACACCTAAGGCTCTTTAAGCAGCAACACTTACATGTTTCAGCGACGAATTATGTACTGAATAATTCGCGCTCTGCCAGACAGTGCACAGTCAGGTTCTCTCCTGATGTCCAGGCAAAATTAGGATGTATAAACTCACCCGCACATGACAGGAGGGAACAATATCTTTCTCACACTATTACTGAAGGTGTGCTCTCAGACACAGTAACTGCCCACCGATACATACAGTCCAGGGAAACATCCCAGGTGAGACACTGCACCTCCGATCTCCCATCAGCTTTCCATCAGCAGAGAGAAAGGCAGGAGTGAGGACAACAGCAGTCCCAGATTCAGCAGAATCACCTTCTAACTGATACTGCACTTTGAAGAGACAAGAGATGTCGTCTTGTCCCTCACAGATATTGTACCAGATACAGGGACATTATTAATCCCACACTTTGGAAAAGTGTCAGAGAGTGAGAAATATCAACGTTCTCGATTAACTCTCTCTTGCCTGTTGAGCTGTCTGCAGTCTGGCAGCTGAAGGCAGTTGGTTAATACTCTCAGTGAACGTGTGTATCATTCTGACTAAATTAAGCTGATACTTGAGTCATGATGAAAATTTCAAGCAAAGCTTGGTAGTTAACTGTCAGTCACCATAAACTGGTGCATTCTCCATGACAACGCATCCACCAATCAGAGTTCACCTGCCAACTAATCAGCACTCTCTTCTCATACAGTATAATTTGTCCTTCTCCTTAAATTGGTATTCTTGCGACTTGTCCTGATGAGTGCAAGACGAAAAGCTTCGACAAAATGTCTCTATTTTCAGCAATACTCAAGCTCTGAACAACCAAACGACTATTTTTATCTGCGAATGTTGCCTCAGAGATTAACTCCAACACGATCCCAGCAAACACACAGAGAAACCTCTTCCCTCCCACCTCTCACAAGGATTGGTTTGAGAAATTTCCCTTCAGGATCACAGTCGGTAAAAGTTTCTTTACATCAGAAGATACTGAGAGAAACTGAGAGAAGGGTTCTATCTCGTTGAATAGTTCTAGATTGTAAGGCAGTTTCAGTTACAAACACTCAGTTGGACGGCGGTGAATTCAATTTCAGTCAGAAATTTCGGCGCACACTCCAGTGCCACGACTGAGGGAGTGCTGCTCTGTCAGAAGTACCGTCTACCAGATCAGACATTAAAATAAGATGCAGTCTGCCCTCTCAAGTAGATGTAACAGATCCCATGGCATTAGTCTGAAAAAGAGCAGTAGTGGCGGCGGGGGGTGGGGCGGGGGGGGGGGTGGTCATCCCGGTATCCTGAGGCCTAATATTTATCATTCAACCAACATTACTACAACAAATTATCTGGGTTTTGGAATATCGCTTTTTGTGGAATCTCGCTGTGCAGAAACTGGCTTCCGATTTTCCTACATCACAACAGCGACTACACTTCCCATATTACTTCATTGGCTTTTGAGCGTGAGGTGACGCACTGAGGTCGTGAAGGGCGGTATAGAAATGCAAGTCGTTCTTCACTGATGACAATACATCCTTCCAGGAATACAAAGTCTGAATTTCAAAGATTTAATATTTAAATCACGTTTACAAAAACTGTGTGCCAACATTATGAATAATGTATCAACCCTCTTTGCTACTCTACTGCTTCCCAAAGGAGCTTCCATGGTTTCAGTATGAGGATTGTGCAGTGTACTGTCATCAGTCAGGTTTTGATAGATACTCATAGTCTGTGGTCCCTCAGAACCCGTTTCTGAGGGATCTTGCTCACAGTCTGCAGTATCACTGCTGTAGCCAGTGCAGTCTGGTCTAGCCCGCATCCTGGCCGTGTGGGCGCATTGGGTTGAGAAATGGACGTGGGCACGGATACAATGACGCCCCGAGAGAGGGCACATTGCACCACATGCACGGTGCTAGTCCCATGTGGCCAGGACTCAGCATTGATCGGTGCGAGAGCTGAATACGGCAGAGCTGTGACACGACCGAAGCCACGGTCAATATATACCACCAGCCTTTCGAATCCGGAGGAGACAGTACAGGTCAGAGCCAGAATGGCACCACATTTAGCCTCGATCAACGATGCCAGGGCGCGGGCCATCGGCTCCTGGGCAGGGGGCATCACTGCGGCGTCCGTGGAGCTGACAACAGGCTCCTTGGTGGACTGCAAGGCGGTGAGATCTTGTGGCAGAGCATCACCCAGTATGGATACAGACTCCTCCATCCTCTCAGACAGCGTGAGACAGTTCCTGGACAGGTTGTCCAGTGCCTCCAGCAGTTGAAGATGCACATGAAAGATCCTCCTTTTAAAGGCTGGGCTGGTTAACACTCCATCCGTGTGCTCTTCGTCAGTGCTGGAAGCTGAGCTTGCCCTTCGGCCATCCATCTCTTGCACTCTCCGTTCCACCATAGACAGCTTCTGCTCACCATTCCTGAATGATTCACTCTCCATGCATCCTGACAAATGGACATCTCTTCCGCCAGCGAATCCCGTGTTGGTGTGCTAAAATCTTGGAACTGGTAACAAAGCGTTTTCTGCAGGACCCAAGTAATGGCTCAGACCTGCAACAGAGGGGAGAGGGGCATGTTTCAGTGTGTGATGGGAAGGTTAGACAGCAGCAAGATGAGGGGACAGCACAATGTGTGTGCAGAGGCGCCACAACGCCCACGTGATTGGTTAATGGAAGAGAGAGGAGAAGAGAATTAGATCTTCACCCTGTGTCAATCAGCCTCCAACACTGTCATTCTGCATTCTTCTCCAGCTGCTGAGACATATGATGTCCAGAGCTTCTTGCTCCATCTGGGTGAGTTCCTGAATACAGGTCCTCTTCCTGGGCTTGTGTGCCAGTTTGTCCTGTGGCGAGAGTGGGAGAGTCTGAGGCTGCAAGCTGAACAGGTGATGGGGCAACTCCAGATAAAGGAAGAAAACGTGCATTAGTATTGCACCATTCAGGACTCAAGATGTCCCGAACACTCTGGAGCCAATGGAGGACTTTGGAAATCTCGTCACTGCTGTAATATAGAAAACGCAGCAGCCAATTTGCCAACAGCATGGTCCCACTTTGAGATCAATGACCAGATCATGTGTTTCAGTGCAGTTTGTTGAGGGATGAATGTTGGCCAAGGGAACCCAGGTGAACTCTCTTGTTCTTCTTCAAAATAGTGCAAGGAGATTGTTTACACCAACTGAGAGGACAGGACCATGCTCTGACATCTCACCTAAAAGGCAACCTAGATTGTGCTCTCAAGTCTGTGGAATAGGACTGTAAACCACCATCTCTGACCCAAAGGTGACCTACACTACTATGTCAGATACGAGCAAAGATAAGGGCCTGCATTTATATAGCAACTTTGAAGACCAGATGACGTTGTAAAATGCTTTTCGCCAATGAAGTACTTTGAAGTGTATTCGCCGTTGGAATGGAGGAAAGGCGGCAGTCAGTTTGTGCACAGCAAGATCCCAACGACAGCAATGTGATTCTGACCTGATCATCTGCTTTTGTGATGTTGATTGAGGGATTAATATTGGGGAGAATTGTCCCTCTGTTCTTCCTCCACATTGAGGCAATGGAATCTTTTACATCTACCTGAGAGGGCTATCGGGATCTCTCTTTGTCATTGCATCGGAAACGTGGTACCTCTGACTGTCTTACCATTGTATGGGGACCTGGTGAGACCGCAGCTGGAGTACTGTGTGCAGTTTGGTCTCTGCACCTATGGAACGAAGTACTTCCCTGGGGGTAGTTCTGGGTTGGTAGCTCGGATGAGAGAGTGGTCCTATGGTGAGATGCTGAGCATTTTGTGCTCATACTCGAGGCAGTTTAGAAGAATGTGAGGTGGTACTTCACATTCGTACCAATGGCATAGGTAGAAAGAGGGATGAGGTCCTGTAACAAGAATTTAGGGAGCTCGGTAGCAGATTAAAAAGCAGGACCTCATAGGTTGTAATCTCTGGATTACCCCCGGCGCCATGTGCTACTGAGTATAGGAATAGAAGGACAGAGCAGATGAATGCGTGGCTGAAGAGATGATGCAAGTGGGAGGGCTTTAGTTTGCTGGATCTCTGGGTCTGTTTCTGGCGAAGGTGGGACCTGTACAGGTTGGACAGGTTGCACCTGAACTGGAAAGGGATCAAGAACCTTGCTGGGAGGTTTGTTAGTGCTGTTGCGGTGGGGAAGTGGGGGGGGGGGGTGCAGGCGGCGGTGGCTAAATAAATTTGGCAGGGGATGGGATACAGAGTGGAGCTAACGTAATGGTAATACAAGGCAAATATAGAAGAGCAATTGAGTCAGTCTGGAAGGCAGAGCAAATATAGGCCTGGTATGGCACAAGCGAATAATTCAAGGCTGGATTGCATCTTTTTTAAAGCAAGGAGTCTTACTAGTAAGGCAGATGAGCAGAGTGCGTTGATTAGCAGATGGGAATATGATATTATTGCGATCACAGTGACACGGTTGAGGGAAGGGCAGGAAAGGCAGCTCAATATTCCAGGATATAGAATCTTCAGGCGTGACAGGGGAGGGTGTGAAAGAGGAGGTGGCATTACATTGTTGATCAGGAAGTCAATTACTGCAGTAAGGAGGGGTGATATCTTTGAAGGTTCCACAAAAGCGGAGGGGTCAATAACCAGTGAGCATAGATTTCAGGTTAGGGGCAGGAGGTGCAGACGGGATTTGAGGAAAGAAAAATTCAACCAGAGGGTGGTTGGAATCTGGAAATTACTGACTCAAGGGGTGGTAGAGGCAGGAACCCTCACAGAATTTAAGAAGTATTTAGATGAGCACTTGAAACACCATAGCATCAAGGCCATGGGCCAAGTGCTGGAAAATGGGATGAGAATAGATCGGTGCTTGATGGCTGGCACAGACATGATGGGTCGAATAGCCTGTTTCTGTGCTGTATAACTCTATGATCTCATTGAAACATATATAACTGTGAAGGGGGTTGATAAGGTAGACACTGAGAGGGGTTATCCTCTAGCTGGGGAATCCAGACACAAGGACACAGCCTCAGCATTAGGGGCCAATCATGTAGGACTGAAAGGAGGAGAAATGTATTCACTCAGAAGGTGTGAAACATTAGAATTCTTCATCTCAGAAGGTTGCAGACGCTTCATCTTTGGGTATTTATAACACTGTGATTGATACTTTTGTAAACTCTCAGGGAATCGTGGAATATGGGGAGCAGGTGGAAAAATGGAGCTGAGGTAGAAGATCAGCTGTGATTGTATTGAAGGTTGGAGCAGAATTGAGGGGCCATATGGTCTATCCCTGCTTCTCATGGCCTTAGACAGAACTTGCTCATTGGTGTGTCAAGTTAGTTTGTTGTACTCAGGTCCTGGAGTGGAACCTGAACTCACAAAGCTGTGACTGAGAGGACACAGTGTTACCAACAGAGCCGCAGAGCAATGTACCAGAATGATAGCAGGAATGAGGGTCTTCAGTTAATGTGGAGAGACTGGAGAAGCTGGAATTGTTCTCCTTAGAGCAGGGGAATATAATGGAAGGTTTAATAGAGGTTTTCAAATTGGGTAGGTTTTTATACAGTTAGTAAGGAGAAACTATTTCTCTGCTCATGTTCAAATCTAGCAGTGAGATCTTCCATATCACACGTTAAGGATGCACTTCTGACAGTGTCGCACTCCCTGAGCACACACCTGGAGTCTTACCCTTGCAGTGCGGGTGATGTCGTTGAACTTCTTGCAGCACTGCCCCCCAGTCCGGATGATATCAGTCCTGGCATTCACATTGAGGGCCACCTCGTCCCAGGCCTGGCATAATGTCTGTTTGGGCGTCTTCCTCCCGTCCGAGGGTAAGAAGACTTCCTTGTGGGACCTCACCTGATCCACCAGAATCTCCACTGCTGCATCGCTGAATCTCGGAGCTTTCGCTTCCGACATGTTTCAGTGACGGAGGCAGCGAAGAATCAGTGACTGCAGCCAAAGTGAAGGAGGAGAGAGAGGTTTAAAGAGCGCTGGACCCGCCGGAAATCCCAGCCGCTGGAAATTCCCAACCTTCCAGCTGGGCGAGCAGTCCGTCACTGCACCGCACGCTGGCTCATTGTCCCAATCCCATACAAAGACAGGCCGCCAGTCAAAGTGATTCCTGCCAATGACAGGAGCTTTCAACACTCCCGCCCGATATCTGCCCGCAGTCAAAATGCTCCTTGGCTCTGACAGCAGCGGTGCTGCTATATAAAGAGCTGTGTTCAAGCAGCACAAACACAGTTTGAAATGCAACCCTCACCTGTTATTTAATGTTGAATTCCATGCTTTAACATTTGCAGCACATCACACAGGCAGTATTCTGCCGGTATTCTGTTCAGTACAAACTTCCTGACTGATGTATTTGAACAGGAGATAAATACACCATACACAGATTATAATAGATGATTAATTCTGTATCTGTCAGCATCTGGTTTTGTGTGTGAATGTGCTATGAATTTTCTATCTGTCACTATCTGGGACCATGTGTGAATGCCGCATTAATTCTGACTCAGATAAAAACAGAAGGTGCTGGAAATACTCAGCAGGTCTGGGAACATCTGTGCAGAGAGCAACAGAGTTAATGTTTCAGGTTTGCGACCTTTCCTCGGAACTGTTAAAAGTTAAAAATGTAACAGGCGATGAACAAGTGAAAAGTGGGCGGGGTGGAGGTGAAGAAGAACACAAGGGAAGGTGTGTGAGAGGGCTGATGGCCGGAGTGAATAAATGATAAAGAGGTCATGGAACAAAGGCAAAGGGAGTGTCATTAGTTGTATTAAAAGACAAAACATTAGTCTGGAGAGAGTGTTAATGACAGAATAATGAACTGATCTGTCCAAATGCAAACATCAGACAGAAAACGTTTAATGCAGGCCCATGGTTAAAATAAAATACAAAAGACAGTCATGCTCTGAGTTATTGAACTAACTATTGAGTCTAGAAGGCTGTAGAGTCCCGACATTCTGCCCCTGTCACACTCTGGTACTGTGAGTGCATATGGGATTAGTTCTGTCTGTCACTTCCTTGTACAGTGTGTGAATGTGGGATTAATTCTGCATCTGTCTCGCTTTGGTACAGTGTATGAGAGTGGAGTTAAGTCTGTAGCTGTCCGATTCTCTTACTGTGTGTCAGTGTGGAATTAATTCTGCAGCTACCTCACTTTAGTAGAGTTTGTGAGTGTGGGATTAATTCTGCATCTGTCAGATTCTGGTACTGTGTATGAGTGCAGGATTAATTCAGTCTCTGTCATTCTCGGATACTTTGTGTGAGTGTGAGATTCGCTTTCTTTCTGGCAGGTCCAGATACTTCCTGTGAGTGTGGGATCAATTGTGTTTCTATCACTGTCTGGTACAGTGTGAGGGTGGGATTCACTCTGTGTCTGTCACTCTCTGGTCCTCTGTGTGTATGAGGGATTAATTCTGTATCTGTCGCTCGCTGTTCATTCTCTATCTGAAACTTCCTGATACTATGTATCATGGATGGAGACACTGTCTATCTGTAAGTCTCTGCTACAGATTGTGAGTGTGGGATTCATTCAACCCTCTCTGGTACTGTGTGTGTGATGTAATCATTCGATATTTGGTCAGTCTCTGGTATTCTATGTTATTGTAGGGTGCATGATGTATCTGTCAGTCCCCGATACAATATGATTTTCGGATTCATTCTGCATTGGTCTGACGAAGTTACTGTATATGAGTGTGGGATTCATTCAGTACATTTCCGTTTGTGGTGTTGTGTGTGCATGGGAAGTATTCTGTCTCTATTTGCCTCTGATATTGTAAATTTGGGTTTAATTCGGCACTTGACACAATATGTTAGTGTAGTTTTTCTTTTTGGCTGTTGTTGTTTGTAACAATCTCTGGTATAACGGGTAACTCTTAGTAATATGCAGAGACACAGCCTAATGTTTGCGGATATGGGAACAAACGCCAGAACAGCAGGTGGTAAATACTGCGGATTCCCGGGAGTATTTGTATTTTCTCAGCTCAGTAAATGTTATACACTCTGAGGCCCGCGCTCCTGAAGCTCAGTTTGCTCTGCTCAAACAACGAACATTTAATGGGCGGTTCAATGGAGGGGTTGAAATTCAGGAAGGTTTTGCATGCATTCGATAAGGAGAAAAGGTTTCCCCTGATAGGTGGGCTGGTAACAACAAAATTGTGGTATTAAATCATGGTTACAATATAGAAGGTCATTCAGCCCGTCGAGCCCGTGCCTGCTCTCGACAAGACCAAGTTAGCTAATCCCACTCCCCTTGTCTTTTCTTTGTAACCCTGCATTTTTTTCTCTTCAGATAATTATCCAATTTCGCTTTGAAAACCACGATTGGATCTGCCTCCACCACACTCTCAGGCAGTGTATTCCAGAACCAAACCACTCACTGTACAAGAAACGTTTCCCTTTTCCCTCATGTCGCCTCTGGCAGTTTTGCCAATCACCTGAAATCGATCTCCTCTGGTTCTTGACACTTCTCCCAATGGGATCTGTTTCTCCCCATCTACTCTGTCCAGATCCCTCATGATTTTGAACACCTCTATTAACTCTCCTCCCAGTCTTCTCTTCTCGAAGGAGAACAGACCCAGCTTCTCCAATCAATCCACATTAAATGAAGTCCATCATCCCAGGTACAATTCTTGTCACTCTCCCTCTTAAACTTACTCTGCTCTAAGGCAAAGAAACCCCGCTTATCCAGTCTCTCCACATTAACTGAAGTCCCTCATCCCTGGAACCATTCTTGTAAATCTTTTCTGCATTCTCTCTGAAGCCTTCACTTTATACCTAAAATGTGGTGACCAGAATTGGAGACAATATTCCAAGTGAGGAAGAGCCGGTGTCTTTCAAACGTTCACCATGACTTGCCTGCTTTTGCACCCTCTGCTCTATTCATGAAGCCCAGGATCCATCTGCCTTATTAACCTCTTTCTCAATCTGTCCTGACACTTTCAATGAATTGTCCACATATACCCCTCCGTTCCTACACCTCCTTTTAGAATGATACCTTTAGTTTATGTTGTCTCTCCCACTCACACACAGTACAGACCCAGACAATAATATGATGTTTCTGTTCATCTGTCCATCCAGTACTGGAGTTCATTAATGTATGATATAGAATTTACCATCAAAACGTCCTGGCCCAAGCAGCACATATGGTACCAACTGGTTAGCTACCAAATCTAACCTCTGTAATTAGACATGATTAATATATCTCCCCCCTTCACATCATTGTTAACCAGTTGCTTTTCAACCAAAGCTCAGTGGGTAGCACACTGTATGAATCAGAAGATTGTGTGTTCCAGTTCTGCACCAGGACTTGAGCACCAAAATCTATGTTGACACTCCAGTGCAGTGCTGAGGGAGTGCATCACTGTAGGCGGTGCTGTCTTTCCAATGAGACATCCAACCAAGTGACCCGTATGCCCTCGCTGGTGGATGTAAAATGATCCCATGGCAATATTTGAATGAAGGGCAGGAGGAGTTACCCTGGTGTCCACCTAATATTTGCCCCTCAATCAACATCATTAAAAACAGAGGATCTGGGTCATTATCACATTGCTAACGGTGGGATCTTGCTGTGTACTAATTGGCTGCTGTGTTTCCTACATTACAACAGTGATGACACTTCAGGGGTCCTTCATTGTCTGCAAAGTATTTTGGGACAACCTAAGGTCTTGAATGGCACTACATAAATGCCAGTGTTTCTTTGGTTTCAGAACAGATCCATGTGTCCCCTTGCACGGAGGTTTATTGTGAAGACTGAAACTATTGTTTTTGATACATGCTCCAAACTCCATTCCCCAGCTACCAACTCCATTCCACTCCCTAGCAAATGTCTGTTGTGTGCAACCTTGGTGTCATATTTGACCCCGAGATGAGTTTCCAACCACACATCACTAAGACTGTCCACTTCCACCTCCATAACATCACCTGACATTGTCCCTGTCTCAGCTCATCTGTTACAGAAACCCTCATTCATGCCTTCGTTGCCTCTAGACTTGACAATTCAACACACTCCTGGCTGCTCGCCAGCATTCTACTCTCCATAAATTTGAGGTAATCCCAAACTCTGCTGCCAATGTCCCAGCTCACACCAAGTCCAGTTTATCCCTCACCCCCTGTTCACCTCACACCCCCTGTGCTCTCTGACCTACACTGGCTCCCGGTCAAGCAACACCTCGATTGTAAAATTCTCATCTTTGTTTTCAAATCCTTCCTTGACCCCTCACCCCCTCCCTATCTTTGTAACCTCCTCCAGCCCGGACAATTCTTATCCTCCTCTTCAAATCCCTCCATGTCTCCTCACCCCCACCCTATCTCTGTAACCTCCTCCAGCCCGGACAATTCTTATCCTCCTCTTCAAATCCCTCCATGACGCCTCACCCCCTCCCTATCTCTGTAACCTCCTCCAGCCAGGACAATTCTTATCCTCCTCTTCAAATCTCTCCATGTCCCCACGCCCCCTCCCTATCTCTGGAACCTCCTCCAGCCCGGACAATTCTTAATCTCCTTTTGAAATCCCTCCATGTCCCCTCGCCTCCTCCCTATCTCTGTAACCTCCTCCAGTCCGGACAATTCTTATCCTCCTGTTCAAATCCCTCCATGTCCCCTCGCCCCCTCCCTACCTCTGTCACCTCCTCCAGCCCGGACAGTTCTTACCCTCCTGTTCAAATCTCTCCATGACCCATCGCTATCTCTGTAACCTCCTCCACCGAGACAATTCTTGTCCACCTGTTCAAATCCCTCCATGGCTCCTCACCCACTTCCTACCTCTGCAACCTCCTCCTGCCCGGACAATTCCTCTCCTCCTGTTCAAATCCCTCCATGGCCACTCACCCCCTCACTATCTCTGAAACCTCCTCCAGCCCCACATCTGCGTTCCTCTAATTCTGACCTCCTGGCCATCCCCCAATTTTAATCTCTCCACCTTTAACACACTTCTTCAAACCTACGTAAAACCTACAAGCTCTTGGTCACCTGTCCCTAATATCTCCTTATGTGTCTGAGTGTTATATTTTGTGTTATAGTGACCACCTTGAAGTGCCTGGGGACGTTTTCTTCCGTTGGAGGAGCTGGATGAATTCAAATTCTCTTTGTTGTTTAACCTGTTAGGTGCGCATGCGTGATTTAGCTCCGCCCCCTCCCTGTTGACGAATGAAGGGAAACTCGCATGCGTGCTGCTCTCCCCCGCAGCCATTCAGAGAGTCAGTAGCAGCAGCAGAGGGTTTGAAACAGTGGCGAATGGAGAGAACCCGCTCCCCGGCGGAATAGAGTAAATTGCAGCCTCCTTCCAGCAGCACATGGCGCTGGGAGAGTGTGTGCACAGTGGCTCAGGTCAGCATTGAGACCGGGGCAAGTTCTGGAGGTGAGGTGGAGCTGAATTGTTAGAGGCAGAATGGAGCAAACAATGGTCCCGGAGCAGAGAGGGAGCGGAAGGGGGATTCTCGGGATTTGTCTATATGAGTGTGTGTTTCTGTGTCAGCCTGTCTGAGTGTGTCTGCGTGTCTGTGAGCAAAAACACTTGGCAGATGGAATACAATGTGAAGAAATGTGAGGTTTGGGAGGAAAAGCAGAAATACAGAATATTATTTAAATGGTCAGACGCTGGGAAGGGTTGAATTACAAAGGGATTTGAGTGTGCTTGTTCATAAGTAACTGATATCTAACATGCAGGTATTACAAGCAATTACGGTACATGGTTTGTTGGCGTTTTTTGAAATAAGATTTGAGTATAGGAGTTAAGATATCTTACTGCAGTTACATAGATTTTTGTTTAGACTGCACCTGCAGTATTGTGTGCAGTTTTGGTCTCGTTAAGTATAAAAAGATAGACTTGCCGTAGAGGGAGTGCAATGAAGGTTCAGCAAGCTAAAACCTGGGATGACGGGATTGCCCAATGAGGAAAGATCAATAAGACTGGGACTGTATTCACTTAAGTTTAGAGGAATGAGAGGGTTACAGGGATAATGCAGGAAAATCAGTCTTGATCTCAGTGAATGGTGGAGAGGGCTCAAAGGGCTGAATGGCCTACTCCTGCTCCTAGTTCTTATGTTCTTGTGATGTGGTCAGGTTAAGGGGGAACAAAACTGTGCTGCTGTACTGTCGTGCTGTCCAACACTGACACATTGTATCACCGAGTTCCCACTGTGGAAATGATAATGATGAAACTGTAAAGTTCTAACCCTCACCTGCTCTTGTCTTACAAGGAATACTTCTCATTTGTGCAGGAACCGGAATAGATGTGATGTTTCCCAGGACAAAGGAAGCGTGCTGCCCAGCTCCTTCTAACACGCAGTAAGTATGTGATCATTCCCAGAGTGTAAAGGCACAGGCAGCTCACCGGTTCCACTGTCAGGGACACCAGAAGGAATCAGTCTCACACTGAACGCAAGATCCAGACATACATTTTCAATCCCAACAAGGTAACCAGCGCAGGAGAGACAGACATTGTATCCAGTTCAACCCAATTCAGTACTGCTGACAGGTAGAGACATGAATCCCAGGTCAACTATCAGATTTAAATAGTCATAGAGTCATGTACAGCACAGAGATGGCTATTCGGCCCATTGACTCCATGTTTACTCTCCACAAAGCAATACAGTCAGTCCCATTCCCCGGCTCGATCCTCCTAGCCCTGCAAGTCTATTTCTCTCAGGTGACCATCCAACATCCTACTGAAGTCAGTGATTGTCTCCATTTCCACCTCCCGTGTGGGCAGTGAGTTCCAGGTCATTACCACCCCCTGTGTAAAACAGTGTTTCCTCATATTCCCCCTGAATCTCTGGTGAAAAATATTCAATCTGTATAAACTAGTCCTTGTATCATTTGTTAATGGCAACAGTTTTTCCCTTTCCAGCTTGACTGATAAAATCTTGCGCACTTCAGTTAAATCTCCCCTCAATCTCCTTTGTTATGAGGAGAACAAGCCCAGATTTGCTAACCTAACCTTGGAACTAAAATCCTCCATCCCTGAAACCATTCTGGAAAATCTCCTCTGCAGCCTCTCAAGGGCCCTCCCATCCATGCTGAGGTATGGTGACCAGAACTGGACACAATACTCCAGTTGGGGTCTAACCAGAGCTTTATAAAGGTTCAGCATAACTTCCCTGATTTTGTACTCAATGCCTCTGTTTATAAAGCCCAAGATCCCATATGTTTTACTATCGAATCTCTCTTTTCCTCCTGCCACCTGCGATGACCTTGCATCCTCAGGACCCTCTATTCCTGCAAACTCTTTAGAACTGTGCCATTATGTATCTATTGCCTCTCCCTATTCCTTCTGCGAATATGCATCACCTCACGCGTGTCAGTATTAAATTCCATCTGCCACCTTTCTGCCCATTCTACTCGCCTATCTATGTCCTGTTGCAGGTTGTTCATATCATCCTCACTGTTTGCCTCACCTCCAAGATTGGTGCTGTCAACAAATTTGGAAATAGACTGTGCAGCCTGAGCGACAAATGAACTATTAGGTAGATCTGACAAACTGTACCCGATTTAAAGGTATAGAATTCATACCAGAAAAGGTGCCCTCGGACTCAAATTTTAAAAATAAACAACCCACTCAACCTGCTCTATCAGTTTGCACAATATTCATCCCAATAGTCTAACCTCACACCCAGCTTAGAAGCAAGTCCAAAATTCTGTGCAGTATCAGATTGAGTGATGCTGTAAAATAGTGAAACCCCGAGAGACAACTTTGATCGCAGTTCAGCATTCATCCACATTATACAGCTGCAAGATGCAGTATCAATTGTTTTAACCCAGAGCTACACATTACATCCCATTTCAAACTGAAAGATACAGTGTCAATTCCATCACTGTCGGCTGAGCTCCAGCATACAAGCCAGTCCAAGAAACTCATGCACTGTTATTAGTGCTGTAAAGGTTAGGTTAAAATTATGTATAACTGGTGTGTTTACAGGGAGACTGAGTCAATAGTAGTTATAACACTCTCATATTAGTTAAATACAATCTACAGCATCAAACCCTGTGTTGTCATAATATAAATTACATGTGAAGTAAATACATACTGAGGTATTAATGTTAAATATATTATTTGAGAGACCAGAAGTGAGAAGCAAATGAAATACATATGACAAAAGAACACCAGATGCACAAACATACAAGAGACTGACAGATACAGGCTAAATCTCACACTCTCATCCAGTACCACAAACAGACACATACAGAATGAATCACATGCTTACACACAGCAGCATGGAATGTCAGATCCCTCACTCAAACAATACCACAGACTGATAGGTACAGACTGAATGCCACACTCACACACTACTGAGATCGACAAAATGGACCATAGATTCACATACAGTGCCAGAGACTGAAAAATACAGAATTAATCCCAATTGTACCCAATAACAGATTCTGATAGAGAATGTATTTCTCTCTCTCTCTCTCACTAAAAACACACACAAACACATTCAGTTGCAGTACCAGAGACTTACAGATAAAGAAGATAGTGCCCAGCAACATCAAACTGCATAGACTGACAAATACTGAATGAATCCAACAATCACAAACAATACAAGACACTGACAAATACAGAAATAAACTCAAACTTATACGCAGTAAACAGAGAGTGACACACATAGCATTCATCACTCACTCCGACTTTAGCACAAACTGACATAGTCAGAAAGAATGTAACACACATAAACAGTACCAGTGACTGAGAGATACAGAATGAACCCCACTTTCACATACAGTAGCAGAGACAGATAGAGAAATAATCCCACACTCTCATAGAGAAATGAACACTGAGAATAAATCTAAAACACACACACTTTACCACAGACAGACAGATACAGATTAAATTAAACACACACAGTAGCAGAGACTGACAAAATAGAATACATCCCAGGCTCACATACTGTAACAGAAACTGACAGTAACAGTATTAATCCCACACATGTATAGAATCCCAGAGACTGACAGATGCAGGTGAAATACAAGTAACCACACAGGACCAGACAGTGTGTGATACAGAATTAATCTCTCGTTCATATTGTATCAGAGTGTCAGAGGCAGAATGAAACTCACACTTACAAACTGCACCAGGGACTGAGAGATCCAGAATCAATTTCTCTAACACAAAGAACCGTGGCACAGTGGCGCAGTGGTTAGCACCGCAGCCTCACAGCTCCAGCGACTGGGTTCAATTCTGGGTACTGCCTGTGTGGAGTTTGCAAGTTCTCCCTGTGTCAGCGTGGGTTCCTCCGGGTGCTCCGCTTTCCTCCCACATGCCAAACGACTTGCAGGTTGATAGGTAAATTGGCCATTATAAATTGCCCCCAGTATAGGTAGGTGGTAGGGAAATATAGGGACAGGTGGGGATGTGGTAGGAATATGGAATTAGTGTAGGATTAGTATAAATGGGTGGTTGATGGTCGTCACATACTCAGTGGACCGAAGGGCCTGTTTCAGTGATGTGTCTCGAAAAAAAAATGCAATAGCAGAGACAGTCAGATACAGAATGAATCCGGATTCCCATAGTGTGGGAGAGACAGATTGAAAAACTCACAAACACACACTAGTCACTAACACACTATAGCAGAGCAGAGTGCATAGAGAATGAATTCCACACACACAACAGACAGAGAGAGAAAGAGAAAGTGAGAGAATGATCCAGAACTAACTTCACACTTACACACTGTAACAGATTATGACAGCTAGAGACTTAGACCCAAAGTCACATACGATACTAGAGAATGACAGCGAGAGAACTAATTCCACACACAGTAACAGACACTGACAGATAGAGAACTAATCCCACACTCACAGAGAGTAACAGACACTGACAGATACAGAATTAATCCCACAATCACACACAGTAACAGACACTGACAGATACAGAATTAATCCCACACTCACACACAGTAACAGACAGTGACAGATACAGAATAAATCCCACACTCAAACACAGTAACAGACACTGACAGATACAGAATTAATCCCACACTCACACACAGTTACACACACTGACAGAGACAGAATTCGTCCCACACTCACACACAGTAACAGACACTGACAGATACACAATTAATCCCACACTCACACACACTAACAGACACTGACAGATACAGAAATAATACCACACTCACACACAGTAACAGACACTGACAGATACAGAATTAATCCCACACTCACACATAGTAACAGACGCTGACAGATACAGAATTAATCCCACACTCACACACAGCAACAGACAGTGACAGATACAGAATTAGTCCCACACTCACACACAGTAACAGACACTGACAGATACAGAATTGATCCCACACTCACAGACAGTAACAGACAGTGACTGAAACAGAATTAATCCCACACTCACAAACAGTAACAGTCAGTGACAGATACAGAATTATTCCCACACTCACACACAGTAACAGACACAGACAGATACAGGATTAATCCCATTCTCACACACAGTAACAGACACTGACAGGTACACAATTAATCCCACACTCACACACACTAACAGACACTGACAGATACAGAATTAGTCCCACACTCACACACAATAACAGACAGTGGCAGATACAGAATTAATCCCACACTCACACACAGTAACAGACAGTGACAGATACAGAATTAATCCCACACTCACACACAGTAACAGACAGTGACAGTTACAGAATTATTCCCACACTCACACACAGTAACACACACTGACAGATACAAAATTCATCCCACACTCACAGACAGTAACAGATAGTGACAGATACAGAATTAATCTCGCACTCACACACAGTAACAGACACTGACAGATACTGAATTAATCCCACACTCACACACACGAACAGACACTGACAGATACAGAATTAATACCACACTCACACACAGTAACATACACTGACAGATACAGAATTAATCCCACACTCACAGACAGCAACAGACACTGACAGATACAGAATTAATCCCACACTCACACATAGTAACAGACAATGACAGATAGAGAAATAATCCCATACTCACACACAGTAACAGACACTGACAGATACAGAATTAATCCCACACTCACAGTAACAGACAGTGACAGATACAGAATTAATCCCACACTCAAACACAGTAACAGACACTGACAGATAGAGAGTTAATCCCACACTAACACACAGTAACTGACAGTGACAGATACAGAATTAATCCCACACTCACACACAGTAACACACACTGACAGATACAGAATTAATCCCACACTCACACACTGTAACAGACAGTGACAGATACAGAATTAATCCCACACTCACACACAGTAACAGACACTGACAGATAAAGAATTCATTCCACAATTACACATAGTAATAGACACTGACAGATACAGAGCTAATCCCACACTCACACACAGTAATAAACACTGACAGATACAGAATTAATCCCACGCTCACAGACAGCAACAGACACTGACAGATACAGAATTAATCCCACACTCACACACAGTAACAGACACTGACAGATACAGAATTAATCCCACACTCACACACAGTAACAGACAGTGACAGATACAGAATTAATCCCACACTAAAACACAGTAACAGACACTGACAGATAGAGAACTAATCCCACACTAACACACAGTAACTGACAGTGACAGATACAGAATTAATCCCACACTCACACACAGTAACACACACTGACAGATACAGAATTAATCCCACACTGAGCCACTGTAACAGACAGCGACAGTTACAGAATTATTCCCACACTCACACACAGTAACACACACTGACAGATACAAAATTCATCCCACACTCACAGACAGTAACAGATAGTGACAGATACAGAATTAATCTCGCACTCACACACAGTAACAGACACTGACAGATACTGAATTAATCCCACACTCATCCACACTAACAGACACTGACAGATACAGAATTAATACCACACTCACACACAGTAACAGACACTGACAGATACAGAATTAATCCCACGCTCACAGACAGCAACAGACACTGACAGATACAGAATTAATCCCACACTCACACATAGTAACAGACAGTGACAGATAGAGAAATAATCCCATACTCACACACAGTAACAGACACTGACAGATACAGAATTAATCCCACACTCACACACAGTAACAGACAGTGACAGATGCAGAATTAATCCCACACTCAAACACAGTAACAGACACTGACAGATGGAGAACTAATCCCACACTAACACACAGTAACTGACAGTGACAGATACAGAATTAATCCCACACTCACACACAGTAACACACACTGACAGATACAGGATTAATCCCATTCTCACACACAGTAACAGACACTGACAGGTACACAATTAATCCCACACTCACACACACTAACAGACACTGACAGATACAGAATTAGTCCCACACTCACACACAATAACAGACAGTGGCAGATACAGAATTAATCCCACACTCACACACAGTAACAGACAGTGACAGTTACAGAATTATTCCCACACTCACACACAGTAACACACACTAACAGATACAAAATTCATCCCACACTCACAGACAGTAACAGATAGTGACTGATACAGAATTAATCTCGCACTCACACACAGTAACAGACACTGACAGATACTGAATTAATCCCACACTCACACACACGAACAGACACTGACAGATACAGAATTAATACCACACTTCTTCTTTGGGCCTCCTTATCTCGAGAGACAATGGATACGCGCCTGGAGGTGGTCAGTGGTTTGTGAAGCAGCGCCTGGAGTGGCTATAAAGGCCAATTCTGGAGTAACAGGCTCTTCCACAGGTGCTGCAGAGAAATTTGTTTGTTGGGGCTGTTGCACAGTTGGCTCTCCCCTTGCGCCTCTGTCTTTTTTCCTGCCAACTACTAAGTCTCTTCGACTCGCCACAATTTAGCCCTGTCTTTATGGCTGCCCGCCAGCTCTGGCGAATGCTGGCAACTGGCTCCCACGACTTGTGATCAATGTCACACGATTTCATGTCGCGTTTGCAGACGTCTTTATAACGGAGACATGGACGGCCGGTGGGTCTGATACCAGTGGCGAGCTCGCTGTACAATGTGTCTTTGGGGATCCTGCCATCTTCCATGCGGCTCACATGGCCAAGCCATCTCAAGCGCCGCTGACTCAGTAGGGTGTATAAGCTGGGGATGTTGGCCGCTTCAAGGACTTCTGTGTTGGAGATATAGTCCTGCCACCTGATGCCAAGTATTCTCCGAAGGCAGCGAAGATGGAATGAATTGAGACGTCGCTCTTGGCTGGCATACGTTGTCCAGGCCTCGCTGCCGTAGAGCAAGGTACTGAGGACACAGGCCTGATACACTCGGACTTTTGTGTTCCGTGTCAGTGCGCCATTTTCCCACACTCTCTTGGCCAGTCTGAACATAGCAGTGGAAGCCTTACCCATGCGCTTGTTGATTTCTGCATTTAGAGACAGGTTACTGGTGATAGTTGAGCCTAGGTAGGTGAACTCTTGAACCACTTCCAGAGCGTGGTCGCCAATATTGATGGATGGAGCATTTCTGACATCCTGCCCCATGATGTTCGTTTTCTTGAGGCTGATGGTTAGGCCAAATTCATTGCAGGCAGACGCAAACCTGTCGATGAGACTCTGCAGGCATTCTTCAGTGTGAGATGTTAAAGCAGCATCGTCAGCAAAGAGGAGTTCTCTGATGAGGACTTTCCGTACTTTGGACTTCGCTCCAAATACTGAATACAGATACTGAATTAATCCCACACTCACACACACGAACAGACACTGACAGATACAGAATTAATACCACACTCACACACAGTAACAGACACTGACAGATACAGAATTAATCCCACGCTCACAGACAGCAACAGACACTGACAGATACAGAATTAATCCCACACTCACACATAGTAACAGACAGTGACAGATAGAGAAATAATCCCATACTCACACACATTAACAGACACTGACAGATATAGAATTAATCCCACACTCACACACAGTAACAGACAGTGACAGATACAGAATTAATCCCACACTCAAACACAGTAACAGACACTGACAGATAGAGAGTTAATCCCACACTAACACACAGTAACTGACAGTGACAGATACAGAATTAATCCCACACTCACACACAGTAACAGACACTGACAGGTACACAATTAATCCCACACTCACACACACTAACAGACACTGACAGATACAGAATTAGTCCCACACTCACACACAATAACAGACAGTGGCAGATACAGAATTAATCCCACACTCACACACAGTAACAGACAGTGACAGTTACAGAATTATTCCCACACTCACACACAGTAACACACACTGACAGATACAAAATTCATCCCACACTCACAGACAGTAACAGATAGTGACTGATACAGAATTAATCTCGCACTCACACACAGTAACAGACACTGACAGATACTGAATTAATCCCACACTCACACACACGAACAGACACTGACAGATACAGAATTAATACCACACTCACACACAGTAACATACACTGACAGATACAGAATCAATCCCACGCTCACAGACAGCAACAGACACTGACAGATACAGAATTAATCCCACACTCACACATAGTAACAGACAGTGACAGATAGAGAAATAATCCCATACTCACACACAGTAACAGACACTGACAGATGCAGAATTAATCCCACACTCACACACAGTAACAGACAGTGACAGATACAGAATTAATCCCACACTCAAACACAGTAACAGACACTGACAGATAGAGAGTTAATCCCACACTAACACACAGTAACTGACAGTGACAGATACAGAATTAATCCCACACTCACACACAGTAACACACACTGACAGATACAGAATTAATCCCACACTCACACACTGTAACAGACAGTGACATATACAGAATTAATCCCACACTCACACACAGTAACAGACACTGACAGATAAAGAATTCATTCCACAATTACACATAGTAATAGACACTGACAGATACAGAGCTAATCCCACACTCACACACAGTAATAGACACTGACAGATACAGAATTAATCCCACGCTCACAGACAGCAACAGACACTGACAGATACAGAATTAATCCCACACTCACACACAGTAACAGACACTGACAGATACAGAATTAATCCCACACTCACACACAGTAACAGACAGTGACAGATACAGAATTAATCCCACACTAAAACACAGTAACAGACACTGACAGATAGAGAACTAATCCCACACTAACACACAGTAACTGACAGTGACAGATACAGAATTAATCCCACACTCACACACAGTAACACACACTGACAGATACAGAATTAATCCCACACTGAGCCACTGTAACAGACAGCGACAGTTACAGAATTATTCCCACACTCACACACAGTAACACACACTGACAGATACAAAATTCATCCCACACTCACAGACAGTAACAGATAGTGACAGATACAGAATTAATCTCGCACTCACACACAGTAACAGACACTGACAGATACTGAATTAATCCCACACTCATCCACACTAACAGACACTGACAGATACAGAATTAATACCACACTCACACACAGTAACAGACACTGACAGATACAGAATTAATCCCACGCTCACAGACAGCAACAGACACTGACAGATACAGAATTAATCCCACACTCACACATAGTAACAGACAGTGACAGATAGAGAAATAATCCCATACTCACACACAGTAACAGACACTGACAGATACAGAATTAATCCCACACTCACACACAGTAACAGACAGTGACAGATACAGAATTAATCCCACACTCAAACACAGTAACAGACACTGACAGATGGAGAACTAATCCCACACTAACACACAGTAACTGACAGTGACAGATACAGAATTAATCCCACACTCACACACAGTAACACACACTGACAGATACAGGATTAATCCCATTCTCACACACAGTAACATACACTGACAGGTACACAATTAATCCCACACTCACACACACTAACAGACACTGACAGATACAGAATTAGTCCCACACTCACACACAATAACAGACAGTGGCAGATACAGAATTAATCCCACACTCACACACAGTAACAGACAGTGACAGTTACAGAATTATTCCCACACTCACACACAGTAACACACACTGACAGATACAAAATTCATCCCACACTCACAGACAGTAACAGATAGTGACTGATACAGAATTAATCTCGCACTCACACACAGTAACAGACACTGACAGATACTGAATTAATCCCACACTCACACACACGAACAGACACTGACAGATACAGAATTAATACCACACTCACACACAGTAACATACACTGACAGATACAGAATTAATCCCACGCTCACAGACAGCAACAGACACTGACAGGTACAGAATTAATCCCACACTCACACATAGTAACAGACAGTGACAGATAGAGAAATAATCCCATACTCACACACATTAACAGACACTGACAGATATAGAATTAATCCCACACTCACACACAGTAACAGACAGTGACAGATACAGAATTAATCCCACACTCAAACACAGTAACAGACACTGACAGATAGAGAGTTAATCCCACACTAACACACAGTAACTGACAGTGACAGATACAGAATTAATCCCACACTCACACACAGTAACAGACACTGACAGGTACACAATTAATCCCACACTCACACACACTAACAGACACTGACAGATACAGAATTAGTCCCACACTCACACACAATAACAGACAGTGGCAGATACAGAATTAATCCCACACTCACACACAGTAACAGACAGTGACAGTTACAGAATTATTCCCACACTCACACACAGTAACACACACTGACAGATACAAAATTCATCCCACACTCACAGACAGTAACAGATAGTGACTGATACAGAATTAATCTCGCACTCACACACAGTAACAGACACTGACAGATACTGAATTAATCCCACACTCACACACACGAACAGACACTGACAGATACAGAATTAATACCACACTCACACACAGTAACATACACTGACAGATACAGAATTAATCCCACGCTCACAGACAGCAACAGACACTGACAGATACAGAATTAATCCCACACTCACACATAGTAACAGACAGTGACAGATAGAGAAATAATCCCATACTCACACACAGTAACAGACACTGACAGATACAGAATTAATCCCACACTCACACACAGTAACAGACAGTGACAGATACAGAATTAATCCCACACTCAAACACAGTAACAGACACTGACAGATAGAGAGTTAATCCCACACTCACACACTGTAACAGACAGTGACAGATACAGAATTAATCCCACACTCACACACAGTAACAGACACTGACAGATAAAGAATTCATTCCACAATTACACATAGTAATAGACACTGACAGATACAGAGCTAATCCCACACTCACACACAGTAATAGACACTGACAGATACAGAATTAATCCCACGCTCACAGACAGCAACAGACACTGACAGATACAGAATTAATCCCACACTCACACACAGTAACAGACACTGACAGATACAGAATTAATCCCACACTCACACACAGTAACAGACAGTGACAGATACAGAATTAATCCCACACTAAAACACAGTAACAGACACTGACAGATAGAGAACTAATCCCACACTAACACACAGTAACTGACAGTGACAGATACAGAATTAATCCCACACTCACACACAGTACCACACACTGACAGATACAGAATTAATCCCACACTGAGCCACTGTAACAGACAGCGACAGTTACAGAATTATTCCCACACTCACACACAGTAACACACACTGACAGATACAACATTCATCCCACACTCACAGACAGTAACAGATAGTGACAGATACAGAATTAATCTCGCACTCACACACAGTAACAGACACTGACAGATACTGAATTAATCCCACACTCATCCACACTAACAGACACTGACAGATACAGAATTAATACCACACTCACACACAGTAACAGACACTGACAGATACAGAATTAATCCCACGCTCACAGACAGCAACAGACACTGACAGATACAGAATTAATCCCACACTCACACATAGTAACAGACAGTGACAGACAGAGAAATAATCCCATACTCACACACAGTAACAGACACTGACAGATACAGAATTAATCCCACACTCACACACAGTAACAGACAGTGACAGATACAGAATTAATCCCACACTCAAACACAGTAACAGACACTGACAGATGGAGAACTAATCCCACACTAACACACAGTAACTGACAGTGACAGATACAGAATTAATCCCACACTCACACACAGTAACACACACTGACAGATACAGGATTAATCCCATTCTCGCACACAGTAACAGACACTGACAGGTACACAATTAATCCCACACTCACACACACTAACAGACACTGACAGATACAGAATTAGTCCCACACTCACACACAATAACAGACAGTGGCAGATACAGAATTAATCCCACACTCACACACAGTAACAGACAGTGACAGTTACAGAATTATTCCCACACTCACACACAGTAACACACACTGACAGATACAAAATTCATCCCACACTCACAGACAGTAACAGATAGTGACTGATACAGAATTAATCTCGCACTCACACACAGTAACAGACACTGACAGATACTGAATTAATCCCACACTCACACACACGAACAGACACTGACAGATACAGAATTAATACCACACTCACACACAGTAACATACACTGACAGATACAGAATTAATCCCACGCTCACAGACAGCAACAGACACTGACAGATACAGAATTAATCCCACACTCACACATAGTAACAGACAGTGACAGATAGAGAAATAATCCCATACTCACACACATTAACAGACACTGACAGATATAGAATTAATCCCACACTCACACACAGTAACAGACAGTGACAGATACAGAATTAATCCCACACTCAAACACAGTAACAGACACTGACAGATAGAGAGTTAATCCCACACTAACACACAGTAACTGACAGTGACAGATACAGAATTAATCCCACACTCACACACAGTAACAGACACTGACAGGTACACAATTAATCCCACACTCACACACACTAACAGACACTGACAGATACAGAATTAGTCCCACACTCACACACAATAACAGACAGTGGCAGATACAGAATTAATCCCACACTCACACACAGTAACAGACAGTGACAGTTACAGAATTATTCCCACACTCACACACAGTAACACACACTGACAGATACAAAATTCATCCCACACTCACAGACAGTAACAGATAGTGACAGATACAGAATTAATCTCGCACTCACACACAGTAACAGACACTGACAGATACTGAATTAATCCCACACTCACACACACGAACAGACACTGACAGATACAGAATTAATACCACACTCACACACAGTAACATACACTGACAGATACAGAATTAATCCCACGCTCACAGACTGCAACAGACACTGACAGATACAGAATTAATCCCACACTCACACATAGTAACAGACAGTGACAGATAGAGAA
Organism: Heterodontus francisci; assembly: GCF_036365525.1. NCBI lineage: Eukaryota > Metazoa > Chordata > Chondrichthyes > Heterodontiformes > Heterodontidae > Heterodontus > Heterodontus francisci. The sequence goes on from NC_090391.1 coordinate 12,346,089, forward strand.
ATAATCCCATACTCACACACAGTAACAGACACTGACAGATACAGAATTAATCCCACACTCACACACAGTAACAGACAGTGACAGATACAGAATTAATCCCACACTCAAACACAGTAACAGACACTGACAGATAGAGAGTTAATCCCACACTAACACACAGTAACTGACAGTGACAGATACAGAATTAATCCCACACTCACACACAGTAACACACACTGACAGATACAGAATTAATCCCACACTCACACACTGTAACAGACAGTGACAGATACAGAATTAATCCCACACTCACACACAGTAACAGACACTGACAGATAAAGAATTCATTCCACAATTACACATAGTAATAGACACTGACAGATACAGAGCTAATCCCACACTCACACACAGTAATAGACACTGACAGATACAGAATTAATCCCACGCTCACAGACAGCAACAGACACTGACAGATACAGAATTAATCCCACACTCACACACAGTAACAGACACTGACAGATACAGAATTAATCCCACACTCACACACAGTAACAGACAGTGACAGATACAGAATTAATCCCACACTAAAACACAGTAACAGACACTGACAGATAGAGAACTAATCCCACACTAACACACAGTAACTGACAGTGACAGATACAGAATTAATCCCACACTCACACACAGTACCACACACTGACAGATACAGAATTAATCCCACACTGAGCCACTGTAACAGACCGCGACAGTTACAGAATTATTCCCACACTCACACACAGTAACACACACTGACAGATACAAAATTCATCCCACACTCACAGACAGTAACAGATAGTGACAGATACAGAATTAATCTCGCACTCACACACAGTAACAGACACTGACAGATACTGAATTAATCCCACACTCATCCACACTAACAGACACTGACAGATACAGAATTAATACCACACTCACACACAGTAACAGACACTGACAGATACAGAATTAATCCCACGCTCACAGACAGCAACAGACACTGACAGATACAGAATTAATCCCACACTCACACATAGTAACAGACAGTGACAGACAGAGAAATAATCCCATACTCACACACAGTAACAGACACTGACAGATACAGAATTAATCCCACACTCACACACAGTAACAGACAGTGACAGATACAGAATTAATCCCACACTCAAACACAGTAACAGACACTGACAGATGGAGAACTAATCCCACACTAACACACAGTAACTGACAGTGACAGATACAGAATTAATCCCACACTCACACACAGTAACACACACTGACAGATACAGAATTAATCCCACACTCACACACTGTAACAGACAGTGACATATACAGAATTAATCCCACACTCACACACAGTAACAGACACTGACAGATAAAGAATTCATTCCACAATTACACATAGTAATAGACACTGACAGATACAGAGCTAATCCCACACTCACACACAGTAATAGACACTGACAGATACAGAATTCATCCCACACTCACACACACTAACAGACACTGACAGATACAGAATTAATACCACACTCACACACAGTAACAGACACTGACAGATACAGAATTCATCCCACACTCACACATAGTAACAGACGCTGTCAGACACAGAATTAATCCCACACTCACAGACAGTAACAGACACTGACAGAAACAGAATTCATCCCGCACTCACACACAGTAACAGACACTGACAGATACAGAATTAATCCCACACTCACACACACTAACAGACAGTGACAGATACAGAATTAATCCCACACTCACACACAGTAAGACACTGACAGATAGAGAACTAATCCGACACTAACACACAGTAACTGACAGTGACAGATACAGAATTAATCCCACACTCACACACAGTAACACACACTGACAGATACAGAATTAATCCCACACTCAGCCACTGTAACAGACAGTGACAGTTACAGAATTATTCCCACACTCACACAAAGTAAGACACACTGACAGATACAAAATTCATCCCACACTCACAGACAGTAACAGATAGTGACAGATACAGAATTAATCTCGCACTCACACACAGTAACAGACACTGACAGATACTGAATTAATCCCACACTCATCCACACTAACAGACACTGACAGATACAGAATTAATACCACACTCACACACAGTAACAGACACTGACAGATACAGAATTAATCCCACGCTCACAGACAGCAACAGACACTGACAGATACAGAATTAATCCCACACTCACACATAGTAACAGACAGTGACAGATAGAGAAATAATCCCATACTCACACACAGTAACAGACACTGACAGATACAGAATTAATCCCACACTCACACACAGTAACAGACAGTGACAGATACAGAATTAATCCCACACTCAAACACAGTAACAGACACTGACAGATGGAGAACTAATCCCACACTAACACACAGTAACTGACAGTGACAGATACAGAATTAATCCCACACTCACACACAGTAACACACACTGACAGATACAGAATTAATCCCACACTCACACACTGTAACAGACAGTGACATATACAGAATTAATCCCACACTCACACACAGTAACAGACACTGACAGATAAAGAATTCATTCCACAATTACACATAGTAATAGACACTGACAGATACAGAGCTAATCCCACACTCACACACAGTAATAGACACTGACAGATACAGAATTCATCCCACACTCACACACACTAACAGACACTGGCAGATACAGAATTAATACCACACTCACACACAGTAACAGACACTGACAGATACAGAATTCATCCCACACTCAAACACAGTAACAGACACTGACAGATGGAGAACTAATCGCACACTAACACACAGTAACTGACAGTGACAGATACAGAATTAATCCCACACTCACACACAGTAACACACACTGACAGATACAGAATTAATCCCACACTCACACACTGTAACAGACAGTGACATATACAGAATTAATCCCACACTCACACACAGTAACAGACACTGACAGATAAAGAATTCATTCCACAATTACACATAGTAATAGACACTGACAGATACAGAGCTAATCCCACACTCACACACAGTAATAGACACTGACAGATACAGAATTCATCCCACACTCACACACACTAACAGACACTGGCAGATACAGAATTAATCCCACACTCACACACAGTAACAGACACTGACAGAAACAGAATTCATCCCGCACTCACACACAGTAACAGACACTGACAGATACAGAATTAATCCCACACTCACACACACTAACAGACAGTGACAGATACAGAATTAATCCCACTCTCACACACAGTAAGACACTGACAGATCGAGAATTAATCCCACACTCAGGCACAGTAACAAACACTGACAATTAATAAATTAATCCCAGAGTCACACACAGTAACAGACACTGAAAGTAACATAATTAATCCCACACAAGTGATTTGCTTCACAGTTAATTTAAATTATGGCTACACATGGTTTGATGCTGTCGGTTTTATTTAATGCATATGAGTCTGTTATAAGTACTGTTGACTCAGTCTCCCTTTCAACACAAGAGTGATACATAATATTAATCCATTCCTTTACAGCACTAATGATAGTGCATGAGGTTTTTACACTGGCTTGTATCCTGGAGCTCAATCGAGTGATTGAATTGACACTGTATCTTTCAGTTTGAAATGGGATGTAATGTGTAGCTCTGAGCCGAAAACAATTGATGCTGGATCTTGCAGCTGCATAATGTGGATGAATGCTGCACTGTGATCAACGTTGTCCCTCGGGGTTTCACTATTTTACAGCATCACTCAATCTGATACTGCACAGAATTTTGGACTTGCATCGAAGCTGGGTGTGAGGTTACACTATTGGGATGAATATTGTTTAAACTCATACTGCAGGTTAAGTGCGTGACATTTTAATTTGCGTCCTGGAGCATCTTCCTAGTATGAATTATATACCTTTCAATCGGGTTCAGTTTGTTAGATCTATCTAATATTTAATTTGTAGCTCTGGCTGCACAGAGTCGACTTCAGAATGTGTTGATGGCACCAAACATGGAGGTGAGGCAAATGATGAGGATGATTCAACAGGACATAGACAGGCTATTGAATGGGCAGAGAGGTGGCAGATGGAATTTAATACTGACAAGTGTGAGGTGATGCATTTTGGCAGAAGGAATAGGGAGAGGCAATAGATACTTAATGGCACAGTTCTAAAGAGTTTGCAGGAACAGAGGGTCCTGAGTGTGCAAGTGCACAGATCTTTGTCGCTGGCAGGACATATTGAGAGAGTGGTCAGTAAAACATATAGGATATTGGGCTTCATAAAAAGAGGCATTGAGTACAAAAGCAGGGAAGTTATGCTGAACCTATATAAAGCTCTGGTTAGACCCCAACAGGAGTACTGTGTCTAGTTCGGGTCACCATACCTTAGCATGGATGGAAGGCTCCTTGAGAGACTGCAGAGGAGATTTACCAGAATGGTTTCAGGGATGGAGGATTCTAGTCACAATGTTAGTTTGGAAAAGCTGGGCTGGTTATCCTCAGAACAAAAGAGATTGAGGGGATATTTAATTGAAGTGCACAAGATTTTATCAGGGAAGCAGGAAAGGGAAAAACAGTTGCCATTACCAAATGGTACATGTACTAGGTTACACAGATTGAATGTTTTTGACCAGAGATTCAGGGGGAATATGAGGAAACACTGTTTTACACAGGGGGTGATAATGACCTGGAACTCACTGCCCACAAGGGAGGTGGAAGTGGAGACAATCACTAACTTCAGTCGGATGTTGGATGGTCACCTGAGAGAAATAGACTTGCAGGGCTCCGGGGATCGAGCCGGGGAGTGGGACTGACTGTATTGCTTTGTGGAGATTAAGCATGGACTCAATGGGCCAAATAGCCTCCTCTGTGCTCTTAGTAACTCCATGACTATTTAAATCTGATAGTTGACCTGGGATTCATGTGTCTACCTGTCAGCAGTACTGAATTTGGTTTAAATGGATAGCTGTCTATTTCTCATGCCCTGTTTACCTTGTTGGGATTGAAAATGTGTGTCTGGATCTTGGGATCAGTGTGAGACTAATTCCTTCTGGTGTCCCTGACAGTGGAACTGGTGATCTGTCTGTGTCTTTACACTCCGGGAATGATCACTTACCTACTGTGTGTTAGAAGGAGCTGGGCTGCACGGTTCCTTGGTCCTGGGAAACATCACATGTATTCTGGTTCCAGCACAAAGGAGAAGTATTCCTTGTAAGACAGGAACAGGTGAGGGTTAGAACTTTACAGTTTCATCATTGTCATTTCCACAGTGGGAACCCAGTGATACAAAGTGTCAGTGTTGGACAGCACTGCAGTACATCAGCACAGTTTTGTTCCCCCTTACCCTGACCACAGCACAAGAACATAAGATCTAGGAGAATCAGTAAGCCATTCAGCCCATTGAGCACTCTTCACCATTCAATGAGATCAAGATTGGTCTACTTCAACACCTGTAACTCTTCCTGTTTTTAGTTTCTAGAAATGGATCGATCTCCATCTTGAACTCCATCTTGAACATACTCAATAACTGAGTCCCAACAGCCCTCTGAGGTAGAGAATCCTGAATATTCACCAGCCTCTGAGTGAAGAAATTCCTCCTCATCTCAGTCCTAAATGTCCTGCTCCTTATTCGGAGACTGTGTCCCTGGTTCTAGATCCCCAGTCAGGGTAAACATCCTTCCTGCATCCACCCTGTCGAGCCCTGTAACAATTTTGTATGTTTAAATGAGATCACCTCTCATTCTTCTAAACTCCAGAGAATAAAGACCTAGTCTGTTTAATCTTTGCTCATTACGGAATCCCTTCATTCCAGGAATTAGTTTGGTGAACCTTCATTGCACTCCCTCTGTGACAAGAATATCATTTTTATAGGTAAGAGACCAAAACTGCACACAATACCCCAGGTACAGTCTGACCAAGGCTCTATTTCATTGCAGCAAGACATCTTTAGTCCTATACATACCATTTGCCTTGTTAATTGCTTGCTGTACCTGCAAGTTCCCTTCAGTGAAAGGAAAGATTGATAGATTGGAAAAATGACAGATCATAAAGCGGGCTTTCCCAGTGCTGTTTGATTGTTAATGTACAGTACTGCAGATTCCCGGTGCTGTCTGAACATTTGTCTACAGTTCTGCAGATCTACAGTACTGATTGATTGAAGACATCTGGTTGATCAGCATACACATAATGGCCAGCACCTTGAATAGCCTGCAAAGCAAAACAAACATATATGTTAATGTTGACAAAGTATGTTGATCAATTTCCAGCATTGACATTTAAAACATTTTTACATCAAGTTTCCTGTCACTTTTTTAAAGAAAAATATTCTTACCCTAGATTATTTGATGTCATGGGTGAATCTCAACCCTCCAAAGCTTTCAGATTGTCCATCTCTCCTTTAAGATCTTACTAAGTTTTTTTTTGCACTGCCAGATAAACAATCAGCAAGTGCTGCTTGTTAATTGCTTTTACACACTTGACTGTTTTGTTCCTCTATAAGATTACAGTTCAGTCTTAGAAGAGATAAAACATCCCAGAAACCCTGATTTGAAGCATTAAAATGCAAAACAAATAATCTAACAGTGATCAAATACAGTTATGTATTTATTGAAAATCTGTCTTCACACTCCTTGAGTACATAAAATTAAAGATCTCAACTCTAGGAGTGGAAGGCTGAGGGACTTGAGGTTGTTTTCGTTGGAGAGAAGGAGGAGGAGAGGTGACTTAAAAGAGACATATAAGATAATTAGAGGGTTGGATAGGGTGGATAGTGAGAGTCTTTTTCCTCGGATGGTGATGGCAAACAAGAGGGGCATAGCTTTAAGTTGAGGGGTGATAGATATAGGACAGATGTCAGAGGTAGTTTCTTTACTCAGAGAGTAGTAGAGGAGTGGAACGCCCTGCCTGCAACAGTAGTAGACTCGCCAACTTTAAGGGCATTTAAGTGGTCATTGGATAGACATATGGATGAAAATGGAAGAGTGTAGGTCAGAAGGTTTCACAGGTCGGTGCAAGATCGAGGGCCGAAGGGCCTGTACTGCGCTGTAATGTTCTAATTCTAAAGTAAGTTTTTGCAGATAACTTTCAAATACTCACAGTATTTCTCTGTTCTGTCAGAGATATTAGCCTGTCTCTTCTGTGACTTTCAAACAACGTCTTGACTCCCTCATGATTTTTAAGCAGACTTCTCATGAGATTATCCAGTTTTTCTCCAAATAGACTTGCTCTTCTCTAGCACCTTTCACAACCACAGGACGTCCCAAACCACTTTCCACCCAATGAAGGTCTTTGTGAATTTTAGTCACTGTTGTAAAGTAGGAAACACAGCAGCCATTGCCCACAGCAAGTTCCCACAAACAGCACTGTGATAATAACCAGATGAAACAGAAACAGTTTGTGTCAACCCATAGATTAAAAAGAAAACAAATAGCCGACTCCATTGAAGCACCCAATCAGCAGTGAGGTGAACATTGGATTTAGTAGTCTCAGTTACAGACATAACAGGTCAGTCATCTCCTTCACAGAAATAGCACATAAGTAGTCTCAGTTACAGACAGAGCAGGAAGTAGTCTCAGTTACAGTCATAGCAAGTAAGTAGTCTCAGTTACAGACATAGCAAGTAAGTACTCTCAGTTACAGACAGAGCAAGTAAGTAGTCTCAGTTACAGACATAGCAAGTAAATAGTCTAAGTTACTGATGGAGCAAGTAAGTGGCCTCAGGCTCAGACAGAGCAAGTAAGTAGTCTGTTACAGGCATAGCAAGTAAGTAGTCTCAGTTACTGACATAGCAAGTAAGTAGTCTCAGTTACAGACAGAGCAAGTAAATAGTCTCAGTTACAGACATAGCTAGTAAGTAGTCTCAGTTACAGACAGAGCAAGTATGTAGTCTCAGTTACAGGCATAGCAAGTAAATAGTCTAAGTTACTGACATTGCAAGTAAGTAGCCTCAGGTTCAGACAGAGCAAGTAAGTAGTCTGTTACAGGCATAGCAAGTAAGTAGTCTCAGTTACTGACATAGCAAGTAAGTAGTCTCAGTTACAGACAGAGCAAGTAAGTAGTCTCAGTTACAGACAGAGCAAGTAAGTAGTCCCAGTTACTGACATAGCAAGTAAGTAGTCTCAGTTACAGACATAGCAAGTAAGTAGTCTCAGTTTCAGACAGAGCAAGTAAGTAGTCTCAGTTACAGACAGAGCAAGTAAGTAGTCTCAGTTACAGACAGAGCAAGTAAGTCGTCTCCGTTACTAACAGAGCAAGTAGGTAGTCTCAGTTACAGACGGAGCAAGTAAGGAGTCTCATTTTACTGACATTGCAAGTTAGTAGTCTCAGTTACAGGCAGAGCAAGTAAGTAGTCTCAGTTACAGACATAGCAAGTACGTAGTCTCAGTTACAGACAGAGCAAAGAAAAGAACAAAAGGTCTTATAAATTGTCATGTAAAAAAAGAATAGAGTCAACAGTGGAAGGCTGAAGGGCACTCATCCGCTGGTTGATTGTCCTTCCAGCTGCGCTGAAGTTCCTCTCCCTGATGCTACAGCTCGCCGGAATGCAAAGTATACTTCTAGCCAGCCTGGTCAATTTAGGGTATGTAACACTGTGTTCCTTCCACCTGCCTAACAGAGCACGTTCGTTTTCCATCGGCAACACAGCAGGTGTCTGTGCTGTGTACTGCTGCACTTCATCATTTGTGTCTATTTCTTCATGAACATTCTCCCATTCAGCAAATGCAGTCACTGCTTTTTTGGCAGCTGTAGGTTCATCGTCAACCACTGTTGTTTCCTTCACTGGGTCTTCTGTTTTAATGTTATTGATAAGTCTGCGCACTTCAGAATAAACTTCTTCCATATCATGGCTGGATAACATTCGCAGCTGATTAAATTTAGGCCAGAGAAACGTTGCTATCTTGTGCTCGTCATTTATTTTAACTTTCTTCAGAAGCCACTGTCTATGCCATTCCCTGACAACTGCTTGCATTGGAGTATCTGAAGAATGTGGCATACAGAGACGTTTAAGTTTCTCAAACCATGGAATTCCCAGATTCAAAGTAGGATACTGGTCTCCCTCGAGTTCCTTCTGAGCTTCATAAAATGGTCGGAGGAAATCCACCAAAAACTGCAAGACATGAGGAGCGATGTTTTCCAGCCTGTAGCTTTCCCCACGCTGTTCCAGTTTCTCGTGCAGCTCATGATAAATATCCTGAATTGAATTCAGTGTCAGATACACAGTACTGTACCTCGTTTCTCCCATTGGACTTAAAGTTTTAGACAACTGTGCAGCAAGACCAGACTGTTTAATATATGTCACCAAGTCTTTGGCATGATGTAAAGTTTCTACAACATCCGGAGCTTCAGAAGCTAATTCCTTTGGATCAAGTGAATGTTGAAGAATCGTGTTACATACGTGGTCCTGACAATCCAGAAGTCGATATGGTCTAAGATCAAACACTATGTTAGTGACTTGATCTGTCACCCAGACTAGTTTATGTAAATTTCCTGAGTCGAATCCAAATGTATTCACGAGCAGATTTAAAATCGCCTGCCTGATGTTTCCGCCAGTTTTGACGTCGTCCAGTGGAAACATTGCTGTTGTTAAAACTTTGGCATGAAGTTTAAAATCTACTGTGATGTAATGACAAGTTATCGACATATAATGGATTTTATTGCAGTCGCCCGTCCACATGTCAGTTGTCATTCCCACATTCACATCCCTCAGTATGTCAGTAATCTGAGAAATTAGTTCTTTTCTCTTTTCTTTGGCCACATCACGACACCTTCTTGAAACTGTACTTGGATTTGGTAACACAGTTGATGCTGATACTTGACCATATGTCGCACCCACATCGATAAGCTCTTGTGCTAGCTCAACAAACTCTTCACCAGAGACAGTTTGAAAAGGTCGATTATCCTTGCAACAGAAACTCACGCATTTGTCTATAATTTCTGATTTCTTGTGAAGAAATGTTTTTTTTTCTTGTCCATACAAAGCAAGTTAAGTCTGACCGACTTGGCCCTGCTGTGGGTCGAGTACATCCTTTTACAGTGTGCCTCTGCAAAGATGAATTTCCTGTCTTTTTGCTGTGATATTTTATTACAAGTTTCCAAGATTTACATTGTACAAATCCACTTGAACTTTTACTATTGCAGAAAACAACAACATTGAAATGTTCTCACACGGAAGATTTACGTTTTCCGGCTACAGGACTTTCCACTGCTAAACATTCTCCAGTAGACAGCATTTGTTTTACATGCATAGTGTACTGTAGTGTAAAATCACCTTTGGGCACATGTAGTTGGGTCTAGTCGTGTTAGGGTCAGGTAGCCAAGCTTTAAATCTGATTTCTACTTCCAAGTCCTACTGTTGAAGGGAAAACAAACAGACACTGTTTAAAATGTGTCCTTAAACTTCTCACCTAGTCTTTAAAAAACCGCCGCATCGTTATAGTGCAGCCATTTTTTTCTGCTGTTCACTGTCCAATAACAATGAACAGTGAGACTCTGGATCTGAACCAGGAACATTCATTTCAGTTTGGAGACAGAAAGCAGCAATGGTTTTCAAAAGTGAGTTCTTCTCATCCTGTCTCTCTCACCCTGTCCAGCCACTGCCCGAGAAATACCTCTCTTCCCCCCGACTCACTCCATGTCCCAAGACCAGTACCTGCTAAAGGCCTGCCACCAGACCCGAACCCGACAGGACGTGACGACATCTGTCGGATTTGGGTCGGTCACTCTTCCGGGTCGAGCTCTTGGGCTCGGGTCGGACAAACACAGTATTAATCGGACGTGAAAGGTTGTTTAAAAAGATGAAGATTGGAGCCACGACGTCAGTGATTGTTTGGTCATGAGTTAAACAGAACCCCATGGAGTTGTGTGCAGACAGGTTGTGCCACACTGTACCAGTATCTCTATTGCTTAAAATAAAAACAGCAATTGCCGGAAGGCTCAGTAAATATCATTATACATTATGTAAACTCCGGCTTTACAGGTTGAAATACTTGCTGCAAGTTTATCCAGTGAGCAGCTGAGATGCAAAGAGCAGGAAGGTCCTGAGTGATTAATTTTTACAAAATGATTATAAAATATACAGTATTTGTATTTAAAATATAACCTGCTCACTGTCAGGACTCCAGTCGACACACACATACAGTTCCTGACCGAACCGCAGCGGACCCGAGCCCGACCCGAGCCGACCCGAGCCGATTCGAGCCGACCCGAGCCGGCACCGGCTGAATGCGCAGACTCAATTCCGACCCAGACTGTCAGTTGCGGTCAGTTTTTTTAAATTTCAATACTGACCAACAGAGCACTGACTGAGTGTGTCCGACCTGACCCGAAATGGACCCGAGTTCGAAAGCCGGAGCCGCAAGCTGGGCCCAAGCCGAGGCGGACACATGTGCTCGGGTCCCGCTCGGTTTGGTCTCCCGTATCCAGGCCTCCAGTGTACATTCCACACAGTCCCCGACTCCCGCTGAACTTCCCGCTATTGAATGTTAATCTCTGAACACATCTGCAGACGCACTCCCAAACCTGGTGTTGCTGCTGGAAGCAGATGTTGTTTGTTCACTTACCCTGGGGCCCTGATGTCTCCATTCGCAGCTGATTTAAACAATCTTCCGCTCACTCACTAAATGACGCTCAGAGTCGGTGTTGGGGGAAGGGTAGCGCATGCGCTCTTCTCTTCATAATGACGTCCCAGTGGGCGGGGCTATACTGCGCGTTCGCAGCTCTCTGCAACAAAAATCAATGGGAACTTTCCCAATTTCACCCTCATCAATGTCTGAACAATGAAACTGAACATGGGGTTAGGGTGGAGGGAGGGTGCGGAGGGGTGGAGGGAATCTATAACCTAGAATTCCGGGGGATGATCCCATTTAGATGCTCAAATTGCCATCTCTCCCTGCCGCATGTTTGTTATTATTGAGACCCTCCTCTCAAAACAATCCGACAGAAAGATGGGAGGAAGGAGGGAGCCGGTGTGTTTGCTGGGACCTTGCAGAATTAATTTCAGCCAGCAAAGGTTTGTCTAACCGGAGTGAAAACCCGCGGTCAATGTGAGTAATACCGAATGACGATCTTCATCGTTTCATTCTAAACAAGAGAGACACGGACCTGCCGCGATTATACCGGACAAACAAACACAGTGACAATGGAGCCCATTCCAGTGTTTCAGCTCCCGGTTGTTAAATGTCCTCATGTACACAATCTTTGCTGTGAATGTTCAGGGCTCAGTTGCCGATGTCTACTCCTGTATCCCTGAAACACTCGGAACCAGGAGATCCTCGCACTCCCTGTTGAAAGATTAATGGAGAGGAATTTTTCCAGCCTTTGGCCCCGTCGATCATAACCTGCTGTTCAATCAAAGAATGAATGAGCAATTCTATTCACCACTCAGGCCTTGAACTCGATTTGAGCAGACCAACTACTGAAACATTCAGCATCTTTCCAGATATTGCAGCCAGAGCTGGATAGAGGGTCTCAGGGTTTAATTCTGCACACACACTACAGAAGGAGTGACAGTCACATAGGGGTGAGAACTGGTATCGTTTCTGTCGCCTACTCACCCAACAGGCAGAGTTAAAAACTGATTAAACATCCAACCCACTGCAATTCAGTCCTGTAGAAATACAGAGGCTCTTCCACTCCATCCTTCCCTCCCATACACTCGGCAGATTGACAGCACAAGGCCTTTCAGGTACCATTTCCGTGACCAAGAGTTTCACTCCGATGATATTATACAGAGACTATCAGATGTTTATCCTTCATCCTGGAAATACTCGCACTCACTCTTACACTTCTACCAGATTGTTTTGGCCAATTGAGGAGCCGCCCCTGCACCCGCTCTCCTGCCTTATTCAGACAACCTTCCAGTCTCAGCCTCACACTCGTTACCATTAATTTGCTTTTGATCAATATGACTCAAAGATTGTTTGCAGCGCCAATCACTTCAATAATAATGGCAGTGATTTATACAAATATCCCACTTCCTCGACATCACCATGATTCCAACCAGGCAGAATAGTGAGAGTGCAGGGAGAAAAAGAAAGAATATTTATGAGAGAAAATTTAAATAAATGAGTAACAACCAAGAGAACCAAACATCATTGATAAATATACAAAAATGCAAAATGATAGTGCAAGAAAATGTGGAGCTTTTAGGGATAAAGAATGGAAATCTCCTTGTGTTGGAAAAGGTAATGAATGAGTGTGTTATATGTCTGGTCACAACAGCAAGGATGAAGTTAATGTCCCGGTAGAGAAGGGGTACAGAGATATTGGATAGAATGAAAATAGACAGAAATTAGGTTCTCAACAGATTGGCACTACTTTAAGTTAATGAGTCCAGATAGAAAGCATCCCAGATTACTGAGGGAAATAACAGAAGCCCTGACGATAATGTTTGGATATTGAAGTACTTCCAGTCGACTGAAACAGTGCAAATGTTACACTCCTGTTCCAGAAATGGGAAGGAAAAAGCTGGTGACTACAGACCGATGAATTTTGTCATCAGTGGTCGAAAACAATTGGAGACAAAGTGTCAAGGATCAAATGAACTTCAACTTGAAGAATGATGAGTTAATAAGGGACAAGCAGTACCGATTTGCTGAGGACAAATCATGTGCGACTAACCTGATTGAATTCTTGGGGTTGACTTTGCTGAAGGTAGTACCATAGATATTGGATATATGCTTTTTGAAAGGCATTCGATCAAGTAGTACAAAACAGAGTAACACAGAAAATAGAAGTTCATGTTAAAAATTGACACTGTTATGCTGAGATGGTAGTTGGCAAAAGGATAGGAGACAGAGTGTAGTAGTGAACTGATGTCGTTTTAATGCGAAGAAGTATGCAGTAGAGTGACACAAAACATTCATTAACAACATTGCTTTTGTAGGGACCACAATTTGGAAGTTTGAGGAGGACAAAATACATAGCAATGTATGTAAATAGTAAAGAGCTGTAAGTTTCAGGTAGATGTTACGGAACAGAGGTGAGACAGAGAATACCCAATCTGTCTCACCTTGAGATTCTTGACCAAGATGGACCTACAAGGTACAGAATCAAGTTCTGTGATCAAGTCAGAGAGTTTACTGGGCTTAATTAAGATGCACAATGTTAATCCTTAACGACAGCAATAAGTATACAGCAACACTCAGTACTGGTTCTTGCTTCTGAGCTTGCTGGGAAATGGACTTCTCTCATTCTTCTTCTCTTGCTGTGTTTACCATAGTCTATCTTCTCCTTCTAAGTGTGCCAACAATGTTCTGTTCACCCCGTGCTAAGTGTAACGATGATATCCCCTAGCATCCTTTCTTTTACCCTTCTCGGTGTGCTGAGATCTTACCAGACTAAGTTCTGAATTGTTCCGAGTATCCTAATTGGTGCAATCTACACAATTTACAGATGGTTCCTGTGTCTTTCACTTTTAGCAAAGGTCCTTGTGTTCCTGGTTCTAGTCTATGTCATCAGGGGAAACATATTCTCAGTATCCACCCTGCCAAATGCCCTCAAGATCTTATGGATTTCAGTAAGATCACTTCTCATTCTTCTTAACTCCAATGGATACCGTCAGGGGAGGGAAAGGGAATAGGTGCACAGTGCAGGGATCCCCTGTGGCCGTTCCCCTCAATAATACTTATACCATTTTGGATACGGTTGGGGGGAACGACCTACCAGGGGAAAGCCACAGCGGCCAGCTCTCTGGCACTGAGCCTGGCTCAGTGGCTCAGAAGGGAAGGGGGGAGAATAGGAGAGCGATAGTGACAGGAGATTCAATGGTTAGAGGAACAGACAGGAGATTCTGTGGTTGCGAACGAGACTCCCGGATGGCATGTTGCCTCCCGGGTGCCAGGGTCAGGGATGCCTCGGATCGATTCCACAGAATTCATAAGGGGGAGGGGGTGCAGCCAGAGGTCGTGGTACATATCGGTACCAATGACACAGCTAGGAAAAGGGATGAGGACCTGAAAAGCGAATATAGGGAGTTAGGTTGGAAGCTATAAGGCAGGACGAGCAGAGTAGTAATCTCAGGATTGATACCGGTGCCACGTGCTAGTGAGGCGAGAAACAGGGAGCGAGTGCAGCTGAACACGTGGCTACAGAGCAGGTGTAGGAGGGAGGGCTTCAGATATGTGGATCATTGGGATACCTTCTGGGGAAGGTGGGCCCTGCACAAAAGGGATTGGTTGCATCTGAACTGGAGGGGCACCAATATCCTGGGCGGGAGGTTTGATAGAGCTCTTCAGGAGGGTTTAAACTAGTTTGGCAGGGGGATGGGAACCGGAGCAACGAATCAGTGGATGGGGTAGCTGTTGAACAGGCAGATACCGAGTGCAGAGAGACTGTGAGGAAGGTTAGACAGTTGACAGGGCAAAGTTGCTGCCTGTCTGATGGGTTGAAGTGTGTCTATTTTAACGCAAGAAGTGTCAGGAATAAGGGTGATGAACTTAGAGCATAGATCAGTACTTGGAGCTACGATGTTGTGGCCATTACGGAGACGTGGATATCACAGGGGTAGGAATTGGATGTTGGCTGTTCCGGGGTTTAGATGTTTCAAAAGGAATAGGGAGGGAGGTAAAAGAAGTGGGGGAGTGGCATTGTTAATCAGGGATAGTATCACAGCTGCAGAAAGGTAGGTCATCGAGGAGGGTTTGTCTACTGAGTCATTATGGGTGGAAGTCAGAAACAGGAAAGGAGCAGTCACTTTGTTGGGAGTTTTCTATAGACGCCCCAATAGCAACAGAGACACGGAGGAGCAGATTGGGAGGCAGATTTTGGAAAGGTGCAGAAGTCATGGGTGACTTCAACTTCCCGAATATTGATTGGAACCTCCTTAGTGCAAATAGTTTGGATGGAGCAGTTTTTGTCAGGTTTGTCCAGGAAGATTTCCTGACTCAATATGCAGATAGGCCGACTAGAGGGGAGACTATGTTAGACTTGGTGCTTGGTGCAACGAACCAGGCCAGGTGGCATATCGCTCGGTGGGAGAGCATTTTGGTGACAGTGAACACAACTCCCTGACCTTTACTGTAGTCATGGAGAGGGACAGGAGCAGACGGGAAGGGAAAATATTTAATTGGGGGAGGGGGAATTACAATGCAATTAGGCAGGAACTGGGGAGGATTAATTGGGAACAGATGTTCTCAGGGAAATGCACGACAGAAATGTGGAGGTTGTTTAGGGAGCACTTGCTGCGACTGCTACATAGGTTTGTCCCGATGAGGCAAGGAAGGGATGGTAGGGTGAAGGAACCTTGGATGACAAGAGATGTGGAGCAGCTAGTCAAGAGGAAGAAGGAAGCTTACTTAAGGTTGAGGAAGCAAGGATCAGACAGGGCTCGAGAGGGTTACAAGGTAGCCAGGAAGGAACTGAAGAATGGACTTAGGAGAGCAAGAAGGGGACATGAAAAAGTCTTGGTGGGTAGGATTAAGGAAAATCCCAAGGCGTTCTACAGTTATGTGAGGAACAAGAGGATGGCCAGAGTGAGGGTGGGGCCGATCAGGCATAGTGGAGGGTACTTGTGCCTGGAGTCGGAGGAGGTAGGGGAGGTCCTAAATGAATATTTTGCTTCAGTATTCACTAGTGAGAGGGACCTGGTCGTTTGTGAGGACAGCGTGGAACAGGCTGATATGCTCGAACAGGTTAAGGTTAAGATGGAGGATGTGCTGGACATTTTGAAAGCCATGAGGATAGATAAGTCTCGGGGCGAGACGGGATATACCCAAGGATATTACGGGAAGCGATGGAAGAGATTGCCGCGCCTTTGGCGAAGATCTTTTCGTCCTCACTGTCCACTGGAGTAGTACCGGATGAGTGGAGGGTGGCAAATGTTATTCCCTTGTTCAAGAAAGGGAATAGGGATCTCCTTTGGCCTCCTTGTCTCGAGAGACAATGGGTAAGCGCCTGGATGTGGTCAGTGGTGTGTGGAGCAGCGCCTGGAGTGGCTATAAAGGCCAATTCTAGAGTGACAGACTCTTCCACAGGTGCTGCAGAAAAAATTGTTTGTCGGGGCTGTTACTCAGTTGGCCCTTCCCTTGCGCCTCTGTCTTTTTTCCTGCCAACTGCTCAGTCTCTTCGACTCGCCACACTTTAGCCCCTCCTTTATGGCTGCCCGCCAGCTCTGGCGAACGCTGGCAACTGACTCCCATGACTTGTGATCAATGTCACAGGATTTCATGTCACGTTTGCAGACGTCCTTAAAGCGGAGACATGGACGGCCGGTGGGTCTGATACCAGTGGCGAGCTCGCTGCACAATGTGTCTTTGGGTATCTTGCCATCTTCCATGCGGCTCACATGGCCAAGCCATCTCAAGCGCCGCTGACTCAGTAGTGTGTATCAGCTGGGGATGTTGGCCGCCTCGAGGACTTCTGTGTTGGAGATACGGTCCTGCCCCCTGATACCAAGTATTTTCTGGAGGCAGCGAAGATGGAATGAATTGAGACGTCGCTCTTGGCTGACATACGTTGTCCAGGCCTCGCTGCCATAGAGCAAGGTACAGAGGACACAGGCTTGATAAACTCAGACTTTTGTGTTCCGTGTCAGTGCGCCATTTTCCCACACTCTCTTGGCCAGTCCGGACATAGCAGTAGAAGCCTTTCCCATGCGCTTGTTGATTTCTGCATCAAAAGACAGGTTACTGGTGATAGTTGAGCCGCGGTAGGCGAACTCTTGAACCAATTCCAGAGCGTGGTCGCCAATATTGATGGATGGAGCATTTCTGACGTCCTGCCCCATGATGTTCGTTTTCTTGAGGCTGATGGTTAGGCCAAATTCATTACAGGCAGCCGGAAACCTGTCGATGAGACTCTGCAGGCACTCTACAGTGTGAGATGTTAAAGCAGCATCGTCAGCAAAGAAGAGTTCCCTGATGAGGACTTTCCATACTTTGGACTTCGCTCTTCGACGGGCAAGGTTGAACAAACTGCCCCCTGATCTTCTGTGGAGGAAAATCCCTTCTTCAGAGGACTTGAACGCATGTGAAAGCAACAGGGAGAAGAAAATCCCAAAAAGTGTGGGTGCGAGAACACAGCCCTGTTTCATGCCACTCAGGATAGGAAAGGGGTCTGATGAGGAGCCATCATGTTGAATTGTGCCTTTCATATTGTAATGGAATGACGTGAAGATACTTAGTAGCTTTGGTGGACTTCCAATCTTTTCTAGTAGTCTGAAGGGACCACGTCTGCTGACGAGATCAAAGGCTTTCGTGAGATCAATGAAAGCAATGGAGAGGGGCATCTGTTGTTCGCGGCATTTCTCCTGTATCTGACGAACGGAGAACAGCATGTCGACAGTCGATATCTCTGCACGAAAGCCACACTGTGCCTCAGGGTAAACGCGCTCGGCCAGCTTCTGGAGCCTGTTCAGAGCGACTCGAGCAAAGACTTTCCCCACTATGCTGAGCAGGGAGATTCCACGGTAGTTGTTGCAGTCACCGCGGTCACCTTTGTTTTTATAGAGGGTGATGATATTGGCATCGCGCATGTCCTGAGGTACTGCACCCTCGTCCCAGCACAGGCATAGCAGTTCAGGTAGTGCTGAGAGTATAGCAGGCTTGGCACTCTTGATTATTTCAGGGGTAATGCTGTCATTCCCAGGGGCTTTTCCGCTGGCTAGAGAATCAATGGCATCACTGAGTTCCGATTTTGTTGGCTGTATGTCCAGCTCATCCATGAGTGGTAGAGGCTGGGCTGCGTTGAGGGCAGTCTCAGTGAAAGCATTCTCCCTGGAGTACAGTTCTCGGTAGTGCTCAACCCAGCGGCACATTTGTTTGCGTTGGTCAGTGATTATGTCCCCTGATTTAGATTTGAGGGGGGCGATCTTCTTGATGGTTGGCCCAAGGGCTCTTTTAATGCCATCATACATTCCTCTGATATTTCCGGTGAGGAAGGCTAGTTGAATATGACTGCATAGGTGTTCCAGTAGTGATTTGCGCAGCGCCTGGCTGTTCTTTGTGCAGCGCCTCTGGCTGTTTTAAGTGGTTTGGATGTTAACTCGCTGGGGGCTTTCTTGCAGTTCAACAGTGCAATGCGCTTTTCGGCTATGACAGGTTCCAGCTCTTCATTATGAGATTGAAACCAGTCTGCATTTCTCTTCGCACTTTTGCCATTGGGGTCAAAGCTGACTCATAGATGGTGTCTCTGATGTGGGCCCACTTTGTCTTAGCGTCCCCTGTGGGAGTGTTTTGAAGGGCTGTTACAAGTGAATTTAAAAATTTTTGTAACAGCTGTGGGTGAGAAATTTTGCCTGTGTTGATGCGCGGGTGGCCCTTCTGCTTGGAATGATGCAACTTCTTTGGTCTGAGTCTAACCTTGCTGCACCCCAGGGAGTGGTCAGTGTCGCAGTCCGCACTGTGGAAGCTGCGTGTGATTTGAACACTGTTTAAGGCGGCTCGCCTTGTGACAATGAGGTCCAGCTGGTGCCAACGACGCGATCTTGGGTGCCTCCATGAAACCTGGTGACAGGGTTTAGTGTGAAAGAACGAGTTGGTGATGCAGAGGTTATGATAGGTACACAACTCAAGCAGTCTCTGCCCGTTCTCATTCATCCTTCCAACGCCATAGCGCCCAAGGCAGGAGGGCCATGAGTCATGGTCGGAACAACACTGGCATTGAAGTCTCCCAGCAGGAATAGGTGTTCGGTTTTGGGGATGCTGCTAATGATGTTATGGAGTTCCTCGTCGAACTGATCTTTAGCTTCATTTGTGGAGAAGAGTGTTGGAGCATAGATGATGAGTAGGTGTACTGGACCAGAGGTGGTGAGCAGTCGGATGGACAGGATGGATTCCGAGCCATTTGAGGGAGGCTCTATCATGCTGAGCAAGGAGTTTCTGATGGCGAAGCCCACTCCATGCTGTCTTGGTTCTTCAGGATCCCTGCCCTGCCAGAAGAAGGTGTCGTCTTGCTCTGCTAGAGATCCACTCGTGTCTCCTGAAGAGCTGCAATGTCGACATTGAGTCTACTGAGCTCGTTGTTAATGATGGCGGTCTTCCGAGAATCGTTGATTTGTGTAAGGTCTTCCGACAGGCCAGGACACATAGTTCTGACGTTCCAGCATGCAAAGCGAAGGGCTGGTACCTTCTTTCCTTTTTTCGTGTTGTTTGGTGCGGTGTTTCAGTCCACCTTTCGGGCAATGACCCTGAGCTCCAAGCACCCATTGAAGCAGGTAGACTGTGGCGGGGCAGAACCTTATTGACCGGGGGCTGCACGTTTTGAGGCGGGCGGTAGCTGTCCAGTGAGGTGCGATGACCTCTCCCACCGACAAAGGCAACCCGTGGCGCTTAGTTTCTACGCCAATCTATCTGGACTTATAACCTGTAATGGCTGCCTTCCGTGTTATTTCAGTCGCTGTGAGGCAACTATGGCGTGACCTCTCCATGGCGCATGCCTGGGCGAATTTATGGAGGTTGAGAGTTGCCCAGTTATCAAAACCCCATTCTCAGCCTTTCTGGTGGGGTCCAAAGGAGTGCAGAGCACGACGTTTGGCACCGGTATGGCTGCAGGAACTGCCGAGAACATGCCAAAGGTGACACATGACCGCCTACGGGGTTCCGCTCTGGATATTCTGTCAGAGTTTACTCCCTTAGCCTTGGTCTCTCCGGAGACACCCACAAGGCAGTGGGGTTATTAGGGCCCCTACACAGGTGTAGGATGATGCCGGTGGGAGGACGGGATGTGAGGGGGAGGGGTGGAGGGAGGGGGTTGCTAGGCAGAGCTGGGAAGGGGGCTGCAAGGGGGTGGGGGGGTTGTAGGGGAAGGGGGTGCCGGAGGAAGATGGTGCCAGGGGGGTTCTGGGACGGGGTTGTGAGGGGGTGAGCTGAGAGCGTGGATCTGGGAAGGGGAAGGGGGGTGTGGGAAGGGGGGGGGGAAGGGGAAGGGACTGGAAAGCGGGTGCAGGTAATAAGCCATTTCCTCAGTTCCCACCATCGACGTCCGGAAAGCTCATCCGCGGCCTTCGGGAGGTGAAGCATCTTTGGGCAGACGAACAAAGGTGGTTATATTCGCTAAGGGTTTTTTGATGTGGTTTCAATAAAGGCATACCGCATTGCTGACAGTGCGCTGCAGATGCTCTCCGATCCATCTCCCGCGGGCGCTTTGAAGTTGCGGCCGAGGAGCCGTTCATGGATTTTTTGGGTGTTCAGAGCACCTTTTCTCAAGGCTTCCCTAGGGTCCCGCTGCTCCTTCTTCTCCTCAATGGACTTAACGCACACCGTGGGCGCAGACACTCTGGGCGGTGAAAACAGCAGGATCGGAGATTCAAGTATTGACAGCTGTGCTCTTCAGTTTCGTCCGGATCAATTTCGTTGAGAAAGTCTGATATACACCACAGAACTTATTCTCCTTCCTAAGGTTGCATCATCAGCAAATTTAGTACCCATACATTTGTTCCCTTCATCAAAGTCATTTGTATAGATTGAAAGTAGTTGTGGCCCCAGCACTGAATCCTTCAGCACTCCACGAGTTACAACTTTCCAATCTATAAATAACACATTTAGCCCTACTCTCTGCTTACTGTTAACCAATTATCTTCCAATGCAAAAACTTTACCCCATAGACCATGAGTTCTTATTTTGTATCGTAACCTTTTGATGTGGCACCTTCTCAAATGATGTTTGGAATTCTAAGTACACCACATCAAATCTTCCCCCTTATTCAGTTTGCTTGATACATCCTCAAAAAGCTCTAATAATTAAGTTAAACATGATTTCCCTTTTCACAAAACCATGTTGACGCTGCCTGATTACTTTAAGATTTTCTAGGTGCCCTGTTGTAACCTCTTTAACAATACATTCCAGCATTTTCCCTATAACAAAAGTTAGGCTACCTACCTTGTGGTTTCCTGCTTTTGGGCGGTAGTCTATTTATTTACTTTATGCTTTTGTGTGTGTTTGTTTGTGTGCGTGCTCAGTTTTTTATCTGTCGCTGATATACCAGCCCCGCCTGCATCCAACCCCTCGTCTGTTCCTATCAGTTATATATCGTTAAAGTGGCTCAGAAAATACATTCCCAGTTTCCTGCTGATTTCCAGCTGACAAATTTTCAATGAGTATCACATTTTCTGTTGTTTAATAGCGGTCACGGTCGAAAGCTGATAGTCCTTGAGTCTGCGTGTGTGTGTGTGTGAGAGAGAGATGGAGAGATTCAGTGTCAGTCAGTCAGTGCCTTGTCATTTATCTATTCTATGTCTCTGTGTTAATCTGTGTCAAACTGGGATTTTAAAAAATATTTTGCAGTCTGTTTTCCTATGTGTCATTGTGGCAGTAATTTTAATCTCTGTCTGTCTCTCGTGCTGTATTTGAGTGTGTGAATGATTATGTAACTATCAGTCTACAGTACTGTGTGAGAGTTAGATGAATGCTTTAGCTCAAAGTCTCTGGTGCTGTAGGCAACTGTCAAACTGAATCAATACGTGTCCACAAAGTGCTGGATGACAGTCTGGCCATCAATTTTCAATAGTCTTGCTATTGTTTGTAATATGTCAAAGAACAAAGAACAAAGAACAAAGATAATTACAGCACAGGAACAGGCCCTTCGGCCCTCCAAGCCTGCGCCGATCCAGATCCTCTCTCTACACATGTCGCCTATTTTCTAAGGTTCTGTATCTCTTTTCTTCCTGCCCATTCATGTATCTGTCTAGATACATCTTAAAAGACTCCATCGTGCCCGCGTCTACCACCTCCGCTGGCAACGCGTTCCAGGTGCCCACCACCCTCTGCGTAAAGAACTTTCCACGCATATCCCCCCTAAACATTTCCCCTTTCACTTTGAACTCGTGTCCTCTCGTAATTGAAACCCCCACTCTGGGGAAAAGCCTCTTGCTGTCCACCCTGTCTATACCTCTCATGATTTTGTACACCTCAATCAGGTCCCCCCTCAACCTCCGTCTTTCTAATGAAAATAATCCGAATCTGCTCAACCTCTCTTCATAGCTAGCGCCCTCCATACCAGGCAACATCCTGGTGAACCTCCTCTGCACCCTCTCCAAAGCATCCACATCCTTTTGATAATGTGGCGACCAGAGCTGTACGCAGTATTCCAAATGTGGCTGAACCAAAGTCCTATACAACTGTAACATGACCTGCCAACTCTTGTACTCAATGCCCCGTCCGATGAAGGAAAGCATGCCGTATGCCTTCTTGACCACTCTATTTACCTGCGTTGCCACCTTCAGGGAACAGTGGACCTGAACACCCAAATCTCTCTGGACATCAATTTTCCCCAGGACTTTTCCATTTACTGTATAGTTCACTCTTGAATTGGATCTTCCAAAATGCATCACCTCGCATTTTCCCTGATTGAACTCCATCTGCCATTTCTCTGCCCAACTCTCTAATCTATCTATATTCTGCTGTATTCTCTGAAAGTCCCCTTCACTATCTGCTACTCCACCAATCTTAGTGTCGTCTGCAAACTTGCTAATCAGACCACCTATACTTTCCTCCAAATCATTAATGTATATCACAAACAACAGTGGTCCCAGCACGGATCCCTGTGGAACACCACACGTCTCCATTTTGAGAAACTCCCCTCTACTGCTACTCTCTGTCTCCTGTTGCCCAGCCAGTTCTTTATCCATCTAGCTAGTACACCTTGGACCCCAAGCGCCTTCACTTTCTCCATCAGCCTGCCATGGGGAACCTTATCAAACGCCTTACTGAAGTCCATGTATATGACATCGACAGCCCTTCCCTCATCAATCAACTTTGTCACTTCCTCAAAGAATTCTATTAAGTTGGTAAGACATGACCTTCCCTGCACAAAACCATGTTGCCTATCACTGATGAGCCCATTTTCTTCCAAATGGGAATAGATCCTATCCCTCAGTATCTTCTCCAGCAGCTTCCCTACCACTGACGTCAGGCTCACCGGTCTATAATGACCTGGATTATCCCTGCTACCCTTCTTAAACAAGGGGACAACATTAGCAATTCTCCAGTCCTCCGGGACCTCACCCGTGTTTAAGGATTCTGCAAAGATATCTGTTAAGGCCCCAGCTATTTCCTCTCTCGCTTCCCTCAGTAACCTGGGATAGATCCCATCCGGACCTGGGGACTTGTCCACCTTAATGCCCTTTAGAATACCCAACACTTCCTCCCTCCTTATGCCGACTTGACCTAGAGTAATCAAACATCTGTTCCTAACCTCAACATCCGTCATGTCCCTCTCCTCGGTGAATACCGATGCAAAGTACTCGTTTAGAATCTCACCCATTTTC
This sequence comes from Heterodontus francisci, assembly GCF_036365525.1. Taxonomy (NCBI): domain Eukaryota; kingdom Metazoa; phylum Chordata; class Chondrichthyes; order Heterodontiformes; family Heterodontidae; genus Heterodontus; species Heterodontus francisci. The sequence goes on from NC_090391.1 coordinate 12,370,308, forward strand.
TCTGAGTCCAAGCATATCATTCCTCCTTTGTCCTTTAGTGGGCCAATCCTTTCTCTAGTTACCCTCTTTCTCCTTATATATGAATAAAAGGCTTTGGGATTTTCCTTAACCCTGTTTGCTAAAGATATTTCATGACCCCTTTTAGCCCTCTTAATTCCTCGTTTCAGATTTGTCCTACATTCCCGATATTCTTTCAAAGCTTCGTCTTTCATCAGCCGCCTACACCTTATGTATGCTTCCTTTTTCCTCTTAGCTAGTCTCACAATTTCACCTGTCATCCATGGTTCCCTAATCTTGCCATTTCTATCCCTCATTTTCACAGGAACATGTCTCTCCTGAACGCTAATCAACCTCTCTTTAAAAGCCTCCCACATATCACATGTGGATTTACCTTCAAACAGCTGCTCCCAATCTACATTTCCCAGCTCCTGCCGAATTTTGGTATAGTTGGCCTTCCCCCAATTTAGCACTCTTCCTTTAGGACCACTCTCGTCTTTGTCCATGAGTATTTTAAAGCTTACGGAATTGTGATCACTATTCCCAAAGTAGTCCCCTACTGAAACTTCAACAACCTGTCCGGGCTCATTCCCCAACACCAGGTCCAGTATGGCCCCTTCCCGAGTTGGACTATTTACAGACTGCTCTAGAAAACCTTCCTGGATGCTCCTTACAAATTCTGCTCCATCTGGACCTCTAACACTAAGCGAATCCCAGTCAATGTTGGGAAAATTAAAATCTCCTATCACCACCACCCTGTTGCTCCTACATCTTTCCATAATCTGTTTACATATTTGTACCTCTATCTCACGCTCGCTGTTGGGAGGCCTGTAGTACAGCCCCAACATTGTTACCGCACCCTTCCTATTTCTGAGTTCTGTCCATATTGCCTCACTGCTCGAGTCCTCCATAGTGCCCTCCTTCAGCACAGCTGTGATATCCTCTTTGACCAGTAATGCAACTCCTCCACCCCTTTTACCTCCCTCTCTATCCCGCCTGAAGCATCGATATCCTGGGATATTTAGTTGCCAATCATGCCCTTCCCTCAACCAAGTCTCAGTAATAGCAATAACATCATACTCCCAGGTACTAATCCAAGCCCTAAGTTCTTCTGCCTTACCTACTACACTTCTTGCATTAAAACAAATGCACCTCAGACCACCAGTCCCTTTATATTCATCATCTGCTCCCTGCCTGTTCTTCCCCTTAGTCACACTGACTTCATTATCTAGTTCCTTACAGGCTTTTGTTACTACCTCCTTACTGTCAACTGACCTCAATTGGTTCCCATCCCCCTGCCACATTAGTTTAAACCCTCCCCAACAGCGTTAGCAAAAGCACCTCCAAGGACATTGGTTCCAGTCCGGCCCAGGTGTAGACCGTCCAATTTGTAATAGTCCCACCTCCCCCAGAACCGGTCCCAATGTCCCAAAAATCTGAACCGCTCCTTCCTGCACCATCTCTCAAGCCACGCATTCATCCTGACTATTCTTTCATTTTTACTCTGACTATCACGTGGCACTGGTAGTAATCCTGAGATTACTACCTCTGAGGTCCTACTTTTTAACTTAGCTCCTAACTCCCTAAACTCTGCTTGTAGGACCTCATCCCGTTTTTTACCTATATCATTAGTGCCTATGTGCACAATGACAACTGGCTGTTCACCCTCCCCCTTTAGAATGTTCTGCAGCCGATCTGAGACATCCCTGACCCGTGCACTTGGGAGGCAACATACCATTCGGGAGCCTCGTTTTCGACCACTGAACCGCCTATCTACTCCCCTTACAATCGAATCCCCTACGACTATAGCCCTTCCACTCTTTTTCCCGCCCTTCGGAACAGCAGAGCCAGCCACGGTGCCATGAACCTGGCTACTGCTGCCTTCCCCTGGTGAGCCATTTCCCCCAACAGTATCCAAAACGCTATACCTGTTTTGGAGGGAGACGACTGCAGGGGACACCTGCGCTGCCTTCCTGCTCTTTCTCTGCCTTTTGGTCACCCATTTCCTTTCTCCCTCAGCGATCCTAATCTGCGGTGTGACCAATTCGCTAACCGTGCTATCCACGACCTCTTCAGCATCGCGGATGCTCCAAAGTGAGTCCATCCGCAGCTCTAGAGCCGTCATGCGGTTTAAGAAGAGCTGCAGCTGGACACGCGTCCAGCACGTGAAGGAGTCAGGGACATCAGCCGTGTCCCTGAGCTCCCACATTGAGCAGGAGGAGCATAACACGGGTCTGAGATCTCCTGCCATTTTTAATCTTAAACTTAACTTCGTCTTAACTTCGATAAATGAAAAAGGAACGAAAAGTTTTTACCAATCACACGGAAAGAAAAAAAAAAGAAATAGAAAAAGCCTTACCTTATCAACACAGCACCGAGTCCTTTTTTTTTTGGTTAGAGGAGGAGGGCGGGTGGGATACACGACAGGTGTCGTGTCTCGGGTTCAGCCGCTGCCCAAATATATCGGACTTACTTACCCAGCTGCCACCTCGCTCTCCCTGTCGCCGTTGCAAAAAGAAACTGCTGAAACAAAAAGGTAAGTTTATATAAGTTGAAACTCACTTACCCAGCTGCCACCTCGCTCTCTTTGTCGCCGCTGCAAAAAGAAACTGCCGAAACAAAAAGGTATGTTTATATAAGTTGAAACTCCATAATCTGTAAACCTCGCTGCACAGCAGATCTCTATTTGCAGGAAGTCTGAACTGCAACATAGCGGAGTGAATTCACACAGTCACTCAGGACTAAATAATCAGGCAATGTGAGGAAATAGTTTCTGCCCGGAATTTCTCCTCTCATATTGCTTCACATTTTTATACTGGAGAATAAATCAATCGATTCTGCATAAAAAGGTGACCCTGCATTATTTAGCTATTTGGAAATATGCCCTGTTATATTTTGCTCTACATTGAAAAGTATTTCTGCCTGATTTCTCAGGATACTGTTGCCATCACTTCAAATAAACAAAACATAAATACACAAAGAACTGAGCACAATGGTGTTATCCCTGCTGCCCTTCTTAAATAAAGGCACAATATTAGCTATCCTTTAGTCTTCTGGTACCTCACCCGTGGCTAACAATGATACAAAAATCTCTGCCAGGGCCCCGGCAATCTCCTCCCTTGCTTCCCATCGCATCCTCGGATACACCTGCCCAGGGCCTGGGAATTTATCCACCTTAATGTGGCTTCGGAGACTTCTGACACCTCCTCCTTTGTAGTGTTGATATGATCCAGGATATCGCTATCCCCTCTCTTGAACTCATTCGCTTCCATGACTTTCTCCACGGTAAATGCAGACGAGAAGTATTCATTTAAGACCTCGCCCCTTTCCCGTGGCTCCAGACATAAATTGCCACACTGATCCTGAAGGGGACCTACTCTCTCCCGAGCTCCCCTTTTACTCTTAGCATACTTATGGAATCTTTTAGGATTCTCCTTTACCTTATCTGCCAGGGAAATCTCATGACCCCTTTTTGGCCTCCTAATTTCCTTTTTTAAGTGTAGTTCCGCAACCCCTGTACTCCTCGAGGGACCCGCTTGACCCCAGCTGCCTATATCTGGCATATTGCTCCTTCTTTGTCCTGACCATATCCTCAATAACCCTCGTCAACCAAAGTTCCCTAAACTTGCCAGACTTGCCCTTCCATCTAACAGGAACATACTGGCCCTGAACTCTTCCTCTCTCATGTTTAAAAGCCTCTCACTTGTCAAACGCCCCTTTACCTGTCAACAGCCTCTCCCATTTGAGAGGTTCTGTCTGAAGCCATCGAAATTAGCCTTCCCCCAATTTAGCACGTCAATCTGAGGACCACTCCTATCTTTTTCCATAACTATTTTGAAGCTAATAGATTTGTGGTTACCGGTCCCAAAGGGCTGCCCTACTGACACATCAACCACCTGCCCGTCCTCATTTCCTAAGGGGAGGTCGAGTAGGGCCATCCACATACTGCTTCAGAAAATTATCCTGGACACACGTAACAAATTCTTCCCCATATGATCACTTAGCACTAAGGCAGTCCCAGTCAATATTAGGGAAGTTAAAATCACCTGATATTACAACCCTATAATTCCTACATCTATGTGTGATTTCCCTACATATATCCTCCTCCACTTCCCGCTGACTATTGGGGGGTCTATAGTATAATCCCATCAAGTGATCAACCCTTTCTTATTTCTAAGTTCTACCCATATGGCCTCGCTGGACATTCTTCCCGAGATATCCTCTCTAAGTACTGCCATAATGTCCTCTCTAATCAATAGTGCAACTCCCCCTCCTCTCTTACCTTCACCTCTGTCACGCCAGAAAGATCGGTACCCCGGAACACTGAGCTGCCAATCCTGCCCATCCCTGAACCACGTTTCCCTAATTGCTATAATATCATAATCCAATGTACCGATCCATGCTCTGAGTTCATCTGCCTTACCTGTTAGGCTTCTTGCATTAAAGTAAATGCAGTTTAGCCTACCAGCCCTTCCACTCTCCCTGTCCTGCCGTTGCCTTGCCAGCCTACTGGACTTGCTTGTTTTAACTTCTACATTTGCCTTAACTATCTCATTTGAGAGACTACTACTTTGGGTCTCACCACCCTGCAAGACTAGTTTAAACCCTCCAGAGTAGTACCAGCAACAGCCCCCACCCCGCAAGGATATTGGCACCCCTCCAGTTTAGATGCAATCCGTCCTTCTTGTACAGGTCACCTCTGCACCAGAAGAGATCCCAATGAATCCCTCCCGCCTACACCAGCTCTTCAGGCACGCATTCATTTGCCTAATCCTCCTTTTCCTACTCTCACTAGTATGTGGCACAGGAAGTAATCCTGAGATTACAACCCTAGATGTCCTGCTTTTTAACCTTCTGCCGAACTCCCTATATTCAGTTTGCAGCACCTCATCTCTCTTCCTGCCTGTATCGTTAATACCAATATGGACCACGACCTCTGTCTGCTCACTCTCCCCTTTCATAATGTCCTGCAGCCGCTCTGAGACATCCTCGACCCTAGCACCAGGGAGGCAACATACCATACTGGAGTCTCGTTTGTGGCCACACAAACGCCTATCTGCACCCCTCACGATAGAATCCCCTATTGCTATAGCTCTTCCGACCCTTTCTCCTCTAGTGCTATGCAGCAGAGCCCTCCGTGGTGCCACGAACTCGGCTGTTGCTGCTTTCCCCTGGGAGGTCATCCCCCCAACATTATCCTTGAGAGGGGGACGGCCACAGGGGACTCCTACACTCCCTGCCTGCGCCTGCTGCTCCGTCTGGTGGTCACCCATCCCTTTTCTGCCTGTGCAGCCATTACCTGCGGTGTGACCACCTCACCAAACTATCCACGACTTCCTCACCATCGCGCATGCGCCACAGTGAATCCTGCCGCAGCTCCAGCTCCATAATGTGGGTAGCCAGACGCTGCAGATGGATACACTTCCTGCAGACATGGTCATCAGGGATACTGGAAGGGTTCCTGATTTCCAAAATAGCGCAGGAGTAACATATCACGGGCCTGAGCTCTCCTGCAATGACTTACCCTTCGGTTAATTAGTTGCTCCCTGAATTGAAAAATACTAATTATATTTGGGGCCTTGTTCCACCCACTTCAATCTAAAGGCCTTAAAAAATATACTTTAGTAGTACCCACCTCATCACCAGAGATTATTTCCAACAAAAAAAAAACAACTTTGACCTTTTTAAAAGATATTCTAACAGCTGCTACTCACCAACCAATCAGCATGCAGCTCTCCTATGACGTCACGGTTTGCCTTTTTTGTTCAAAACTCCGGCACGCTGGAAGAGGTTTGATTGCCCTCCTCTCCACTCCGCTCCCGCAAGGTCAGAGCAGAGGTGAGTTACCTGAGCGAATACCCAATCCGTCTCACCTTGAGAATACTTGACCAAGAGACCTACAAGGTACAAACGCAAGTTCTGTGACCAAGTCAAAGAGTTTATTAGGCGTAAATAAGATGCACAAAATTCATATTTAACAATGTCAATAGGTATGCAGCAACACACAGCCCCCAGTCTTGCTTCTGTGCTTGCTGCGGTACGGACCTCTCTCCTTGTTCTTCACTTGCTGTGTTTAGTTGACTGCAGTGTATCTTCCCCTTCCAAGTGCCAATGATGTTCTGTTGACCCCGCTCGAAGTTTGATGACGATGTCCTGTAAACCACTTGCTTTTATCCTTCTTGTGATGGAAGGTCATTGCCATATTAGTTTTGTTCTAAGTGCCCTAATTGGCCCAGATTGACATATTTGTTTGACCCTAGTTAGTTAATGTTTTAATCTACACACATTACAGATGCTTCCTGATTCTTTCTATTTTAGCAAGGATCCTGGTGATGCTGGACTTTCTTTTTTTCAATTCTGCAGGTTCATCTTTATCTCATCTCTCTCCCTGCGAGGAATGCTGGTTTCTCTCCCATTGTTCTCACACAAAGGTTTAAACAAAGTATAGACTTGAAAAAACATTTCATACTAAAGCAAGCATCAGATCAAACAGACTTCAATATATTGAAACACAAAACATATAATTAGTCCTATTATTTTAGTTGTTCCTATTTTTCACAAACGTAAAATATGTCACGATCCATCGCCCCCACATTGCAGAATCCGCTCCAGCTGCAACACTTCTCTTTTTCGTTCCCTGTGGCGACGTGCATCTTCCACTCTGACACATCTCTCAACATGACATTTTGACATATTTCAATGAAGATGACCATCATGCTTTATAATCCAGGCTTGGCATTGCAGTTCTTGCTTAAATGCAAGCCATGAAAATGCTCTAAGCTTTACACAGCGGCGAGCAGTGTTCAGCTGATACAGAAAATCTGGTGCATTGGACAGAGACAATCAGTTGATCTATCAAAGTCTCTTGATGTTATGCTCCCATCTATACTTACAACACAACTATTCTTTTGTTATTGAATAGCTTGGATAGATGGCTCTGGATTGTGTGTTATCTAAGTATGAGGTTGTTTTCCTTAGAGCAATGTCGATTGAGGGGAAATTTGACAGAGTTGTACAGAAGTTAGACAAGGATAACCTGCTCCCATTAGTTGATGGTACAAGGACGAGACAAAGATTGATGGTTTTTGGAAAGAGATGCAGGGGAATGTCAGGACGCATTTTTTGTTTTGTTGTACCTGCTGCAACTCCCAGCCCACAAGTGTGGTGGATGCAGAGAGAATCAATGATTTCAATAGGAAATTAGATAAACACTTGAAGGAAACAAACTTGCAGCAGGGCGACCCCGATCAAGCAGGGGAGTGAGTTGGATTGGATGACGAGAATATTTATTCAGCTTCAATTCTGTAATGACTTTGACATGTTACCGTTTGTAAAATACTGCAACATGAAGCTGATCTACGATGGCCGGGAATTAAACCCGGGTTAATTGATTGGAAGGTAGTTATTCTCACCACTATATCACCATGGCATACTGCAGCGAAAATTTCAGGCTTTGTTTTGATTAATAGGATGCTTTACAATGATTTAAATTTGCATCTAAACAATAGGTTTATGTTAATAAAAACAAAATACCGTAGATGCTGGAAATCTGCAATAAAAATAGAAAGAGCTGCAAATATTCTGATCAAAGGTCACATGCCTGAAACGTTAACTCCATTCCTCTCTCAGCAGATGCTGCCAGGCCTGTTACATATTTCCAGCAATTTCTGTTTGTATTACCACGTTTGCATTTTATCAAAGAAGGATAGAATCATAGAATGGTTACATCACAGAAAGAGGCTATTCGGCCCATCATGGTCAGGCCAGTTATTTGCAAGAGCAGCTACCTAATCCTATGCTCCCACCCTTTCTCCAAATCTCTACAATTTTGTTTTACGTTTCATATAATTATCCAATTCTCTTCTGACGGCCTCGATTGAACGTGCCTCCATCACACTCTCTTAGTTCTCTCCAATTAAAATAGTTACAAATGAATGTTCCTCTCGTTGCCCGACTCATTTTCAGCCAGGAGATGGCACCAGCCTACAATCATTTGGATCTTGCGATTGGTGTGCACATCTCTACTGCCGTGGGCCTGCTGCTGCCCGGGAAGCTGGCCAAGCACCCCGTCTCAGAAGGGAGAAATGTGGTGACCAAGCATAACAGCTCCTTGTAGATTTCCACATGTACAGAAATAAAGCACCAAGCACACTGGCTACTTTAAGATCCGCCGACAGCCTCTCTGAAAGAATGAATTTAATGCAGTTATTTGAATACCAACTGTTCAAATTTCAGCCGAAGTTGACGTCGAGTTCTGGGACAAGAAGGTCCATGGATCGGCTCGATGATTGCGTCACTTTTTAATTCCCTGTCCTAGAAAATAAATACCAGCGAATGATCCGGATTGTACCTGTCAGTTCCTGGTATGTTAAAGTTGACTTTGCTCTGTACCTGTCTGTTCCTGGTATGTGAATGTTGATTTTACTCTGTACCTGTCAGTTCCCGATATGTGAATGTTGATTTTAGAACATACATATGAACATAAGAACTAGGAGCAGGAGTAGGCCGCCCAGCCCCTCGAGCCTGCTCCGCCATTCACTAAGATCATGGCTGAACTTTTCGTGGACTCAGATCCACTTACCCGCACTCCCACTGTATCCCTTAATTCCTTTATTGTTCAAAAAATATCGACCTTAGCTTTAAATACGTTTACTGAAGAAGCGTCAACTACTTCACTGGGCAAGGAATTCCATAGATTAACAACCCTCTGGGTGAAGAGGTTCCTTCTTAATTCAGTCCTAAATCTGTTCCCTCTAATCTTGAGGCTGTGCCCTCGTGTCCTAGCTTCACCTGCCAGTGGAAACATCCTCTCTATTTGTATCTTATCTATTCCCTTCATGATTTTATATGTTTCTATAAGATCCCCCCTCGTTCTTCTGAACTCCATTGAACATAGAACACAGAACATTACAGCGCAGTACAGGCCCTTCAGCCCTCGATGTTGCGCCGACCATCTGACCTACACTATTCCATTTTCATCCATATGTCTATCCAATGACCACTTAAATGCCCTTAAAGTTGGCGAGTCTACTCCTGTTGCAGGCAGGGCGTTCCACACCCCTACTACTCTCTGTGTAAAGAAACTACCTCTAACATCTGTCCTATATCTATCACCCCTCAACTTAAAGCGATGTCCCCTCGTGTTTGCCATCACCATCCGAGGAAAAAGGCTATCACTATCCACCCTGTCCAACCCTCTGATTATCTTATATGTCTCTATTAAATCACCTCTTCTCCTCCTTCTCTCAAACGAAAACAACCTCAAGTCCCTCAACCTTTCCTCATAAGACGTTCCCTCCATACCAGGCAACATCCTAGTAAATCTCCACTGCACTTTTTCCAAAGCTTCCACATCCTTCCTATAATGCGGTGACCAGAACTGCACGCAATACTCCAGGTGCGGCCGCACCAGAGTTCTGTACAGCTGCAGCATGACCTCGTGGCTCCGAAACTCGATCCCCCGACTAATAAAAGCTAACACGCCATATGCCTTCTTAACAGCTCTATTAACCTGGGTGGCAACTTTCAGGGATTTATGTACCTGGACACCAAGATCTCTCTGCTCATCTACACTACCAAGAATCTTCCCATTAGCCCAGTATTCTGCAATCCTGTTTCTCCTTCCGAAGTGAATCACCTCACACTTTTCCGCATTAAACTGCATTTGCCACCTCTCAGCCCAGCTCTGCAGCCTATCTATGTCCCTCTGTACCCTACAACATCCTTCGGCACTATCCACAACTCCACCGACCTTCGTGTCATCCGCAAATTTACTAACCCACACTTCTACACCCTCATCCAGGTCATTTATAAAAATGACAAACAGCAGTGGCCTCAAAACAGATCCTTGCGGTACACCACTAGTACCTAAACTCAAGGATGAACATTTACCATCAAACACCACCCTCTGTCTTCTTTCAGCTAGCCAATGTCTGATCCAAAGCACTAATTCACCTTCAATCCCATACTTCTGTATTTTCTGCAATAGCGTACCGAGGGGAACTTTATCAAACGCCTTACTGAAATCCATATAGACCACATCCACGGATTTACCCTCATCCACCTGTTTGGTCACCTTGTCAAAAAACTCAATAAGGTTTGTGAGGCACGACCTATCCTTCACAAATTAAAGGCAAAATACTGCGGATGCTGGAAATCTGAAACAAAAACAAGAAATGCTGGAGTCACTCAGCAGGTCTGGCAGCATCTGTGGAAAGAGAAGCAGAGTTAACGTTTCGGGTCAGTGACCCTGGTCACTGACCCGAAACGTTAACTCTGCTTCTCTTTCCACAGATGCTGCCAGACCTGCTGAGTGACTCCAGCATTTCTTGTTTTTGCTACCCTTCACAAAACCGTGCTGATTATCTCTAATGAACTTATTCTTTTCAAGATGATTATAAATCCTATCTCTTATAACCTTTTCCAACATTTTACCCACAACCGAAGTAAGGCTCACAGGTCTATAATTACCAGGGCTGTCTCTGCTCCCCTTTTTGAACAAGGGGACAACTTGTGAATATAATCCCAATCTACTCAATCTCTCCTCGTAAGCAAACCCCCTCAACTCCGGAATCAACCTCGTGAACCTCCTCTGCACCCTCTCCAGTGCCAGTATATCCTTTCTCAAGTAAGGAGACCAAAACTGCACACAGTGCTCCAGGTGCGGCCTCACCAGTACCTTATACAGCTGCAACATAACCTCTCTGCTTTTAAACTCAATCCCTTTAGCAATGAAGGACAAAATTCCATTTGCCTTCCTAATTACTTGCTGTCCCTGCAGATCAACCTTCTGCGATTCATGCACAAGGACACTTAAGTCCCTCTGCATAGCAGCATGCTGCAACTTTTTACCATTCAAGTAATAATCCTTTTTACTGTTACTCCGACCGAAATGAATGACTTCACATTTATTAACATTGTATTCCATCTGCCAGACCTTTGCCCACTCACTCAATGTATCTATGTTCCTCTGCAAAGTTTCACAGTCATCTGTACACTTTGCTCTGCCACTCATCTTAGCGTCATCTGCAAACTTTGACACCCTACACGTGGTCCCCAACTCCAATTCATCTGTATAAATTGTAAATAATTGCGGTCCCAACACCGATCCCTGATGCACACCACTGGTGACTGATTTCCACCCAAAATAGCACTCATTTATCCCCACTCTCTGCTTCCTGTTAGTCAACCAATCCTCTATCCATGCTAATACTTTACCCCGAACGCCATGCATCCTTATCTTGTGCAGCAGCCTCTTGTGCGGCACCTTGTTGAAGGCCTTTTGGAAATCTAGGTACACCACATCCACTGCACCCATTATCCACCTTGCTCGTAATGCCATCATAGAATTCCAAAAGATTTGTCAAGCAAGACCTGCCCTTCACGAACCCATGCTGCGTCTGCCCAACGGGACAATTTCGATCGAGATGCCCTGCTATTTCTTCCTTGATAATAGACTCAAGCATCTTCCCCACTACAGAGGTTAAGCTAACCGGTCTATAATTCCCCATCTTTTGTCTACCTCCCTTTTTAAACAGTGGCGTCACATCTGCTGTTTTCCAATCAGCTGGGACTACCCCAGAGTCCAGCGAATTTTGGAAAATTACCGTCAGTGCACCGGCTATTTCTCCCGCCATCTCTTTTAGTACCCTGGGATGCATTCCATCAGGGCCAGGAGACTTATCAATCCTTAGCTCCATTAGCTTGCCCAACACTACCTCTTCCGTAATAATGATTGTTTCCAGGTCCTCACCTCCGTTCGTCTCTTTGTCAATTACTGGCATGTTATTAATGTCCTCCACTGTGAAGACCGATACAAAATACCAGTTCAATGCCTCGGCCATTTCATCATATCCCATAACTAAATTCCCCTTCTCATCCTCGAAAGGACCAACGTTTACTTTAGCCACTCTTTTTCGTTTTATATATTTAGAGAAACTTTTGCTATCTGTCTTTATATTCTGTGCTAGTTTTTTCTCATGTTCTATCGTACTTTTCTTTATCGCTCTTTTTGTAGCTTTCTGTTGACCTTTAAAGTTTTCCCAATCTTCTAGTTTCATGCTGCTTTTGGCCACTTTGTATGCCCTCTCTTTCAATTTGATAGCCTCCCTTATTTCCTTAGACACCCAAGGCAGATTACCACTTTTCCTCCAGTCCTTCCTTTTCACTGGAATATACTTTTGCTGAGCACTTTGAAAAATTGCTTTGAAAGTCCTCCATTGCTCGTCAACTGTCCCACCGTAATATATTTGTTTCCAGTCTACTTTAGCCAAGTCCTCCCTCATTCTATTGTAGTCCCCCTTGTTCAAGCACAGGACCCTGTTATTGGATTTTATCTTCACACTCTCCATCTGTATTCTAAATTCAACCATACTGTGATCACTCCTTCCAAGAGGATCCCTAACTATGAGGTCATTAATTATTCCTGTCTCATTACACAGGACTAGATCTAGGATAGCTTGCTCCCTCGTCGGTTCCATTACATACTGTTCAAGAAAACTATCACGGATACACTCAACTAATTCCTCGTCAAGGTTACCCTGACTGAGCTGGTTCGACCAATCTACATGTAGATTAGAATCCCCCATGATAATTGCCGTACCATTTTAACAGGCATTGGTCACTCTGTACCTGTCAATTCCCAGTATGTGAATGTTGATTTTGCTCTGTACCTGTCAGTTCCTGGAATGTGAATGTTGATTTTACTCTGTACCTGTCAGTTCCTGTTATGTGAATGTTGATTTTACTCTACACCTGTCAGTTCCTGGGATTTGAATGTTGATTTTACTCTGTACCTGTCAGTTCCCTGTATGTGAATGTTGACTTTACTCTGTACCTGTCAGTTCCTGGTATGTGAGTGTTGATTTTGCTCTGTCCCTGTCAGTTTCTGGTATGTGAATGTTGATTTTACTCTGTACCTGTCAGTTCCTGGGATTTGAATGTTGATTTTACTCTGTACCTGTCAGTTCCCTGTATGTGAATGTTGATTTTACTCTGTACCTGTCAGTTCCTGGTATGTGAATGTTGATTTTACTCTGTCCCTGTCAATTCCCAGTTTGCGAATGTTGAATTTTCTCCGTACCTGTCAGTTTCTGGTTTGTGATATGGGGTTCACACTGTTCCTGTCATTCAGTGGTGTGTAAACATAGGTTTCGATCTATACTTAGCAGTTTCTGGTATTTAAATGTGTATGTTTTTTCCTTACCTTCCAGTTTCTGGTATGGGAGTGTGGTTTTCAATCTGTATAGAATCATAAAAAGCTTTCAGTACAGAAGGAGGCCATTCACTCCATCATGCCTGTTGCTACTCTCTACAAGAGCAACTCACCTAGTTCCACTACCCACCCCCAATCTGTTCCCTGTACTCCTGCAGCTTTTTTTCTTCAGGTAATTATCCCAATAGCCTTTTGAAAGCCACGATTGAATCTGTCTCCATCATACTTCCAGGTCGAGCATTCCAGATCCGAACAACTCCCTGCATAAAAACGCTTTCCCTCATATCATCTTGGGTTAATTTGCCAGTCACCTTAAATCTCTGCGCTCCAGTTCTCAACTGTTCCACCAAAGGGTACAGTTTCTCCCTATTTATTCTGTCAAGATCCCTCATGATTCCTCTCTGCCGTGTTTCTCCAAGGATAATGGGCACCACTGCTCTCATCTATCAATATGCCTGTCAGCATTTGGTATTTAGCAGGTTCAGGGAGGAAGTGAAAGAGCAAATAAAAGAAGCAAAGATGGAAAATAGACTGGCAGCTAACATAAAAGGGGATCTATGTGTATTTTATTGGCAGTTAATAGCAAAAGAGTATTAGGGCTAATTGGGGGAAAAGCGATTGATGCATGGAGGCAGGGGACACGGCTGTGGTATTAAATTAATACTTTGCATCTGCCTTTACGAAGGAAAAAGGATGCAAGCCAGGCAATGTGGAAAGGGGAGGTAATTCAAACACTAAAATTGTTTCAAATTGATAAGGAGGAGATACTGGATAGGCTTGTTGTACTGAAAGTTATAAGCTGTATTCTATTCTGCATCCGTTAATTTCTGGTTTGTATGTTAGTTTTGCTTCAGGTTTGTCAGTTTCTGGAATGGGAGTATGGGTTTTGCTCTACCACTATCTGCCACTGAATTGTGAATGCAGGTCTGAACCATTTTTTCCCCTTTGTGCCTTTTAGTATTGATCTTTAGCTGTCAGTTTCTGTTCAGTGTATGGGATTTGCTTCATGTCTCTGTTTCAGGCATGTTTGTGTGGTTTTATCCTTTTTTTCTGGTAGGTGAGTGTTGCTTCCTTTTTTTCGTCTGTATCATTTAGTTTCTGGTATGTAAGAGTAGGTTTCACTCTATAAATCCCAATCTCTGACCAGCAGTTTATTTCTATCTCTCTGTTTTCTAATTTTGAGTGTAGGTTTATCAGCATCTGTCCATTTATGTTATTTTAGAAATATCTTATTCTGTATTTTTTAGCTTCAGATATATCTGTGTGCAGCTTCTACCCTGTCCCCGTCATTTTCTGGTCTCTGAGTGTGAGCTTGCTCCTTTATGTTTCACTGTCTGGTAAATGATTGTTGGGTTCAGACTTTAGCCAGAGCACTGTTTGTGAACTGAACTTTTCCTACGTCCTTTTTTGCATTATTTAATAAAGATCTTCCTATAATTACTGACTGAGAATTCATTTATTAGTTTAAAGGACGTGTCTTCCTAAACAAAGAGCTCATTGAAAGGACATTAAAGCTCAGCTTTTTGGGAGATGTGCATGGAGGTTGAGACTATTCTGTAAGTATTTTTTTGAAATCGCATTGACAATGGTTAATGTATAAAATGTAGCTGCATGGTACCAGAATTGAGGTCTGATCTGCAGTCGGAAACCAGGGTCAACTGCTCGGAAGGCAGATATGCTCAACAATATACCAACATCACGCTGTGAGTTTGACATATATAAATGTGTATCTTATTCATAGGAATATAGAAAGTTTAAGGAACAGAAAGAGACCACTTGGCCCATCGTGTCTGTGCTGGGCAAGAAACAATCTATCTATTCTAATCCCACCTTCCAGCAGCTGGTCTGCAGCCCTGCAGTTTACGGCACATGACGTGCATAGACACCTTTTAAATGAAATAAAAACAAGAAAGGCTGGAAATACTCAGCAGGTCTGGCAGCATCCGTGGACAGAGAAGCAGAGTGAACTTTTCACGTCTGTGACCCTTCGTCAGATCTGATGAAGAGACAATGACCTGAAACGTTAACTCTGCTTCTTTCTCCACAGATGCTGCCCGACCTGCTGAGTATTTCCAGCCTTTCTTGTTTTGATTTCAGAATTCCAGCATCTGCAATATTTTGCTTTTATCTCCTTTTAAATAAATTGTGTGTCTGGCTCAACTACCCTTTCAGACCGCCACCACCCTCTGGGTGAAAACGTTTTTCCTCATCACCTCGCTAATTTTTCTTCCAATCACTTTAAATCTATGCCCCCTCGTCAATAACCTATCTGCTAAGGAAAATAAACCCTTCACCTCCAGGCCCCTAAACATTTTGTGCATTGCACTTGAAGGAAACAAACTTGCAGCACGGTGACGCCGATCGAAAAGGGAGTGAATCTGATTGGATGATGATAATATTTTGTCAACTTCAATTCAGTAATAGCTTTGAACTTTTCGCTTGTAAAATTCTGTTGCAAAGTTGCAGAATTAAAATGGACTGGGGATTGGCTTTGCAATGGCTCGGGATCAAACCCAGCTCAACTGCTGGGAAAGCAGCTATACTCACCACTATAACACCAGCGTTTATGTCCAAAAGCTTTTCACTCTTCATGTATAGAGCAAACACACATTAGCTGGTTGGAACTGGAACGTTTTGGGTGAAATATTTAGCGACCATTTTACTCTGCATCTAAACACCAAGTTCATGTTCCCATTGGAGGATAGAATCATAGAATGCTGACAGCACTGAAAACGGCCCTTCGGCCCATCGTATCGGGCCGGCTCTCTGCAGAACCATCTCACAAGACCGCCTTTTCTCTATAGCTTTGCAGTTTAGTTTTACGCTTGATATTATTATCCAATTTTCTTTTCAAGGTCTCGATTGAATCTGCCTCCAACAGACTCGATCTTATTCCTCTGCGATGTAAAATATTTACGAAGGACTGGTTACTTTCAGTCAGGAGTTGGCATCAGCCTGCAATCATTAGGATCTTGCGATTTGTTTATGCACATCTGGACCGCGATGGATGTGCTGCTGCGTGGGCAGCTGGCCAAGAACGCCGTCTCAGCAGGAGCAAAGGCGGTGACCAAGTACACCAGCTCCTTGTAGATCTCCACAATGTACAGAAATAAAGCAGCAAACTCAACATCTCTAGTAAAGTCCGCCCATAGTTTCTCTGAAAGAACTGCGACCATACCTCTCTTAAGGAATCGATTTACTATAATGATTTCAATAGCAACTATTCAATTTACAGACCAAGTTAATTTTCGGTTCTCTGACAAGCTTTTTCACTGATCGGTTCGATCGTTCAGTATTTTTTTAAATTTCCCACCCGATTATTTAAATGTCCACCAATGATCGGCTCACCACCAACCACCCCCCACCCCCCCCCCCCCCGCCCCCCCCTCCCCACCAAACACCTGTCCCGTTCTCAGACCTGTATCTGCACAGGAGCTGGATTGAAGTGTATGAGTCAGACTGCTCTCATCTCCTTCTCCATCGAGCCCTTTTTTAAACTTGCTGTCGCCATGTTTTGGTAACAAATACCCTTTATTGATCTGAGACCCAACTACAACCCAGATTGGATCTTCTTACAGGAACAGACATGAATTATTTTGCAGACTCTTCCACGGGTGCGGTTTTCACTGGAGTGTGAGGTCTGGTTTCATTCCAGCAGCAGAGCCTTTGGAAAGGGATGGGCTATAACATCTGATTGGTTATTTTTTAGAAAGATTGAGCTGAAATATGTCCCGGCACATGATCTGAATGGTGCTTTTTTCTCGTCCGTTACAGGCAGTTTGAAACTGACCGGATTATCAACCTAACTTTAAAGTTCACTGTAAAACCAAGTCTGTGAAATCAGAAATAACAGATAATTTACATACCAACATACATAAGAATTAGGAGCAGGAGTAGGCCATTAGGCTGATAAAATCTAGAGGGCACTTGACAGGGTGGATGCTGAGAGGATGTTTCCCCTTCTGAGAGAGACTAGAACAGGGACACAGTTTAAAAATAATTCATGGCTGATCAGATTGTGGTCTCATCTCTACTTTTCTGTCCATCCCATGTAACCTTTGACTCCATTGTCAATTAAGGATCTATCTAACTCATTCTTGAAAATTTCAATGGCACTGCTTCCATTCCTCTCCGGGGAAGAAAATGCCACGGCCTAACGAAACTCGAAGAAAAAAGAAACTCATCTCCATGTTTGTTGGGCGACCCTTTTTTTAAAAAAAACCGTGTTCCCTGTGTCTAATGTCTCTCATAAGGGGAAATATCCTCTCCACATACTCCCTGCCAAGTGCCCTAAAGACCTTCTGTTTTTTTTCAATAAGATCATCCATTATTCTTCTGAACTCCAGTGGATACAGACCAACCTGTCCAACGATTTCCCAGAAGATACCCCTTCATCCCAGCAATCAGTATAGTGAACCTTCTATGAACTTCTTCGAATGCAATTTTATGTTTTCTTCAGTAAGGAAACCAAAACTGTACACAGTATTACAGATGCACTCTCACCAATGCCATGCACAACTGTGGTAAGTCTTCCTTACTTTAATAGTCCATTCCCCTTGCAATTAATCACAGCATTCCTTTTGCCTTCCCAATCACTAGTACGTGCACAATAACATGTGTTGTTTCATTGATCAGGATACCCAACTCTGCCCCGCAGAGTTCTGCAATCTCTCTCCATTTAAATAATGCACTGCTTTTCTATTCCACCTGCACATTTTCCCATATTAAACACCATCTTCAAAATTGTGCCTACTCACCTAAACTATCTAAGGCCCTTTGCAGATTCCTTATATGCACCACAGAACTTACTCTCCTACCTCAGCTTGCATCATCAGCAAATTTCGTAACCATTCATTCGTTCCCTTCTTCCAAGTCATTTGTATAGATTGTAAGTAGTTGTGGCCCCAGCACTGAATCCTGTAGCACTCCACGAGTTAAAGAACAAAACAAAGAACAAAGAACAGTACAGCACAGGAACAGAAACAGGCCATTCGGCCCTCCAAGCCTGCGCGAATCTTGATGCCTACCTAAACTAACACCTTCTGCACTTCCGGGGCCCTTATCCCTCTATTTCCTTACTATTCATATATTTGTCAAGATGTCTCTTAAACGTCGCTATCGTACCTGCTTCCACCACTTCCCCTGGCAGCAAGTTCCAGGCACTGACCACCCTCTGTGTAAAAAACTTGCCTCGCACATCGCCTCTAAACTTTGCCCCTCGCACCTTAAACTAGTAACTGACTCACCCTGGGAAAAGCTTCTGACTATCCACTCTGTCCATGCTGCTCATAACTTTGTAAACCTCTTTCATGTCGTCCCTCCACCTCCGTCGTTCCAGTGAAAGCAATCCGAGTTTATCCAACCTCTCCTCATAGCTAATGCCCTCCAGACCAGGCAACATCCTGGTAAACCTCCTCTGTTTCCTCTCCAAAGCCGCCACGTCCTTCTGGTAGTGTGGCGACCAGAATTGCATGCAATATTCTACGTGTGGCCTAACTAAGGTTCTGTACATCCGCAACATGAATTGCCAATTTTATACTCTATGCCCCGACCGATGAAGGCAAGCATGCCATATGCCTTCTTGACTACCTTATCCACCTGCGTTGCCACTTTCAGTGACCTGTGGATCTGTACGCCCAGATCTCCCTGCCTGTCAATACTCCTAAGGGTTCTGCTATTTACTGTATACCTCCTACCTGCATTCGACCTTCCAAAATGCATTACCTCACATTTGTCTGGATTAAACTCCATCTGCCATTACTCCGCCCAAGTCTCCAACCGATCTATATCCTGCTGTATCCTGTGACAATCATCATCATTATCCGCAACTCCACCAACCTTTGTGTAGTCCGCAAACTTACTAATCAGACCAACTACATTTTGCTGCAAATCATTTATATATACTACAAACAGCATAGGTCCCAGAACTGATCCCTGCGGAACACCACGAGTCACATCCCTCCATTCAGAAAAACACCCATCCACTGTTCCCCTCTGTCTTCTGTGACTGAGCCAGTTCTCTATCGATCTTGCCAGCTCACCTCTGATCCCGTGTGACTTCACCTTTTGCAGCAGTCTGCCATGCGGGACCTTGTCAAAGGCTTTACTAAAGTCCATATAGACAACATCCACTGCCCTTCCCTCATCAATCAACTTCGTCACTTCCTCATAAAACTCAATCAAATTAGTAAGACACGACCACCCTTCACAAAACCATGCTGTCTCTCGCGAATAGGTTCGTTTGTTTCCAAATGGGAGTAAATCCAGTCCCCAAGAATCCTCTCTAATAGTTTCCCTACCACTGACGTAAGGCTCACCGGCCTATAATTTCCTGGATTATCCTTGCCACCCTTCTTAAACAAAGGAACAACATTGGCTATTCTCCAGTACTCTGGGACCTCACCTGTAGCCAATGAGGACACTAAGATTTCTGTCAAGACCCCAGCAATTTCTTCCCTTACCTCCCTCATTATTCTAGGGTAGATCCCATCCGGCCCTGGGGACTTATCTACCTTACTGCATGGCAAGACACCCAACACCTCCTCCTTTTTGACAATGAGATGACTGAGACTATCTACACTCCCTTCCCTGGGCTCATCATCCACAAAGTCCTTCTCCTTGGTGAATACTCATGCAAAGTACTCATTTTGCACCTCACCCATTTCCTCTGGCTCCACGCATAGCTTCCTATCTCTGTCGTTCAGTGGGCCAACCCTTTCCCTGGTTACCCTCTTGCTCTTTATATATGTATAAAAAGCCTTGGGACTTTCCTTAATCCTTTTTGCCAATGACTTTTCATGACCCCTTTTAGCCCTCCTAACTCCTTGCTTAAGTTCCTTCGTACTGTCTTTATATTCCTCAAGTGCTTCATCTGTTCCTAGCCTTCCAGCCCTTTCAAATGCTTCCTTTTTCTTTTTGACTAGGCTCACAATATCCCTTGTTATCCAAGCTACCCGAAACTTGCCGAACTTGTCTTTCTTCCTCACGTTAACATGCTGGTCCTGGATTCTAATCAGCTGAAGTTTGAAAGACTCCCGCATGTCAGATGTTGATTTACCCTCCAACAGCCGCCCCCAATCTAACTTGTTCAGTTCCTGCCTAATATTGTTATAATTAGCCTTCCCCCAATTTAGCACCTTCACACGAGGACTACTCTTATCCTTATCCACTGGTACCTTAAAACTTATGGAATTATAGTCACTGCTCCCGAAATGCTCCCCCACTGAAACATCGACCACCTGGCGGGGCTCATTCCCCAAAACCAGGTCCAGAATGGCCCCATCCCTTGTTGGACTATCTACATACTGTTTCAAGAAGCCCTGCTGGATGTTCCTCACAAATTCTGCCCCATCCAAGCCCCCAGCAATAAGTGAGTCCCAGTCAATATTGGGGAAGTTAAAATCGCCCACCACTACAACTCTGTTACTTTTACATCTTTCCAAAATCTGTCTACATATCTGCTCCTCTAACTCCTGCTGGCTGTTGGGAAGCCTGTAGTAAAGCCCCACCATCGTGACTGCACCCTTCCTATTCCTGAGCTCCACCCATATTGCCTCACTGCATGACCTCTCTGAGGTGTCCTCCCGCAGTACAGCTGTGATATTATCCTTAACCAGTAATGCAACTGCTCGACCCCTTTTGCATCCCCGTCTATCCCGCCTGAAGCTTCTAAAGCCTGGAACATTTAGTTCCCAATCCTGCCCTTTCCTCAACCTCTGTAATAGCAACAACATCATATTTCCAAGTACTAATCCAAGCTCTAAGTTCATCTGCCTTTCCTGTTACACTTCTCGCATTGAAACATATGTTACAACTTTCCAATCTATCAAGGACACATTTAGCCCTACTCTCTGCTTCCTGTTCACCAATTATCTTCCAATGCAAAAATGTTACCCCACACACTCAGAAATAGGAAGGGTACGGTAACAATGTTGGGGCTGTAATACAGGGCTCCCAACAGCGAGCGTGACATAGAGGTACAAATATGTAAACAGATTATGGAAAGATGTAGGAGCAACAGGGTGGTGGTGATAGGAGATTTTAACTTTCCCGACATTGACTGGAATTCACTTAGTGTTAGAGGTCTAGATGGAGCAGAATTTGTAAGGAGCATCCAGGAGGGTTTTCTAGAGCAGTATGTAAATAGTCCAACTCGGGAAGGGCCATACTGGACCTGGTGTTGGGGAATGCGCCCGGCCAGGTGGTTGAAGTTTCAGTCGGGGACTACTTTGGGAATAGTGATCACAATTCCGTAAGTTTTAGAATACTCATGGACAAAGACGAGAGTGGTCCTAAAGGAAGAGTGCTAAATTGGGGGAAGGCCAACGATACCAAAATTCGGCAGGAGCTGGGGAATGTAGATTGGGAGCAGCTGTTTGAAGATAAATCCACATTTGATATGAGGGAGGCTTTTAAAGAGAGGTTGATTAGCGTGCAGGAGAGACATGTTCCTGTGGAAATGAGGGATAGAAATGGCAAGATTAGGGAACCATGGATGACAGGTGATATTGTGAAACTAGCTAAGAAGAAAAAGGAAGCATACATAAAGTCTAGGAGGCAGAAGAAAGACGAAGCTTTGGAAGAATATCGGGAATGTAGGACCAATCAGAAACTTTGAATTAAGAGGGCTAAAAGGGGTCATGAAATATCTTTAGCAAACAGGGTTAAGCAAAATCCCAAAGCCTTTTATTCATATATAAGAGCAAGAGGGTAACTAGAGAAAGGATTGGCCCACTCAAGCACAAAGGAGGAAAGTTATGCGGGAGTCAGAGAAAATGGGTGAGATACTAAACGAGTACTTTGCATCGGTATTCACCGAGGAGAGGGACATGACGGATGATGAGGTGAGGGATGGATGTTTGATTCCTCTAGGTCAAGTCGGCATAAGGGGGGAGGAAGTGTTGGGTATTCTAAAAGGCATTAAGGTGGACAAGTCCCCAGGTCCGGATGGGATCTATCCCAGGTTACTGAGGGAAGCGAGGGAGGAAATAGCTGGGGCCTCAACAGATATCTTTGCAGCATCCTTCAACACGGGTGAGGTCCCGGAGGACTGGTGAATAGTTGATGTTGTCCCCTTGTTTAAGAAGGGTAGCAGGGATAATCCAGGTAATTATAGACCGGTGAGCCTGACGTCAGTGGTAAGGAAACTGCTGGAGAAGATACTGAGGGAAAGGATCTATTCCCATTTGGATAAAAATGGGCTTATCAGTGATAGGCAACATGGTTTTGTGCAGGGAAGGTCATGTCTTACCAACTTAATAGAATTCTTTGAGGAAGTGACAAAGTTGATTGACGAGGGAAGGGCTGTAGATGTCATAGACATGGACTTCAGTAACGAGCTTGATAAGGTTCTCCATGGTAGGTTGATGGAGAAAGTGAAGTCGCATGGGGTCCAGGGTGTACTAGCTAGATGGATAAAGAACTGGCTGCGCAACAAGAGACAGAGAGTAGCAATGGAAGGGAGTTTCTCAAAATGGAGTGGTGCTCCACAGGAATCCGTGCTGTGTCCACTGTTGTTTGTGATATACATAAATGATTTGGAGGAAAGTATAGCTGGTCTGATTAGCAAGTTTGCAAACGACACTAACATTGGTGGAGTAGCAGATAGTGAAGGGGACTGTCAGAGAATACAGCAGAATATAGATGGATTGGAGAGTTGGGCAGAGAAATGGCAGATGGAGTTCAATCAGGGCAAATGCGAGGTGATGCATTTTGGAAGATCCAATTCAAGAGTGAACTATACAATAAATGGAAAAGTCCTGGGGAAAAATTGATGTCCAGAGAGATGTGGGTGTTCAGATCCATTGTTCCCTGAAGTTGGCAACGCAGGTCAATAGAGTGGTCAAAAAGGCATACGGCATGCTTTCCTTCATCGGACGGGGTATTGAGTACAAGAGTTGGCAGGTCATGTTACAGTTGTATAAGACTTTGGTTTGGCCACATTGGAATACTGCGTGCAGTTCTGGTCGCCACATTACCAAAAGGATGTAGATGCTTTGGAGAGGGTGCAGAGTAGGTTCACCAGGATGTTACCTGGTATGGAGGGCGCTAGCTATAAAGAGAGGTTGAGTAGATTAGGATTATTTTCATTCGAAAGACGAAGGTTGAGGGGAAACCTGATTGATGTGTACAAAATCATGAGAGGTATAGACAGGGTGGATAGCAAGAAGCTTTTTCCCAGAGTGGGGGATTCAATTACTAGGGGTCACGAGTTCAAAGTGAGAGGGGAAATGTTTAGGGGGGCTATGCATGGAATGTTCTTTATGCAGAGGGTGGTGGCTGCCTGGAACGCGTTGCCAGGGGAGGTGGTAGACGCAGGCACGATTGCGTCTTTTAAATGTATCCAGACATATACATGAATGGGCAGGAAGCAAAGAGATACAGACCCTTAGAAAATAGGCGACAGGTTTAGATAGAGGATCTGGATCGGCGCAGGCTTGGAGGGCCGAAGGGCCTGTTCCTGTGCTGTAATTGTCTTTGTTCTTTGTTATTTGAGTTGTTATTTGGTTTCGTAACCTTTTGGTGTGGCACCTTATCAAATGACGTTTGGAATTCTAAGTGCACCACATCAAATCTTCCCCTTTATTCATTTTGCTTGACAGATCCTCAAAAACTCTAATAATTAAGTCAAACATGATTTCCCTCTTCACAAAACCATGTTGACGCTGCCTGATTACTTTAAGATTTTCTAGGTGCCCTGTTGTCACCTCTTTAACAATACATTCCAGCATTTTCCCTATAACAGAAATTGGGCTACCTGCCTTGTAGTTTCCTGCTTTGGGGCGGTCGTCTATTTATTTACTTTATGCTTTTGTGTGATTTTGTGTGTGTGTTCATTTTTTTTTCTGTAGCTGATATACCAGCCCCATCTACACCGAACCCCTCGTCTGTTCCTTTCAGTTACATATCGTTAAAGTGGCTTAAAAATGCATTCCCAGTTTCCTACTGATTTCCAGCTGACAAATTTTCAATGAGTATCACATTTCCTGTTATTTAATAGCGGTCACGGTCGAAAGCTGATACTCCTTGAGGCTGCGTGTGTGTGTGTGTGAGAGAGAGATGGAGAGATTCAGTAAGTGTCAGTCAGTGCCTTGTCATTTATCTATTCTTTGTCTCTGTGTTAATTTGTGTCAAACTGGGATTTTTAAAAAATATTTTGCAGTCTGTCTTCCGATGTGTCATTGTGGCAGTAATTTTAATCTCTGTAAGTTTCTGGTGCTCTATGTGAGTGTGTGAATGGTTATGTAAATATAAGTCTGCAGTACTGTGTGAGAGTTAGATGAATGCTTTAGCTCAAAGTCTCTGGTGCTGTAGGCGACTGTGAAACTGAATCTATACGTGGCCACAAAGTGCTGTTTGAGAGTCTGTCCATCAATTTTGAAGAGTCTTGCTGTTGTATGTAATATGCCATCTATCAACATATGGCAGTATATACAAGAACACAAGAACTCAAGGCAAAGGAGTAGAAGTAGACCATTTGCTCTATCGAGCCTGCTCCGCCATTCACTACGATCATGGTTGATCTTGCGCTTCAATTCCACTTTCCTGCCCGTTCCCCATATCCCTTAATTCCCTTTGAGACCAAAACTCTATCTATACCAGCCTTGAATGTATTCAATGAGGGAGCAGCCACAACCTTCTGGGGTAGAGAATTCCAAAGATTCACAACACTTTGAGTGTAGTAATTTCTCCTCATCTTCATCTAACTGATTGGCCCTCCAGTGGGACAACTCACACCCCACACGAGGAGACTCAGTTACAGGTTCAATCAATTTATTCAAGCGTACGCAGGGATAGACATCACCTCGGGCATTCAGGTAATACTCTAACTTTACATTCAGGATCACAGACATATATACTGTTCTGTTCATACTGTGTGTTCAACCAATGGATGATTGACATGATTGACCAGACACTTTAATTAAAACAATGGATGATTGATTACACATTCCGATCAGCACACTTCCTCAGCCTTATCAATGCACAAACCAGAACGCTCCAAACTGTAGTCTTTTATTTCTTTGTTTCCCCTTATACCAACATTCCACAGAAACGCATGATTGCATGGCCTCGAGGTCTTGCTTTCACTCACTGCATCTCTCCAGTCACTCGCTGAGTCTCCCCAATCACTCACTGCCTCTTCCCAATCACTCGCTGCCTCTTCCCAATCACTCACTGCCTCTCCCCAATCACTCGCTGAGTCTCCCCAATCACTCACTGCCTCTTCCCAATCACTCGCTGAGTCTCCCCAATCACACGCTGCCTCTCCCCAATCACTCGCTGCCTCTCCCCAAACACTCGTTGCCTCTTCCCAGTAACTCGCTGCCTCTCCCCAATCACTCACTGCCTCTTCCCAATCATTCGCTGAGTCTCCCCAATCACTCGCTGAGTCTCCCCAATCACACGCTGCCTCTCCCCAATCACTCGCTGCCTCTCCCCAATCACTCGCTTCGTCTCCCCAATCACTCGCTGCCTCTCCCCAATCACTCGCTTCGTCTCCCCAATCACTCGCTGCCTCTCCCCAATCACTCGCTGCCTCTCTCCAATCACTCGCTGCCTCTCCCCAATCACTCACTGCCTCTCTCCAATCACTCGCTGCCTCTCTCCAATCACTCGCTGCCTCTCTCCAATCACTCGCTGCCTCTCCCCAATCACTCGCTGCCTCTCCCCAAACACTCGTTGCCTCTCCCCAAACACTCGTTGCCTCTCCCCAATCACTCGCTGCCTCTTCTCAGTCACTCGCTGCCTCTCCCCAATCACTCGCTGCCTCTCTCCAGTCACTCGCTGAGTCTCCCCAATCACTCGCTTCCTCTCCCCAATCACTCGCTGAGTCTCCCCAATCACTCACTGCCTCTTCCCAATCACTCGCTTCCTCTCCCCAATCACTCGCTGCCTCTTCAAAATCACTCGCTGCCTCTCCCCAATCATTCGCTGCCTCACCCCAATCACTCGCGGCCTCTCCCCAATCACTCGCTGCCTCTCCCCAATCACTCGCTGCCTCTTCAAAATCACTCGTTGCCTCTCTCCAATCACTCACTGCCTCTCCCCAAACACTCGTTGCCTCTCCCCAATCATTCGCTGCCTCTTCCCAATCACTCGCTGACTCTCCCCAATCACTCGCTGCCTCTTCCCAATCACTCGCTGCCTCTTCCCAATCACGCGCTGCCTCTTCCCAATCACTCGCTGCCTCTCCCCAATCACTCACTGCCTCTCCCCAATCACTCACTGCCTCTTCCCAATCACTCACTGCCTCTTCCCAATCACTCGCTGCCTCTTCCCAATCACTCGCTGCCTCACCGCAATCACTCGCTGCCTCACCCCAATCATTCACTGCCGCTTCCCACTCACTCAATGCTTCTCTCCAATCGCTCTGTGCTTCGTCCCAATCACTCACTGCCTCTTCCCAATCACCCACTCCTATCCCCAATCACAGGTGGTTAGGAAGGAACATGGGATACTTACTTTTATCAGCCGAGGCATTGAATATGAGTGCAGTGACGTTATGATGGAGCTGTATGAAACGCTAGTTAGGCCACAGCTGGAGTACTGTGTACAGCTCTGGGCACAACACTGTAAGAAGGATGTGGTTGCACTGGAGAGGGTGCAGAGGAGAGTCATCAGGATGTTGCCTGGGCAGGAGCATTTCAGCTATGAAGAGAGTCATAGAGTATTCGAGTCGGACAGCATAGAAACAGGTCCTTCGGCCCACCGTGTCGGTGCCGACCATAATGCCTATCTATACTCATCCCACCTGCGTGCATTAATTCCATGTCCCTCGATGCCTTTCTCATTCAAGTACCTGTTCAGATGCCTCTTAAATGTTGCTACTGTTCCTGCCTACACCACCTCTTCTGGCAGCTCATTCCAGATACTCATGATTCTTTGTGTGAAACATTTACCCCTTTGATCCCATTTAAATCTCCTCCCACTCAACGTAAATCGATGCCCTCTTGTTTTCGTCACCCCTACCATGCGAAACAGACTCTGGCTATCTATCTTATCTATGCCTCTCATACTTTTATATACCTGTATCATGACCCCTCTCAGCCTCCTTTGCTCCAGGGCAAACAGATCCAGCCTGTCCAATCTCTCTTTATAACTCAAGCCGATCCAAATCTGGCAACCTCCTTGTGAATCTTTTATGCACCCTCTCTAGCTTAATCACATTTTTCCTGTAGTGCGGCAACCAGAACTGCACACAGTACTCCAAATGCGGCCTAACCAATATTATGTACAACTGTAACATGACCTCCCAACTCTTGTACTCATCGCCTCGGCCGATGAAGGCAAGCATGACATACACCTTCTTCACCACCCTGTCTACCTGTGTTGCCACTCTCAGGGAACTATGTACTTGCACCCCAAGGTCACTTTGCTCAACAACACTCCTCAGGGCCCTGCTATTCACTGTATATTTCCTGCCCTTGTTTCACTTCCCAAAATGCATCACTTCGCACTTGTCAGCGTTACCTTCCATTTTCCAATTCCTTGCCCACTTTCCCAGTTGATCCATATCCTGTTATAACCTTAGACAACCTTCTTCACTGTCCACTATACCACCAATTTTGGTGTCATCTGAAAACTTACTAATCATGCCCCCTACATTCACATCCAAGTCATTAATATATATGACAAACAACAGAGGGCCCAGCACCCTGAGAGACTGAAAAGGCTGGGGTTGTTTTCCTTCAAGCAGAGAAGGCTGAGTTATGCAGAATTATTAGGGACTTTGCTAGGTTAGATAGGAAGAAACATTTTCCCTTATTGGAGGGGCCAATAACAAGGGGGCATTGATTGAAGATAAGGGGCAGGAGGTTTAGAGGAGATTTGAGGAAATATTTTTTCACTCAGAAAGTGATTGGAATCTGGAACGCACTGCCTGAAGTGCTGTTGAGGCAGGAACCCTCACAACATTTGCAAAGTATTTAAATGAGCACTTGAAACGCCATAACATACAAGACTACGGGCCAATTGCTGCAAAATGGGATTAGAATAGTTAGGTGCTTGATGGTCGGCGCGGACACGATGGACCGAAGGGCCTGTTTCTGTGCTGCATAATTCCATGACTCCATGACTCACTGTCTCTTCCCAATCACTCACTCTTATCCCTAATCACTCATTGCCTCTTCCCAATCATCCACGCCTATCCCCAATCACTCACTGCCTCTTCCCAATTACTCACTCCTATCCCCAATCACTCACTGCCTCTCCCCAATCACTCGCTGCCTCTTCCCAATAACTCGCGTCCTCTCCCCAATCGCTCGCTGCCTCTCCCCAATCACTCACTGCCTCTCTTCAGTCACTCGCTGAGTCTCCCCAATCACTCACTGCCTCTCCCCAATCACTCGCTGCCTCTTCCCAATCACTCGCTGCCTCTCCCCAATCACTCGCTGCCTCTTCCCAATCACTCGCTGCCTCTCCCCAATCACTCGCTGCCTCTTCCCAATCACTCGCTGCCTCTTCCCAATCACTCGCTGCCTCTTCCCAATCACTCGCTGCCTCTTCCCAATCACTCGCTGCCTCTCCCCAATCACTCGCTGCCTCTCCCCAATCACTCGCTGCCTCTCCCCAATCACTCGCTGCCTCTCCCCACTC
Source organism: Heterodontus francisci (assembly GCF_036365525.1). Classification (NCBI taxonomy): domain Eukaryota; kingdom Metazoa; phylum Chordata; class Chondrichthyes; order Heterodontiformes; family Heterodontidae; genus Heterodontus; species Heterodontus francisci. The sequence continues at coordinate 12,399,112 of NC_090391.1, forward strand.
ACTCGCTGCCTCTTCCCAATCACTCGCTGCCTCTCCCCAATCACTCGCTGCCTCTTCCCAATCACTCGCTGCCTCTCCCCAATCACTCGCTGCCTCTTCCCAATCACTCGCTGCCTCTTCCCAATCACTCGCTGCCTCTCCCCAATCACTCGCTGCCTCTTCAAAATCACTCGCTGCCTCTCCACAATCACTCACTGCCTCTTCCCAATCACTCGCTGCCTCTCCCCAATCACTCGCTGCCTCTCCCCAATCACTCGCTGCCTCTCCCCAATCACTCGCTGCCTCTTCAAAATCACTCGCTGCCTCTCCACAATCACTCACTGCCTCTTCCCAATCACTCGCTGCCTCACCCCAATCACTCGCTGCCTCTTCCCAATCACTCGCTGCCTCTCCACAATCACTCACTGCCTCTTCCCAATCACTCGCTGCCTCTCCCCAATCACTCGCTGCCTCTCCCCAATCACTCGCTGCCTCTTCAAAATCACTCGCTGCCTCTCCCCAATCACTCGCTGCCTCTCCCCAATCACTCGCTGCCTCTCCACAATCACTCACTGCCTCTTCCCAATCACTCGCTGCCTCACCCCAATCACTCGCTGCCTCTTCCCAATCACTCGCTGCCTCTCCACAATCACTCACTGCCTCTTCCCAATCACTCGCTGCCTCTCCCCAATCACTCGCTGCCTCTCCCCAATCACTCGCTGCCTCTCCCCAATCACTCGCTGCCTCTTCAAAATCACTCGCTGCCTCTCCACAATCACTCACTGCCTCTTCCCAATCACTCGCTGCCTCTTCCCAATCACTCGCTGCCTCACCGCAATCACTCGCTGCCTCACCCCAATCATTCACTGCCGCTTCCCACTCACTCAATGCTTCTCTCCAATCGCTCTGTGCTTCGTCCCAATCACTCACTGCCTCTTTCCAATCACCCACTCCTATCCCCAATCACAGGTGGTTAGGAAGGAACATGGGATACTTACTTTTATCAGCCGAGGCATTGAATATGAGTGCAGTGACGTTATGGTGGAGATGTATGAAACGCTAGTTAGGCCACAGCTGGAGTACTGTGTACAGCTCTGGGCACAACACTGTAAGAAGGATGTGGTTGCACTGGAGAGGGTGCAGAGGAGAGTCATCAGGATGTTGCCTGGGCAGGAGCATTTAAGCTATGAAGAGATTCATAGAGTATTCGAGTCGGACAGCATAGAAACAGGTCCTTCGGCCCACCGTGTCGGTGCCGACCATAATGCCTATCTATACTCATCCCACCTGCGTGCATTAATTCCATGTCCCTCGATGCCTTTCTCATTCAAGTACCTGTTCAGATGCCTCTTAAATGTTGCTACTGTTCCTGCCTACACCACCTCTTCTGGCAGCTCATTCCAGATACTCATGATTCTTTGTGTGAAACATTTACCCCTTTGATCCCATTTAAATCTCCTCCCACTCAACGTAAATCGATGCCCTCTTGTTTTCGTCACCCCTACCATGCGAAACAGACTCTGGCTATCTACCTTATCTATGCCTCTCATACTTTTATATACCTGTATCATGACCCCTCTCAGCCTCCTTTGCTCCAGGGCAAACAGATCCAGCCTGTCCAATCTCTCTTTATAACTCAAGCCCTCCAAATCTGGCAACCTCCTTGTGAATCTTTTATGCACCCTCTCTAGCTTAATCACATTTTTCCTGTAGTGCGGCAACCAGAACTGCACACAGTACTCCAAATGCGGCCTAACCAATATTATGTACAACTGTAACATGACCTCCCAACTCTTGTACTCATCGCCTCGGCCGATGAAGGCAAGCATGACATACACCTTCTTCACCACCCTGTCTACCTGTGTTGCCACTCTCAGGGAACTATGTACTTGCACCCCAAGGTCACTTTGCTCAACAACACTCCTCAGGGCCCTGCCATTCACTGTATATTTCCTGCCCTTGTTTCACTTCCCAAAATGCATCACTTCGCAGTTGTCAGCGTTAACTTCCATTTTCCAATTCCTTGCCCACTTTCCCAGTTGATCTATATCCTGTTATAACCTTAGACAACCTTCTTCACTGTCCACTATACCACCAATTTTGGTGTCATCTGAAAACTTACTAATCATGCCCCCTACATTCACATCCAAGTCATTAATATATATGACAAACAACAGAGGGCCCAGCACCCTGAGAGACTGAAAAGGCTGGGGTTGTTTTCCTTCAAGCAGAGAAGGCTGAGTTATGCAGAATTATGAGGGACTTTGCTAGGTTAGATAGGAAGAACATTTTCCCTTATTGGAGGGGCCAATAACAAGGGGGCATTGATTGAAGATAAGGGGCAGGAGGTTTAGAGGAGATTTGAGGAAATAGTTTTTCACTCAGAGAGTGATTGGAATCTGGAACGCACTGCCTGAAGTGGTGTTGAGGCAGGAACCCTCACAACATTTGCAAAGTATTTAAATGAGCACTTGAAACGCCATTACATACAAGACTACGGGCCAATTGCTGCAAAATGGGATTAGAATAGTTAGGTGCTGTATGGTCGGTGCGGACACGATGGACCGAAGGGCCTGTTTCTGTGCTGCATAACTCTATGACTCCATGACTCACTGTCTCTTCCCAATTACTCACTCTTATCCCTAATCACTCATTTCCTCTTCCCAATCATCCACGCCTATCCCCAATCACTCACTGCCTCTTCCCGTTCACTCACTGCCTCTTCCCAATCACTCACTCCGATCCCCAATCACTCGCTGCCTATCCCCAGTCACTCACTGCCTCTTCCCAATCACTCACTGCCTCTTCCCAATCACTCACTCCTATCCCCAATCACTCGCTGCCTCTCCCCAATCACTCACTGCCTCTTCCCAATCACTCACTGCCTCTCTCCAGTCACTCGCTGCCTCTCGCCATTCACTCACTAACTCTCCCCAATTACTCACTGCCTCTCCCCAGTCACTCGCTGCTTCTCTCCAGTCACTCGCTGCCTCTCTCCATTCACTCACTAACTCTCCACAATTACTCACTGCCTCTCCCCAATCGGGCGCTGCCCTCTCCCTCTTTCAAAACCCCATAGGAATAGGACGAGGCCATACGGCCCCTTAAGCCTGCTCTGCATTTTCTGGTGAACCTTTGTTGCATTGCCTCTAAGACAAGTATATCCTTCCTTCAGTACTGAGACCAGGACTGTACACAGGAGTGCAGGTGTGGGCTCACCAAAGCCCTGCACAATTGCAGCAAGACTTCCCCACTCTTGCACTCTAAACCCCTTGCAATAACGGACATCACTCCTTTTACCTTCCTAATTTATGGTTGTACCTGCATGTTATCTTCCTGTGATTTGTGTACAATGACATCCAAATCCGTCTGAACACCAACATTCATCCTTTCACGCCATTTATAAAAATGTTCTGTGTTGTATTCTTCCTGCCATTTGCCCGCATTATATGCTACATGCTACTTTGTTGCCCACTCACTTAACCAGTCCATCTTCCTTTGCAGTTTCTTTGTGTCCTCCTCACAGCTTACTGTCCCACCTAACTTTGTATCATCGGCCCATATAAACACAACATAGGCAGTGTTTCTAAGCCGGGCACTTTTGTCCTGACAAATATTAAGATACAACTGGTTGATATGTTGTTGAGGATATTTGTGTGTATTTACCAGAGTTGTTTAAAATGAAAAATGTTTGTTAAGGGATAAGAGAGCCTCCTTCTGTGTCCTCTACCACGCTCACATCCAGCATTAGAAACACAAACAGAGAGAGACATAAACTCACACACACAGCCAAGTAACCACGGGCAGGATAACATGCTCATAGAAACACAAACACCCACACGTAGACATCTATTCAGAGGCGCATCCATTCCCACTCACAAAGAGAGAGAGAGGAACCCACACAGGGAAACACATATTCACAATGATCAACTTAGACAGATAAGCACAAACACTTCCCTCTGTGTAAATAATGTTCTTTTACCTCTATCAAAATCTCTCTTTTCTCCTTTTTTTATTTCGCAATCAGTCTTCAATTTATTGCCCCCTTGATTCCACAGGGACCAGTAGAGTTTTTGTTTTCCTTTGCTTGACTTTGGGGACAGGAGGTCATGGATCATCTCCAGTGTCCGTGCAGTCTATTAAGCCGACCCAGCGCTGTGATCCCAGGCTGCAGGGGGCGGGGGTGATGGGGGGCGGGGGGTTGCTGCATGGAGAGGGTTAGTCCCAACCTTTAAAGGGACCCTGCACCGCCAGAACTTCTCCTTAGTTTTAGTCCTTAGGGTGATTTTGAACAAGGAAAGTAAGAAAATGACAATTAATCTTTCGATATTCATTTATTCGACGAGGTTGATAGACAGAAGTGTCTCTGCCAATCTCAAATTCACACAAGTAATACTGTGATCTAGGATCAATCATTTTGAAGAAGAACCTATTGTGAATTAATTCCATTTTATTTGCTATAAATGACCATCACGACCTTCTTTATTTCAGGACAGAACCTTTCCCATCCCATTCACTCAGGCCATGGCTGATACACTCCTTATCCAGATCAAGCTGCCTCCGCTCCATAAACATTAATACAATTTCCTAACAAATCTATGCTGTCAATCAGGAATGTATGTTTCTGCCTGTCTGTCTCTGTTTCTCCCCGATCTCTGTCTCTCTTATTGCCTTTACCTATCACTGTCCTTGTTTCTCCCACTCTCTGTCTCTCCCTCTCACTATGTCCATCTCTCTGTCTGTGTCTCTCTCTTGCCATCACTCCCTCTCTCTCTGCCTCTCTCTCCAATAACAGCGATGCTTTCAGCCATTTCTTGGTTAATTTTGAACCTGTAACTCTTGCCCTTGTTGGGACATCACTACAGTTTGAAAATATCAAACACTGATCCAACACTTACCCCAAAACACAGACACTAAACCCCCCACTACTGGAGTGGGCAGACAATAGGGATTGTTCTATAAGGTTCTGTTTGGTGACATTTAGTAACTTCACTGTGGTTTGAAAAGTGTATGTGTCTGTCTCTGTGTCTGGTTTGTCAGAGTCACTGGTTCCACAATATAACCCCAGGATCTCCTTTGTCTCTCTTCCCCCCCTAACTCCGTCTCTCCCTCCCTCTGTCGCTGTCTCTGTCTGTCTTCGTTTCCCTCACTGTCTTTCCCAGTCTCTGTCTCTGTCTCTCCCTCTCTGGATCAATCTCTCTCTCTGTATCACTCTCCTTTTGGCTTTTGTCTCTCCCTCTCTCTCTTTCCCTCTCTCTCCCTCATTCTCTCTTCCTGGAGAACAATGGTTCAGCCATTTCTGTGCTAATAGTAAAACTTTAACTCTTGCCCTTGTTGGGAACGTCACTGCAGTTTGAAAATGCCAAAAACACTGATGCAACATAATCACACTAATCCCCCAGCACAGGAATGGGCAGAGAATCGGGGTAGTTACTGAGGTCCTGTTTGACAATATTTACTGACTTCAGTGTGGATGATAACATGTCTCTGTCTGTGTGCGTCTGTCTGTGCGCCAGTGTGTGTGTGCGTCAGTGTGTGTGTTTCTCTCTCTGTATCTGTGTCTGTCTGTGTGACAGCGTGTGTGCATGTGTGTCTGTGCGCCAGTGTGTGTGTACGTCAGTGTGTGTGTATGTGCGCGTACATCAGTGTCACTGGTTCCACAATGTTACCCCAGTGTTTCATCACACCCTCTCTCCCCATGTAGCGTTTCACACAATTTTGGAAACAACTATCTCGTTGTCCCTCTGTATCTGTCTTTCCCTCTGGCTCTGTCTCTCCCTCCAACTCTGTCTCTCTCACAATCTTTCCCGATCACTCTCTCCGACACTCCCTTTCTCTTTCTGCCTCTGTCCCTCTCTCTCTGTCTCTCTCGGTATCTGTAAATGACTTTGTCTGTGTATCTCTCACACCATCTCCCCCTCACCCTTTCCCTCTCTTTTCATCTCTCTCTTCCTGTCTCTCTCCCAGAAAAACAATGCTTTCAGTCATATCTTGGTTAATTTTGAACCTGTAATTTTTGCCCTTTCTCGGAATGTCACTGCAGCTTGAAAATATCAAACACTGATCAACACGTGCCCGTAAAAGACTCACACTAAGCCCCTAACACAGGACTGGTCAGAAAGTTGGAATTGTTACTGAAGTTCTGTCAATGTGCCCTTTCCCCTGCTTCGAAAGTGCTTCAGTTTTAAATAATATTTATTCAACCACATTAAATGTAAAGTAAATGTAAACATGTGGCTCCGCATCAATTGCCCTTTATGTAAGAGAGTTCCAAATTGATACCACACCTGGTACGTTAAAGTGTTTCTTCATTTCACTGCTGAATAGTTTTTAGACTGTTTAGATTTTTAGACTATGTTCCCAAGTCCCAGAATCCGCAGCGAGTGGGAATAGTTTCTCTCTGTCTACCCTATCAGTTTCCGTTATTATCTTGAAAGCTTCGGTCAAATCACCCTTCTAAATTTCAGGAATACAGAGTAAAGCTCAATCCACTTTGTCCCATTAAACACTACCAATGCAAGCTCAGTGTGGGGTTAGGCACAAAGTAAAAGACAAGTTGAAGACCAGTTTTACGAGGAACTCCATAATATCATTAGCAGAATTCCTAATACCGAACATTTGTTCCTGTTGGGGGACTTGAACGCCAGGATTGGGCCCGACCATGACTCATGGCCCTCCTGCCTTGGGAGGAGAATGAATGAAAATGGACAGAGACTGCTGGGGTTTTCTACCAATCACAAACTCTGCATCACAAATTTGTTCTTTCATACTAAACCCTGTCACCAGGTTTCATGGAGACACCCAAGATCACGCTGTTGGCACCAGCTGGACCTCATCATCACAAGTCGAGCCTCCCTAAACAGTGTCAAAATCACATGCAGCTTCCACAGTACGGACTGCGACACCAACCACTCCCTGGTGTGCAGCAAAGTTGGACTCAAACCAAAGAAGCTACATCACTCCAAGCAGAAAAGCCACCCACGCATCAGCACTAACAGAATTTCTTATCCACAGCTGTTACACAAATTTCTAAATTCACTTGAAAAAGCCCTTCAAAACACTCCTGCAAGGATGCAGAGACGAAGTAGGCCCACATCAGAGACGCCATCTATGACTCAGCAATGACCGCCTATAGCAAACGTAAGAAACAGAATGTAGACTGGTTTCAATCTCACTTTGAAGAGCTGGAACCTGTCATAGCCGCTAAGCGCACTGCACTGCTGATCTACAAGAATGTCCCCAGCGAGTTAACATCTGTAGCACTTAAAGTAGCCAGAGGTGCTGCACAAAGAATAGCCAGGCGATGCGCAAATGACTACTGGAACACTTATGCAGTCGTATTCAGTTGGTCTCCCTCACCGGAAACATCAGAGGAATGTATGACGGCATTAAGAGAGCTTTTGGGTCAACCATCAAGAAGATCGCCCCACTCAGGTCTAAATCAGGGGAAACAATCACTGACCAACGCAAGCAAATGGACCGCTGGGTGGAACAATATCTAGAACTGTGCTCCAGGGAAAATGTTGCCACTGGTACCACCCTCAATGCAGCCCAGTCTCTGCCAGTCATGGATGAGCTAGACGAACAGACAACAAAATCGAAACTCAGTTATGCCATTGATTCTCTAGCCAGTGGAAAAGCCCCTGGAAAGGACGGCATTAGCCCTGAAATAATCAAGTGTGCCAAGCCTGCTATACTGTCAGCACTCCATGAACTGCTTTGCCTGTGCTGGGATGAGGGAGCAGTACCGCAGGACATGCGCGATACCAATATCATCATCCTTTATAAGAATAAGGGTGACCGCAGTGACTGCAACAACTACCGTGGATTCTCCCTGCTCAGCTTGCTGGGGAAAGTCATCACTCGAGTCGTTCTAAACAGACTCCAGAAGCTGGCTTAGCGTGTCTACCCTGAGGCACGGTGTGGCTTTCGAGCAGAGAGATCCACCGTTGATATGCTGTTCTCCCTGTAACAGCTACAGGAGCAATGACAGAAACAACAGAGGCCCGTGTACATTGCTTTCATTAATCTCACCAAAACCTTTGACCTCGTCAGCAGATGTGGTCTCTTCGGACTACTAGCAAGGACCGGATGTCCACCAAAGCTATTAAGTATCATCACCTCATTCCATGACAATATAAAAGGCTTAATTCAGCATAGCGTTGCCTCATCAGACCACTTTCCTATCCTGAGTGGCGTGAAACAGGGCTGCATTCTCGCACCTACGCTTATGGAATCTTCTTCCCACTGCTGCTTTCACATGCGTTCAAGTCTTCAGAAGAAGGAAGTTCCTCCACACAAGATCAGGTGGCAGGTTGTTCAACCTTGCCCGTCTTCGAGCGAAGAACAAAGTACAGAAAGTCCTCATCAGGGAACTGCTCTTTGCTGACGATGCTGCATTAACATCCCACACAGAAGAGTGTCCGCAGAGACTCATCGACAGGATTGCGGGCTGCCTGCAAAGAATCTCGAGACAAGGAGGCCAAAGAAAAAAGTTTCCCTCTGTTCTGTCCCATCAAACATTCCTAGGGCATGGGCAGCATGCGGTTAGATATCGAGTCAAGACAGCGCCTATTGTATTAGAAATAGAGAAATGGTCGTGTGCAGCACAAACTGAGATCAGGTGAAACGCAGCATAAGCAGAGACCTGACCTAGTGTAACAAACCGAGATGTTGTCTAGTGCAGTAATAATGGAGAAATGGTCTAGTGTTTTATGAACAGAGGCTGGATCTAGTGCAGGTTTAACTGAAACAGATTGTTGGTCTTAACATTTCAAAGTGAGGTCACTAATCGTGGGGGTAAATGATTGGGGGATGAAAGGATGGAGTGGAATGTTTCCAGTCAGCTGATAACACAAATTCAGGTGAGACAATAAGCTGTGTGTCGAACACAGAGAGGGTATGGAGTATGGGCAGGTTCATTCAGTGGGCAAAAACGTGGCTGATGGAATATACTGTGGACAAAAGTCAGGCTGTTGATTTTGTCTGGAAGAATCTCGTCTATCTTTTCTGTACCTTCTCCACAGCCTTCACATCCTTCCCAACGTGTGGTGCCCAGAAATGGACACAGTACTCCAGCGAAGGCCGAACCACTGCTTTGCAGAGGCAACCATAATGTGCTTGATTTTGTACTCCACGTCTCCATCTGTTTATAAAGCCCAGCATCCTGTGTGGCTTTTTAACCACTTTGTCAACCGGCCCTGCCACCTTCAATGAAGTTTGTACATATACCCCCGAGATCTCTCTTCCTGCACCCCTTTAGAATTGAACCCTGTAGTTTATACCGCCTCTTTTCATTATTCCTACCTGTGGAGGCGTAAGATGTGGGCATGGTTCCAAGTGGCTATTTTACAGCAGTCTTCACAAAAAAATGGACAATGCAGACATTGTATTCAAGAAGGAGGGGTTTGAAATATTGTATGGGATAAACACTGAGAGAGGAAATATTAACGGGTTTGGTATCTTTGATAGCTGATAATTCACCAGGCTCAGACTGTTATGAGGTACAAAGGGGGAAATAGGGGAGGCTCTGACCATCATTTTCCAATCATCTCTCGTTACATGCAAGAGGACTGGAGGACTGCTAATGTTGTACTGTTGATTAAAAAGGGAGACTGGGATAGACGGGGTAATTACAGGCCACTCAGCCTAACATTAGTGGGGGGGCTAGTTATTGGGAAAAGTTCTGGTAAACAATATTAATCACCATTTAGAAATTGTGTCAGATTAACTTGATTGAATTTTTCTTGGGGGTAACAAGGAAGGTCGATGATCATCAACTTCTGAGGGAAATTCGGCAGCAGAGGCTGGTCTTGTCACTGATGCCCAGATCCCGTGAATGAATTTAATACAGTGTCAACTGCTGTACACATACAGTACACAATGAGTACAAAGGAATGATTCACTCCTGTCCGGTACTATGCGTCTCAGTGTCTCCATGTCTTTGGCTCTGTCACGTTTTAAGCATTAACCTTACATTAGTGATCAGTCAGTCTCTGAAATAACTGTCCCAGTGCTGTGGTAACATAATATGGACACCGAGAACAAAACCTAAAATGGTTGTCTGATGTTCGTAAACTAATATCAATCGTCTGAATGGTTAATGTTATGATTGTGTTTTGTTACTGAGGTTCTACGTGAGGATTTAGACAGAGGTTCAGAGAGAGAAGTGGACAGAGGGAGAGTGACAAAGAGTGGCCAAGGGTCTGAAAGAGGCTGTGAGAGTTAGTGAGGGTTCAGAACAAATATGTTCAGAACAAATATCTGAGGCACCAGCACTGATCCTTGAGGAACCCCACTGGTCACAGTCTGCCAATCTGAAAATGCCCTGTTTACCCCTACTCTTTGCTTCATGCCCATTAACCAATTCTCCACCCATGTTAATATATTACCTTCGACTCCATGAGCCTTATCTTTCAGTTTAACCCTTTGTGTGGAGCATTTTCGATATCCAAGTATAAAACATCTACTGGATCCTCTTTATCTAGCCTACTAGTTACATCCTGAAAAGACGCACTTTGCCTTCAGTGAAACCATGTTGACTTTGTTTGATTATATTAAGGCACAGTTCTCAAGAGTGTGCAGGTTTCGAGGGAACTGGAGGTTTACGAGCAGTGATCTTTGAAGTCGGCAGGACAAATGGGGAGAATAATTAGCAAAACAAAATGGATCTTGGTCTGAACAAGGGGAGAGAGGGAGGGAGAGATGGGGAGATACAGGAGGATTGTAGGAGAAACTGTACATCTATCCATGTCAAAACATGAATTAAAAAATTATATCGACAGCGCACTGAAAATATTGGTCATACACAACAACTAAAGTCACCGAAACGTTAACTCTGCTTCTCTTTCCACAGATGCTGCCAGAACTGCTGAGTGACTCCAGCATTTCTTGTTTTTGTTTGTGTTGAACTAAAGTCACACATCACCCTGTCTTGGAACTATATCGCCGTTCCATCACTGTTACTGCGTCAAAATCCTGGAAATCTCTTCCTACCAGCACAGTGGGTTTAACTACACCACATGGACTGCAGTAGTCCAAGAAAGTGGCTCACCACCACCCTCTCAAAGGGCAATTAGGGATGGGCAATAACTGCTGGCATTGCCAGCGACACGAATGAACAAAAATAAATAAATAAGTAATATGCAGGAAGAGAGATGATGTCCTGCAAAGTGAATATCGGAAGTTAGGCAGAAGCTTAAAAAGCAAGACTTCCAGGATTGTAATCTGAGGATTACTCCCTGTGCCACGTGCCAGTGAGGGTAAGAATAGAAGGGCAAGGCAAATCAATGTGTGGCTGAAGAGCTGGTGTAGGCGGGTCGGCTTCAGCTACTTGGATCATTGAGATCTCTTCTGGTGCAGAGGTGACCTGTACAAGAAGGTCGGGTTGCATCTGAACTGGAAGGGGACCAACATCCTTGCGGGGAGGTTTGCTAGAACTACTCGGGAGGGTTTAAACTAGTCTTGCAAGGGGGTCTGACCTGAAGTAGTAGTCTCTCTGATGAGATAATTGAGGTTAACACAAGTAAGTCCAGTAGGCAGGCCGCAAAGGGACAGAACAGGGAGCGTGAAAGATCTGGTAGGCTAAACTGCATTTACCTTAATCCAAGAAGCCTTACAAATAAGGCATATGAGCTCAGAGCATGGATCAGACATGGGATTGTGATATTATAACCATTACGGAAACGTGGTTGAGGGATGGGCAGGACTGGCACCTCAATGTTCCGGTGTACTGATCCTTCCGGCGTGACAGAGGTGGAGGTAGGAGAGGAGGGGGAGTTGCACTATTGATTAGGGAGGACATCACGACAGTACTTAGAGAGGATATCCGGGGGAATGTCCAGCGAGGCCATTTGGGTAGAACCTATAAATAAGAACGGGGTTATCACTTTGATGGGATTATACTACAGGGCCCCCAATAAGGGGAAGTGGAGGAGCATATATGTGTGGAAATCACTGATAGTTGTAGGAATTATAGGGTTGTAATAGCAGGTGGTTAAAACTTTCCTAATATTGACTGGTACTGCCTTAGTGCTAAAGGAACAGATGGGGAAGAACTTGTTAGGTGTGTCCAGGATAGTTTTCTGAAGCAGTGTGTGGATTTCCCTACTAGAGAAGGGGCTACACTCGACCTCCTCTTAGGAAATGAGGATGGGCAGGTGGTTGATGTGTCAGTGGAGGAGCACTTTGGGACCAGTGACCATAACTCTATTAGCTTCAAGATAGTTATGGAAAAGGATAGGACTGGTCCTCAGGTTGAAGTCCTAAATTGGGGGAAGGCTAATTTCGGTGGCATCAGACAGGAACTCTCAGAAGTTGAATGGGAGAGGTTGCTTACAGGTAAAGGGATGTCTGGCAAGTGTGAGGCTTTTAAAAGTGAGATAGGAAGAGTTCAGGGCCGGCATGTTCCTGTTAGATGGAAGGGCAAGGCTGGCAAGTTGAGGGAACCTTGGTTGACGGGGGATATTGAGGGTCAGATCAGGACAAAGAAGGAGGCATATGTCAGGTATAGGCAGCTGGGCTCCAGCGAGTCCCTAGAGGAGTATAGTGAATGAAGGACGACACTTAAGAAGGAAAAGAACGGGCTATGGGATTTCCCTGGCAGATAAGATAAAGGTGAATCCTAAAAGATTCTATCGGTATATTAAGAGTAAAAGGGTAGCTAGGGAGAGATTAGGTCCCCTTAAGGATCAGTGTGGCAATGTATGTGTGGAGCCATGGGAAATGGGACAAATCATAAATGAATACTTCGCGTCTGAATTTACCGTGGAGAAAGTCATGGAAGCTCGTGAGTTCAAGGGAGGGAACACCGATATCCTGGAGCATATCAACATGACAAAAAAGGAGGGTGTTGCAGGTTGTGAAGCGCATTAAGGTGGATAAATCCTCAGGGCCTGACCAGGTGTATCCTAGGGTGCTATGGGAAGCAAGGGAGGAGATTGCTGGGGCCCTGGCAGAGATTTTGTATAATTGTTCGCCATGGGTGAGGTACCAGAAGACTGGAGGATAGCAAATGCTGTGCCTTTATTTAAGAAGGTAGCAGGGATAAGCGATGGAACTGAAGGCCTGTGAGCCTTACATCAGTGGTGGGAAAGATACTGGAAGGGATTCTGAGAGACAGGATTTATATGCGTTTGGAAAGACATGGTCTGAATATGGATAGTCAGCATGGCTTTGTGCGTGGGAAATCATGTCTCCCGAATTTGATTGCGTTTTTCGAGGAAGTGACCAAGAGTATTGACGAGGGCAGGGCAATGGACGTTGTCCACATGGACTTTAGCAAGGCATTTGACAAGGTCCCGCATGGAAGGCTGGTCCAGAAGGTTCGAACACATGGGATCCACGGTGAGCTAGCCAATTGGATACAAAATTGGCTTGGTGATAGGAGGCAGAGGGTGGTAGTGGAGGGTTGTGTTTCAGATTGCAGGTTTTTGACCAGTGGTTTGCCGCAGGGATCGGTGCTGGGCCCTCTGTTGTTTGTCATAGATATTAATGACTTGGATGTTAATGTAGGGGGCACGATTAGTAAGTTTGCAGATGATAACAAAATTGGTTGTATAGTGGACAGTGAAGAAGGCTGTCCAAGGTTACAACAGGATATAGATCAACAGGGAAAGTGGGCAAGGGATTGGCAAATGGAAATTAACGCAGACAACTGCGAAGTGATGCATTTTGGGAAGTGAAACTAGGGCAGGAAATATACAGTGAATGGCAGGGCCCAGGGTGTGTTGTTGAGCAGAGAGATCTTGGGGTGCAATTACATAGTTCTCTGAAAGTGGCAACGCAGGTAGACAGGGTGGTGAAGAAGGCGTATTTCATGCTTGCCTTCATCGACCGAGACATTGAGTACAAGTGTTGGGACGTCATGTTACAGTTGTACATAATGATGGTTCGTCCGCATTTGGAGTACTGTGTGCAGTTCTGGTCGCCACAGTACAGGAAAGATGTGACTAAGCTGGAGAGGGTGCAGGAAGGATTCACAAGGATGTTGCCTGGTTTGGACGGCTTCGGTTCTAACAAGAGGTTGGATAGGCTTGGTCTATTTTCCCTGGAGCGACGGGGACATGATAGAGTTATATAAAATTCTGAGAGGCATAGTTTTGGAGAAATTTTCTTAGCTTTGCTAATTATTACTTAACGTTGTAGAAGCAGAAAAACAGGACACAGCTTGTAGCTAATCTAACCACAACCAACGGTCATAAATTGTAGACAGAGCAGCTAACCACAATCACACATTACGGCCAGATATGGTGTCTGGAGTGGGCATTGAATTAAGGAACTAGCTTGTTATTGTTGAAACTGATGTTTTGCTGACCTCGGACACTGCATGGTGCACCGTTACGTAGGCAGTCTTGTGGGTGCTTATCAAATTGTGAAACTGTTAGCTCTGCCTTTTTTATACTATATAAGTCCACGGCGATCTGTAGCTCTTTGGGAGTAGCACTGAACCGCATTTAGGTAAGGTGTTTTGCCCCATGATATCATGCAATAAAGTGTTTGATTCTCAACGTCTGAGTCTGGAGAATTTGTTCAACAATTGGGCACAATCTGGATTTGCTCCAACAGTTTGGCGTAGTCAACAGGATCCCTGAGTTCACGGGATCCAAAAGAACCTAGTGAAAAAAACTAATCGACAGGATTAGGGGTAAGTCAACTTTTCTGCGACCCTAGTGTCTCAATCACCCAGCCTGAGCCAGAATTAAGAGGGCGACTGGGCCCCACGTGAAGGCCAGATAACTGGGAGAGGGGGACTAAAGGGGTCAAGGAAGAATTGGCTGAAACCTGATCAGTAAAGATCTAAAATTCCGCGAAGGGAAGTTGAAAAGGAGATAAGTAGAAAATCCAGTAAAATGTGGCGAATTCGGTGTAGTAGTACCAAATTCCGGGAATTTGGTGATCCTAATTTGAGTTTGCACGAGCTGTTCCTCCACCGGGTAGAGTAAAGAGGCTGTGGGACAAAAGGAGTTAGGACAACCGTCTGGGACGGTGAACGACTGGGGCTGTAACTAAACTACCAAATTGACCCGACAGGCACGTGATCGTTGCTCCTGAGTACACGAGCCGGAATCTGGCCCGAGAGAGAGAGGCTGTGGGATGGAGGGAGAACGAAAGAGCGTTGGCCTGAGAGACAGGGGTGTGCCGGTTAGCTGACCTTGAGAATTTAACATTAACTGCGCCTGTTCGTATCCTTGTGTCTATTCGTTTTGTTGTGTCTTGTTTGTTTTCCTGTGTATTAATGCTAATTGATTCATAGAAAAGAACTCGTAAATTTAGAAGGTTTTGAGAAAGTAGAAGTAAGAGTGGACTCAACGGCTTCCAAGAAGGAAGGGTTGCCCCCGGGGACAAGTAAGCCATGTCCTCTGGAGAAAGGCAACCCACGTCCGTTTGCTCCCTCGAAGGAGACGCAGAAGCGCCACGGTAAATATGTGTTTTAAAGATAGGTATGTTTTACAGTAAAACAAGTAACTGTGTCTTTGATTCGACTGTGAGAACGTCGGAAGCTTTCGCAAATGAATTGAATATCTGGGAAGAACAGCTTGTATTCTGTAGAACTGACTGTCGTTAACTCTTTGTTGTCTGGCTTTAATGTTAAAAGAATGAGTCCATTAAGTTATTTGGAATTGAATGAGTGTGAAAAGTGATTGTTGAGTGTGTTCATTTCGATTTAAGATTGTGCATCCAGGAATGGGATATAAAATTGAATTATATTTTAAGTTAAAGTTTTATTTTTAGTTGGTTTTGCTACTGTGAAAAGGCAATGAACAATTTTCTGAGGGATAATCTTCAGCCTTGAAGGTCTGAAGATGTCTGGCAGAAATCTAATTTGGGGTTTGGAACATTGTTTTAATTGGAAACTCTGCTATTGTTTTATTTTACAGTCTAAATTTGAAGACATGTTTTATTGACTGTTATATTGTTTTAAGGGAAAGAAAGGATAGAAAAGGAGGTATAGGAAAGATTCTGTCTGTTTAAAAACATTAAAGTTTGTGTAAGGACCTAGTGTTAAGTCTTTTGTTGCAAGAATGTTAAATAACTGTTTCTTTAGTTTTTGGTTTTGTTACAGTCATTTGAAAAGGCGCCTGAAGAAAGAGCAAGAAAATGATGTAATTTACCTATCTTTTAAAATAAGCACGTGCTATTCTGTTCTGTTGTGTGTAATTAATAAGGTACCACGCAGGTCCTGTTCTGTGATAAGTCACATACGTACACAAAAATTCATTAAAAACTTAAAGGGACCACGCACAGGGCAAAAAACCAGGCCGCACAAAACAATTACATTGTCAACGGAACATTAGAGCCAGCTGTGGCTCAGTGGGTAGTAATCTTGACTCTGAGTTACACCATAGTGGGTTCAGGGCAGAGCATAAAATATAGGCTGATGCCTCCCATCAGAAAATCAGACCAGACCAGCGAGACTCAGAAAACGAATCTTGTGTTGAATTTCTGCGCCTCACTTTCTGGAATACTTTAGTGTTTGTTCAGAATGGTTACCCAGTGAGTTTTCTTTCCCCTGTAGGCTGACAGTTATCTAAAAAGAGATTATATCATCCTAATGCAACATTAAGGTATCGTTCGTACTGAGTGCAACAACATTTGTAGCGTCCCGTAATATAATCTACTTTGCTAGGGATAGGATCAGGATTTGATAATTTCAAAACACTGAGGTAAACTGGAATTTCCCTCGACCGTCATTTCAGTGCTTTTAATCAGCCCTGGAAGGAAAGTAAACCGAGAGACCGTCTAGCAGTGATGAATGTCAGATTTGATTGATTACTGCGGATTAATCAATTACATTACACAAAGCATACAGAATATGCTGTTAAATAGCGGGAAACAGATTTCTTACCATCCTGCATAAGGAAGTGCACCCTCTGCAGCTGTAGTGTCACCAAAAGCAGCCAAGTTAAAATGGCTGACAGATGTAGGTGGAGTTTTACTGAGGTTCTGAGACAGGAGACAGAAACAGGCATAGATACACACACCGAAACAGATGGACAAAGTGACAGAGTGTGAGAGAAGAATATTTCGATTTACGAAAGGTATCCGCCCCTAAAACCCTCCAATTTGCTCTCCAACAAAGGACTGGACAGAGAATGGGGATGTTACTGATTGTTACAACTTGTCTCATCCTCCCTCTGTCTTTTCCTTTCTCATTTCTGTCCCTCTCCACCTTTCTCTGTTTCAGTATCTCAATTCCTATCTCTGCCGCTCTTTCTAACTCTGTCTCTCTCTATTTCTCCCTCTCTCCCTCTGGCCCTCCCTTCATCTCTCCCTCTACCTGTGTCTCTCTCTTGTGTGTAAATAGAGACACAGCTAGGCCAGGTCTCTTCCGTAATTAAATTGTTCGAGTATTTCACTTTTCATTCCATTGCACTATTACTGAGACCAGCTTTCAATACCAGAATTTTATGATTTACTTGAATTTGAATTCCATCAGCGGCTATGGGATGATTTGAACCCGTGTTCCCAAGTTATTAGCATGGGCCTCAGGATTGTTAGCTCAGTGACATTACCAGTACACCACCCTGTCACTCTGTCATCAAGCCAACAGAAGCTCCTTTGATTGAGAGCTGCTTCAGTTCATGTCCAGCTGTGCTCTTCTGCACCGTCATTTTTGAGAAACAATTCATGTATCTTCTGCAATGATAACCAGCCTCATTAGGTACGATGTTTAATAAAATATTACAAAATCAAGTTTACAATCACTTTCGAGTTCATTACTGTGAATAGAATATTTACCACCCTGTAGTGAGTTTAGGCTGTAGACTCTGGAATGGATTTTAGTGCTAGAATTTGCAAACATTAACTTTTTCTATGAGTTGACTAATTTAACTATTAGATTGAGTGGGTATTTCACGACCTTCCTCAGCTCCTCTCTGAATTTAGTCTGGGTCACAGCGTAAACACACGTGTTGGTGCAGGAACTGAGAAGCTGCAGCATTCCTGCTGTGTATTCTGTGATATAAAGTGGGTCATTGATGGAGGTAGGATATAGCTTTGTAATTCGCTGATAGATGTAAAATACAACCTGCGTCACCCATAACAGTATAAAACTGCCAGATATACTGAACAGTAAAATGATGGATTTCTTTCGATTCTCCATCTCTGGGTCATTGTGATTCTCTCCGTTGCTGAGGCACCGGAGTCTCCTGCGACCTCTACTGGCCGCTAAAATACGTCTGACCATCAGAACATTGAGCAGCAACATCAGAAAGAACGGGACACAAGGAATTAAAATGCGGTGAAACAGCTCAAAGGCGTTCCATGTGGGGGAAGTATGGAAGCTCTGTTTCAGGATACAGTACCAGGGAACATTATCAATTATATACATAGGTTCAATTGTAAAGTACCAGGGAACACTTTCGAAAGTGCACAGCACGCTCACTGTTCCGATAACCACAACCGCTGTTCTCTCAGTGCAATATTTTGTCTTCAGCTTCTCACAACAAATGGTTACAAATCGATCAAAGGTGAAAGCGACTGTCAGCCAGACAGAAACCATTGTGATTGCAAAAACCAGGAAACTAACTGAACTACAGATGGGAGTAATGGACAGGAATGAATCTGGGAAATAAATCGAAGGAATCTGCCTCAATATGGGATCTGTGATAACGACCAGGAGATCAGCCACTGCCATTCCCACCAGGTAGCGAGTGATACATTTGGAGAGACCACACTTTCCTCGGGACAGGATCAGAATCGCCACCAGGTTAACTGAAAGAGATAGAAAGGAAAGCAGAGAAATTACTGATCAGACCTCAAACTAAAACAGCAGTTTGACAGGATCCAGTGTGACATTTACAGCTTTGTTGCAGCATCCAGAACTTTCTGAAGATACTGGTTAGAACACAATTCTAAATTATTGATTGGGAAATTTATTTGTAAAGATAAAGGTGAAATAAAATGATCACCAGATACAGTCAGGCCGCCGTACCAGTGTGGAAGGGAGATGGGCGTTTTCAAACAAGGAATCCAATGGTTTAAATCCAGTTTGGCCTGCAGACTAGTAGCCGAGATAGTGGAGGGGAAGGGGAGAATGTTTTTGCCTTAACAGTTAAGAGAGCCAGCAGGGGCTATCTCAAAACGTGAAAAGGTCGAGAGCCGCTGTGGTGAGTTTGAGACTGCAGATCCGGAGGAAGAGGCCGATGGAGGCGGAGCAAGTGTGTGGATTGGAGGGAGAGAGAGAAAAGGTCATTTGGCTACTGGAAGGGAGGCAGGTCCTGAAGGGTTTGGAAAGTGAACTAAGTGAAGCAAAGAATGCAGTCAGTAAATAACTGTTTCCACTTAGTTACTTACTCAGTTCAGAAATAATGAAGAGGAGCATTCACTAAAAGAGGTTGAGGATATGACGGGATTAAACACATAGGGAGCGAGTCCAGCAGTAAAACTCACCCAATCTGGCAAAATGCTCATCATACCTTCAATTCACAGTTTCACTGTAATCGTTCTGGAAAGTTCTGCAGTTCATCCTTGTGAAATATTCACACTATGGCTTTTCTCTTTCTCGTTCTCACGTCTCTCTCTCTGTCTGTCTCTGTTTCATTCTCCCTATTCCTTCTTGCTTGCTTTCGCTCTCAGTCAACTTTATCTTTCCACAGTTTGTATGCGCTTCAATCGCTTCTCCAGATTATGCAAGCCTCCACATGTTCATTCAACATGATTACTCAGATAAACCAACCTCCACAATCCAGCATGAGCACAACACAGAAAGTTCTGATGAAAGGTCACGGACCTGAAAAGTTAACTTTATTTCTCACTCCCCAGATGCTGACAGATCTGTTGTATATTTACAACAATTTCTGTTTTTATTTCAGATTTCCAGCATCTGCAGTAGTTTGCGTTTATTTACTTATCCAACACAATGTCTCTGAATGGGTTACAATTTTCGTTTATCTAACATTGGCAGGACTCAATCCATCAACCTTATTCCGATCCAGAATCTGTATCCCAAGTACCAATTCCAATCCACATGAAGGCTGCTGTCTCGGAGTGACCCTTCGTACATATTCTGACCCCAAGTTATGCTTCATACTCATTGTTACGACCGAGATTGGAGGCTTGCACTGTTAATTCAGTCCCACCTCTCCATAGGTCACAACATATTCTTTAAATTTTCCCATTTACTGACAGTCAACTATCGTCCACAGAATAGAACACGCTAACTATATTTCTTTACCGAACAACAAAATTAACAGTTTATTATCGAACCAGTGCTAACTCGTAATGAAGTTAAACAATATTACATAGATCATTTTTTAAAAATCCAACATTAAATTTTTAGAAAGTCCCGTTTTCTACCTTAACTCTTCCGCACGCACACACAATATAAAAATATATATATGAGATTTTTAGATCAGATCTCTATTCGAATCAAAAGAAAAACACACTCGGGCAGATCACTTGCCCACCCTTGAAAAAAAAAAGCAGATGAGACACAGTACAATAAACGGGGCAGCACAGTGGCGCAGTGGTTAGCGCCGCAGCCGCACAGTTCCGGGGACCAGTGTTCAATTCTAGGTACTGCCTGTGTGGAGTTTGCAAGTTCTCCATGTGACCGCGTGGGTTTTAGTCGGGTACTCTGGTTTCTTCCCATTGTCAAAGACTTGCAAGTGATAGATAAATTGGCCATTATAAATTGCTCCAAGAGCAGTCAGGTGGTAGGAAATATGGGATTACTGTCGGGTTAGTATAAATGGGTGGTTCTTGGTCGGCACAGATTCGGTGGGCCGAAGGGCCTGTTTCAGCGCTGCATAAATAAAACTGGCGCAAAGTCCAACCTCCGAGCACACACAGGCAAGATTTTTAGGATCTTCTAGAATTCGTTCTCTTCAGGCAGCGTTGAAAGATAATTTAGCGCGCCTTCTTGAAATAAAGGAAGCAAGAAGAATTGATGCGTTGAACTTTGTAGAGTCGTTTTGGGAATTGCAAGAAAACGATCTACATTGTGGTCTTCCGTTCGTCCTTGAAATTCTCTCCTTCCTTTGAGCAAACTTGACTTCTGTCTCCTTCCAGAAGATATCACACACACACTGTGACTGACAACCAGTTTTCTGCCCCGCCAGATGTTCTCTGTTACTACTGGGCTGGTCCCTTCCAAGTAGTGCTTGTCACTTTTCTACCTCTATTGTAAAGGCTTCTGCTCGTCTTTAACACAAGCCATGTGACAAACAATAACACTGTTGTCAATCCGGCTTCCTTAGACTTACTGATTAAAAATAAAAATTCTGACGCAACATTTTTTAGCTTAACGATGAATTCCTTTTAAAAGAAAATATGTATATACATATATATATATATTTAACAAAACAGAGTCACGTTCGTAACACCATGTGTCAAGCTGCAACAGTTATCCCCACCTACCACATCATAGCATCACCACTCTTTGTTCCACTCTTGCGTCAGTCCATCAGATATTGAAACGTACATCTATGCTTTTGTCTCATCCACACTCGAATGTACCAATTGTCACCTGGCTGACGGACAATCCTCCACCGTCCATTCACTTGTGGATCCAACACTCTGCTGATTTGTCCTATCTCATACTAGGTTCCTTTGAGTGAAACACTGCTCTATTTGCTGACCTACATTGCATGGAGAATCCCAACACCTCCAGTTTACTTTTTCCTTCCTTGCATTTCAAAGCATCAAAATCTCATCTCTCCCTATGAATTTATTCGACTGCATTGTACCCTTAATTCTTAATATGGTTGCCTCAAAAAATCTATCAACCTCAGTTTTGACATTTTAATTTGAAATCGAGTGAAATACGTATTTGACATGCAAACCTCTCAGGTTGTCCCCAGATCCTGGCTTCTCACAATTAAGAATCTATTGTCATGCAGACCGCCACCTGCCAAGAATGAGGCATATTAATTCTATCATATGAACATTGATTTCAAACTGTTACTGGAGTGAAGAAAGGACTTAAAAAATCTGCAGACATTTGGCTGGAAAAACATTTGCATACTAACAGACAGTGCTTGGAGGGACAAAAGTGTTACTTCCCTTATCCATTTAACTGAAAATGGACTTTGAGCACTAGGGTATGGTGTGCAAGAGACATTCCAGGTTGACTGCGAAGTTGGCCGAATACACAAACGGACGTGGCCAAACCAGCTGGTCACATAATCTGCTTGGCAACCTGGATTTTCTGAATTGTACAGTTTGATCTCAGAATGCTCCTGGACTGGAAAGACATCTCGTGGCTGGCTCACCACAGCCTCTCCTGTCTGGCTCTCCCTCTCTTTCTCACGGAACTCCAGAGATCAAAAGTATAATTAGTTTACATGTTGTGAATAAACAATTGCATGTACAGATGCTGATAGTTGTTTAACCTCATCGTATGTACATCCCACAAATAAACTAGGACATAGATATACCCAATTAGGGTGGACCCACATTCCCACAACTGGCACTGACAGATAGAAACATAGAAAACAGGAGCAGAAGTATGCCATGATTCCCTTCGAGCCTGTTCTGCCATTCATTATGAGCATGGCTGATGATCCAACTCAGTAACCAGTTCCCGCTTTCACCCCATATCCTTTGATCCCTTTCACCCCAAGAGCTATATCTAACTCTTTACCGAAGACATATAATGTTTTGGCCTCAGCTGATTTCTGAGGTAGCGAATTCCACAGGCTCGCCACTCTCTGGGTGAAGACATTTCTCCTCATCACAGTCCTGAAAGGCTTACCCCGTATCCTTAGCCTATTCCCCGTATTCTGGACTCCCCCAACAGCGGGAACATTCTTCCTGCATCTACCCGGTCAAGTCCTGTTAGAATTTTATAGGTTTCTATGAGAGCCCCCCTCACTCTTTGAACTCCAGCGCATATAAGCCCAACCGACTCAATCACTTTTCATACGTCAGTCTGGCCAGCGCAGGATTAAATCTATCGACAACGGTTGAGGGAAGAACAGGATTGTCAGATAAATGTTCCAGGATTTAGAAGCTTCAGGCGGGATAGAGGGGGATGGATAAGGGGTGGGGGCGTTGCATTACTGGTTAAGGAGAATATCACAGCTGTACTGCGGGAGGACACCTCGGAGGGGTCATGCAGCGAGGCAATATGGGTGGAGCTCAGGAAGAGGAAGCGTGCAGTCACGATGTTGGGGGTTTACAACAGGCCTCCCAACAGCCAGCGGCTGGTAGAGGAGCAAATATGTAGACAGATTTTGGAAAGATGTAAAGGTAACAGAGTTGTAGTGGTGGGTGATTTTAAATTCCCCTATACTGACTGGGACTCACTTAGTGCTAGGGGTTTGTATAGGGCAGAATTATTAAGGAGAATCCAGGAGGGCTTCTTGAAACAATATGTAGATAGTCCAACTAAGGATGGGGCCGTACTGGACCTGGTATTGGGGAATGAGTCTGGCCAGCTGGTCGAGGTTTCAGTAGGGGAACATTTCGGGAACAGTCACCAAAATTCCATACGTTTTAAGGTACCTGTGGATAAGGATAAGAGTAGTCCTTGGGTGAAGGTGCTAAATTGGGGGAAGCCTAATTATAACAATGTCAGGCAGGAACTGAAGAAAGTAGATTGGGGACGGCTGTTTGAGGGCAAATCAACCTCTGACATGTGGGAGTCTTTCAAACGTCAGTTGATTAGAGTTCAGGACCAGCATGTTCCTGTGAAGAAGAAGGATATGTTTGGCAAGTTTCGGGAACCTTGGAGAACGCGGGATATTGTGAGACTAGTCAAAAAGAAAAAGAAAGCATTCGTAATGGGTGGAAGGCTAAGAACAGACGAATCCCTTGAGGAATATAAAGACAGTAGGAAGGAACTTAAACAAGGAGTTAGGAGGGCTAAAAGGGGTCATGAAAAGTCATTGGCAAAAAGGATTAAGGAAAATCCCAAGGCTTTTCATACGTATATAAAGAGCAAGAGGGTAACCAGGGAAAGGGTTGGCCCACTCAAGGACACAGAAGGAAATCTATGTGTGGAGCCAGAAGAAATGGGCGAAGTACTAAATGAGTACTTTGCATCAGTATTCACCAAAAAGAAGGACTTGGTGGATGATGAGCCTGAGGGAGGGAGTGTAGATAGTCTCAGTCATCTCAGCATCAAAATGGAGGAGGTGTTGGGTGTCTTGCAAAGCATTAAGGTACATAAATCCTCAGGGGCTGATGGGATCTACCCCAGAATACTGAGGGAGGCAAGGGAAGAAATTGCTGGGGTCTTGACAGAAATCTTAGTATCCTCATTGGCTACATGTGAGGTCCCAGAGGACTGGAGAATAGCCAATGTTGTGCCTTTGCTTAAAAAGGGAAGCAAGGATAATCCAGTAAATTAAAGGCCAGTGAGGCTTACGTCAGTGGTAGGGAAATTATTAGAGAGGATTCTTCGGGACAGGATTTACTCCCATTTGGAAACAAACGAACATATTAGCGAGAGGCAGCATGGTTTTGCGAAGGGGAGGTCGTGTCTCACTAATTTGATTGAGTATTTTGAGGAAGTGACAGGATGATTGATGAAGGAAGGCTATTGGATGTTATCTATATGGACTTCAGTAAAGCGATTGACAAGGTCCCTCATGGAAGACTAGTACAAAAGGTGATGTCACACGAGATCAGAGGTGAGCTGGCAAGATGGATGCAGAACTGGCTCGGTCATAGAAGACAGAGGGTAGCAGTGGAAGGGTGCTTTTCTGAATGGGGGAATGTGACTCGTGGTGTTCCACAGGGATCAGTGCTGGGATCTTTGCTGTTTGTAGAATGCATGAATGATTTGGATGAAAATGTAGCTGGTCTGATGAGTACGTTTGCGGACGACACATAGGTTGGTGGAGTTGCGGACAGTGATGAGGATTGTCAGAGGATACAGCAGGATATAGATCGGTTGGAGACTTGGTCGGAGAAATGGCAGATGGGGTTTAATCCAGACAAATGTGAGGTAATGCATTTTGGAAGGTCTAATGCAGGTGGGAAGTACACAGTAAATGGCAGAACCTTTTGGAGTATTGACAGGCAGAGAGATCTGGGCGTACAGGTGTACAGGTCACTGAAAGTTGCAACAGAGGTGGATAAGGTAATCAAGAAGGCATACGGCATGCTTGCCTTCATCGGTCGGGGCATAGATTATAAAAATTGGCAAGTCATGCTGCAGATGCGCAGAACTTTAGTTACGCCACACTGAGAATATTGCATGCAATTCTGGTCGCCACACTACCAGAAGGATGTGGAGGCTTTGGAGAGGTTACAGAAGAGCTTTAACAGGATTCTGCCTGGTCTTGAGGTTATTAGCTATGAGGAGAGGTTGGATAAACTCGGATTGTTTTCACTGGAATGACGGAGATGTAGGGGAGACATGATAGAGGTTTACAAAGTTATAAGCGGCATGGACAGAGTGGATAGTCAGAAGTTTTTTCCCATGGTGGAAGAGTCAGTTACTAGGGGAAATGAGTTTAAGGTGAGAGGGGAAAAGTTCAGTGGGGATGTGCGAGGTAACATTTTCATGCAGCGGGTGGTGAGTGCCTGGAACTTGCTGCCGGTGGAGGTGGTGGATGCAGGTACGCTGGCGTCGTTTAAGAGACATCTTGACAAATACATGAATAGGATGGGAATAGTGGGACAAAGTCCCCGGATGTGCAGAAGGCTTTAGTTTAGGCAGGCATCAAGATCGGCGCAGGCTTGGAGGGCCGAATGGCCTGTTCCTGTGCTTGACAGTTATTTATTCTTTGTTAATACATCGAATAAATAAAAGTGAGCGCCTCTTTCAGAATACACCCTATTTGAAATTTCGTCTCCTTCAACGTTAATGTGCACAGTTACATTGTGGGTTTGTTCAATCAACAGAACTACTGCATCAACACTGCGATTTAGAATCTTCAATTAACTGGATTGACTCCTGATTCCCACAAATCCTGTCCAAACTGATGTAACATAAAATCA
The DNA here is from genome assembly GCF_036365525.1 of Heterodontus francisci. Classification (NCBI taxonomy): domain Eukaryota; kingdom Metazoa; phylum Chordata; class Chondrichthyes; order Heterodontiformes; family Heterodontidae; genus Heterodontus; species Heterodontus francisci. The sequence continues at coordinate 12,424,984 of NC_090391.1, forward strand.
ACACATTTACAATTAAATCATCTAACAGTTAGTGAATTGACCCGCAGTGAATCAGAGAAGGAGATGCTAAATTGGTGAGCAGCCAGCTCAGTTCAGTTGCCAGACCTCTGAAGCAGCATCAGATTCCGACAAGGAAATCCTTCTGAACAGTGATAACCAACAAAGTATTGAAATCACATTGAAAATCACTCTTGGGCCTGCATTTTAAAAGGGTGTCACCGAAATAGCTGACGGGTTGAATAATTTGCGGCTTGCACAGACGGTGCCAAGTATCGCCAATTCCAAATGCGGCGGCTCATTAACATGGCCGCGGCTGTTGACCCCGATTTCTCGATAACGCGGAGAGACAGCGGGAGAGCAGTCGCTGGGAATGGCGTCCGACAGCAATGCCCAGTCGCTGGCGTCATTTTTAAAGCCCTGAATAATCACTGAAATTTTTAGAGGCACCGTTAATTTAACGTTCAGAAAATGGAATAAAAAAACATTTCCATGCCCTCTCCCACCACCCCCAATGGAATTACACATCAGTCCTGCCCTTTGTCCCACTGCCCCCACTCCCAATACCTATTGCTAATATTTGACCTTCCACCTGCCTCCCCCAAATTTTGGAACCTTTGACCTTTACGCCTTCCCATTACCGCTTCGCCCAATCTGCAGCATTGTAACCCCCGTTGCCCCCTGCCACACTAGCAAAATCACCCCCCCACTGCCGCCCCACAGGTGTCGCGCCTCCTTTCCCCCAACGGAGTTTGGAAGTTGAGGCATTACCTGCCGCCACAATGAAGATCCAAACCAGCAGGCAGAATCGTTGCGGCCTGCACATTAATGAAAGAAAGGTATGCATTTACATATTGTAAACCTGCCGCCGCTGAGATCAGGAAGGGTCATGCCGGCAGCTGGTTTGGTGGTTGGCATCACGTAGTGCGATCTTCATGCCCCCTCCTCCCAGCCACCGTTCCCAGCGTCGGGGACCCTTTAAAACCCAGTCCTTAATGTTGTTGAACCAGGACACTGAACTGCCTCATTATAAATCAACCAAAATTCGATTCATGAAGCTATATCGCTTCTCAGGTTAGTTCCACAACTCCTGATCCTCTTAGAACCTTTGAAGGGAACACACCGTGATCACCATGTACAGTTTTGTTCTCCTTATTTAAGAACGAATATACATGCATTGAGGGAATTTGAGAGAAGCTTTAGTCCGGTGTTCTCGGGGCTTTCTTGTGAGGAAAAGTTGAACAGTTTCAGCCAATATACTTCAGAGTTTAGAAGTATGAAAGAAATATTGAAATATACAATTCTGAGGAAGCTTCACAGGCAGATGTTGCCCCTCGAGGGGGAATCGAGAACTAAGGGGGGAAAAGGTACACATTTCAGGTGGAGCTGAGGAGGAATTTATTTTCTGTGAGAGTCATGAATCTTTGGAGTTCTCGACCCCAGAGAGCTGCGCAGGCGGAGTCATTGATTATATTCAAGGTTAAGATGGAGATATTGTTGAACTATAGGCAAGTCAATAGTTATGGAGAACAAGCGAGAAAATGGTTTTGAGACTGAAGTCAAATTACAAATCCTCTTAATGTGTTGTGGAGCAGGATCGAGGGGCCAAATGGCCTACGCCTGTTCCTATTGCTTATATTCTTACGTACTTAGCCCGAGCACCTGATCCCAATACATCCATTTGAAATATTAATCTGATCACATTCTCAGGGATAGATCAACAAAAATCATTACAGATAAAGGAACTCAGACAAGCCCGAACATTTAGAATCCAAAGACCATTCTAACAATGGGCAATGCATTCAGTACCGTGAATAATCCAATACTAATGCAAGGATTTGATGAACAAGATCATCACAGTCATTATGCTTGTGCCACAGCACAACATTTGCAGAACCTTCAGACAGCGCATCATTGAACTGACCGAACTGAACAGACGACTGTGTAAAACATTCAGCAAGGAAAACGTTATCAAATATAGCATTCGATTTAATATTGATTTGCAACATTAACAACTGGAGACAGCAGCTTACCGGGAACTCCAATGGCAGCAAGAACTGGAAAGTAAATATCCTCAATCTGATATATTACTGGATATACCATTTCTGTGAGAAGCAACAACTGATGTTGCTCTGAATCTCATAGCTCTGGTAGTCACTCGGAGCTGGTACATACTAATAGGCCCTGATTTGTAGAGGGGACAAGTCTCTACAGACATGGTTATACCCATGATCATTGCTATTAGTGACAATCACTTGAACAAGCACATAACATCAGCTGCCTTGTCTGTGATGTAAATAAAATGGTGCATACAAAATAAATATCTCTAAGACCAGCAAAATATCTTAATCAGACCTCTCTTGGGGATAAGGCTGTAACATGTAAGCATACAAGACAGATCCCACAATAATGAGCGGCTTCACATGCAGGCTTCATATAATTGTAATGACAATGTTCGCTCCTAATGATTCATGTATAAATGCGACGGATTTCTCCACAGTATTCACTGAATCCAGGGACACAAGTAGTTAAAATGTAAACTTTGACACGAGGACAGTTAAATCCATGTTCAGGATTACAGCTGAGAACTTATTATGGGTGATATTAGGGGACAGACTCTGAGCATGCTCCATTGACATTCCTCTCTGTTATTTTATTGCAAATGTTTATCAGTTCATTCTACAGTGGCTAAAGGCTCCCGTAAAATAAGAACTGGGCCACTTCCTGAAAATATTACTCCAATTCACTCCTCACTGGCAAAACAACCTCCTCCTTCCTTCAATCAAAAACTCTACCGTGCATCTCCATTCCCCAAAAGGTCCAGCAACTCGCACAACGCAATGGTTTTCACTGACCCGCATTAGCTTTCAAATTGCTCAACGGCTTAAATGTGAAATTCTCGTCCTCAGCTTAAAACCTGACGGTGGTCTCTAAATTCACCATCTCCACCCATTCCTCCAAACCTGCATCAAACCTCGCCCATGATCTCTCCATTCCTCTGGCACTGGACACTTTTGGTGGGACTGACTTTTCTTGGTTCTTGTCTTATCAATACGATAATAGTCACACATTCTCCCGCAATGGATCCCCTCCACCTTCCAGCACGATTAATCTGCCTGTGCCTGAATTTACGACTTTGCCTCCTCCTCTTCCACATCTACATGCTTCCCAATGTCAACAGCACCTACAGACACGGGGTCAGCTTCCACATGTGTGCTGATAATACCTTGGTCCAGCTCTCGTCCATCTCTCTCGACCATCCACTGCCTCTGTGTGACCAGACTCCAACTGTCTGTTTAGCAGGAGGTGCAATTTTATCCAAGTAATGAAATGAAATACCAAATCAAACATCTTTCGCTCCACCACAATTCCATGCTCATTTCGGTTATTCCATTCCCCATATGAGTTGCTGCATCAGGCTGAATGTATATTTTTTAAAGTTCATCCTGTTGTTTGCTGACCTGACCCTCAGATCTCAGAGCCCTTCGGTCATAAAATATACCAATTTCCGCCTGCCTAACATTGCCAGCTTCTCGCACTGCCTCAGTCCATCTGACACTGAAACAATCATTCACTGCTTCCATATCTGCATCTTGGAGGTGAGGACGTGGAAAACTATTCGACAATATTCGTTATTTTCTAGTACTGTGGAACAGTTTGGCACCATCTTGTTGATAATCCTGTTCATTATTGTTACTGTTGTTATTGTTTATGCTAATTAACGTGCAACTTTTTTAGATGGACAAACATGAAATATGTTTTAATTGTTGTTCATGTTTAATTTACATTAAATCTTGAATTGAGAATGGAAGGCTCAAAGCTGAAGGACGTGATTTGGAGGGGAAGGATGAGTTTAACAAATGGGAAATTCCTCATAGCTTTGATTTGGCAAAGTACATATACCTGGTACCCATATTTAGTGAGGAGTGAGTCGAAGTTTACATTCTGACATTTGAGAAACTGTCACACTATGGACTGGCCCAGATCATCTTAAAAACTCCTGCAGACTCTTTTCAAAAGGAAAACTATGGAGGTGTACTCATCCCCTTCAGAAGACTAGAACGAAGTAAAGATTGCTTTCCTCAATGCATTATAGTTGATGTTGCAGGATTGGGAAGTGGGCGTCCTTGGCAGAGCCAGCATTTACTGCCCATCTCTAATTGCCCTTGACAACTGAGTTTCTGCGAGCCCATTTAAGAGGGCAGTTAAGGATTGACACTATTGCTGTGGGTCTGGAGTCACATGTAAAGCAGACAAGCATATTTCCTTCCCTGAAAGGCATTGGTCAACTAGGTGTGATTTTGCGACACCATATATAAGTTTTCATGGCACCATTACTGAGAACAGCCTTCAATTCAAAATTGATTTTTTATTATTTATTTGATTCAATTAATTAATCGAATTTAAATCAATTTTCACCAGCTTCCTTTTTGGGATTTCATTAGTGTTTCATCTTGTACGGGCTTTCCAACAGTTTACTGCAGATGTAACCAATATTCACGGGTAAATATTACTTTAAAAGAATCAGGCCCCATTCGTTTTTGTATAGAAAAAGCAGAACAAAGAAAGTAAGTTTGTTTCAGTGGAGAATATAGTTGCAGTCATTTACACGATACATTGTACATGTTCCAGGGAACAGCAATGTCATTGCTGATGCTCTGACCAGAATTTTATTTTTATTCGTTCATGGGATGTAGGCGTCACTGGCCAGGCCAGCATTTATTGCCCATCCCTAATACCCCTTGAGAAGGTGGTGGTGAGCTGCTTTCTTGAACCGCTGCAGTCCATGTGGGGTAGGTACACCCACAGTGCTGTTAGGAAGGGAGTTCCAGGATTTTGACCCAGCGACAGTGTAGGAACGGTGATATAGTTCGAAGTCAGGATGGTGTGTGACTTGGAGGGGAACTTGCAGGTGGTGGTGTTCCCATGTATTTGCTGCCCTTGTCCTTCTAGGTAGTAGAGGTCGCGGGTTTGGAAGGTGCTGTCTAAGGAGCCTTGGTGCATTGCTGCAGTGCATCTTGTAGATGGTACACACTGCTGCCACTGTGCGTCGGTGGTGGAGGGAGTGAATGTTTGCAGATGGGGTGTCAATCAAGCGGGCTGCTTTGTCCTGTATGGTGTCGAGCTTCTTGAGTGTTGTTGGAGCTCCACCCATCCAGGCAACTGGAGAGTATTCCATCACACTCCTGAATTGTGCCTTCTAGATGGTGGACAGGCTTTGGGAAGTCAGGAGGTGAGTTGCTCGCCGCAGGATCCATGGCCTCTGAACACCTTGCAACTACGATATTTATATGGCTACTCCACTTCAGTTACTGGTCAATCGTAACTCCTAGGATGTTGATAATGGGGGATTCAGCGATGGTCATGCCGTTGATTGTCAAGGGGAGATCCTTAGATTTTCTCTTGTGGGAGAGGTCATTGCCTGGCACTTGTGTGGCGCGAATGTTACTTGCCACTTATCAGCCCAAGCCTGGATACTGTCCATGTCTTGCTGCATTTCTACACGGACTGCTTCAGTATCAGAGGAGTAACGAATGGTGCTGAACATTGTGCAATCATCAGCAAACATCCCCACTTCTGCCCTTATGATTGAATGAAGGTCATTGATGAAGCAGCTGAAGATGGTTGGGCCTAGGACGCTACCCTGAGGAACTCCTGCAATGATGTCCTGGAGCTCAGATGATTGACCTCCAACAATGACAAGCATCTTCCTTTGCACTCGGTATGATTCCAGCCAGCGGAGGGTTTACCCCCTGCTTCCCATTGACCTCAGTTTTGCTAGGGCTCCTTGATGCCATACTCGGTCAAATGCTGCCTTGATGTCAAGGGCAGTCACTCTCACCTTACCTCTTGGTAAGCTCTTTTGTCCATGTTTGAACCAAGGCTGTAATGAGGTCAGGAGCTGAGTGGCCTTGGCGGAACCCAACCTGAGCGTCACTGAGCGTCACTGAGCAGGTTATTGCTAAGCAAGTGACGCTTGATGGCTCTGTTGATGACACCTTCCATCACTGTACTGATGATTGAGAGTAGGCTGATGGGGTGGTAATTGGCCGGGTTGGACTTGTCCTGCTTTTTGTGTACAGGACATACCTGGGCAATTTCCCACATTGCAGGGTAGTTGCCAGTGCTGTAGCTGTACTAGAACAGCTTGGCTAGGGGCGCAGAAAGTTCTGGAGCACAGGTCTTCAGTACCATTGCCGGAATATTGTCAGGGCCCATAGCTTTTGCAGTATCCAGTGCCGTCAGTTGTTTCTTGATATCCAGCAGAGTGAATCGAATTGGCTGAAGTCTGGCATCTGTGATGCTGGGGACTTCAGGAGGAGGCGGAGATGGATCATCAACTCGGCACTTATGGCTGAAGATTGTTGCAAATGCTTCAGCCTTATCTTTTGCACTGATGTGCTGGGCTCCCCTATCATTGAGGATGGGGATATTTGTGGAGCCACCTCCTCCAGTTAGTTGTTTAATTGTCCACCAGCATTCACGGCTGGATGTGGCAGGACTGCAGAGCTTAGATTTGATCCGTTGGTTATGGGATCACTGTGCCTGTCTATCGCATGCTGCTTACACAGTTTGGCATACAATTAGTCCAGGGTTGTAGCTTCACCAGGTTGACACCACATTTTTAGGTATGCCTGGTGCTGCTCCTGGCGTGCCCTCCTGCACTCTTCATTGAACTAGGGTTTGTCTCCTGGCTTGGCAGCAATGATAGAGTGGGGGATATGCCGGGCCATGAGGTTACAGATTGTGGTTGAGTACTATTCTGCTGCTGCTGATAGCCCACAGCACCTCATGGATGCCCAGTTTTGCATTGCCATTTCTGTTCGAAATCTATCCTATTTAGCACGGTGGTAATGCCGCACAACTCGATGGGCGGTATCCTCAATGTGAAGGCGGGACTTCGTCTCCACAAGGAGTGTGTGGTGATCACTCCTACCAATACTGTCATGCAGAGAAGCATCTGCGGCAGGCAGATTGGTGAGGACGAGGTCAAGTATGTTTTTCCCTCGTGTTGGCTCCCCCACCACCTGCCGCAAACCCAGTCTGGCAGCTATGTCCATTAGGACTCGACCAGCTCTGTCAGTAGTGGTGCTACCGAGCCACTCTTGGTGATGGACATTGAAGTCCCCCACCCAGAGTACATTTTGTGCCCTTGCCACCCTCAGTGCTTCCTCCAAGTGGTGTTCAACATGGAGGAGCACTGAGTCATCAGCTGAGGGAGGGCTGTTGGTTGTTACCTGGCCCTTGTTTGACCTGATGCCATGAGACTTCATGGGGTTCGGAGTCGATGTTGAGGACTCACAGGGCAACTCCCTCCCTACTGCATACCACTGTGCTACCACCTCTGGTGGGTCTGGCCTGCCGGTGGGACAGGACATACCCGGGGATGGTGATGGCAGTGTCTGGGACATTGTCTGTAAGGTATGATTCCGTGAGTATGACGATGTCAGGTTGTTGCTTGACTAGTCTGTGGGACAGCTCTCCCAACATTGGGACAAGCCCCCAGATGTTAATAAGGATGACTTTGCAGGGTTGACAGGGCTGCGTTTGCCATTGTCATTTCCGGTGCCAAGGTCGATGCCGTGTGGTCCGTCCAGTTTCATTCCATTTTATTGACTTCGTAGCGGTTAGGTGCAACTGAGTGGCTTGCTGGGCCATTTCAGAGGGCATGTAAGAGGTAACCACATTGCTGTAGGTCTGGTGTCACATGTAGGCCAGACCAGGAAAGGACAGCAGATTTCCTTCCCTAAAGGACATTAGTGAACCAGATGGGTTTTTACAATAATCGACAATGGTTTCATGACCATCATTAGACTCGCTTTTAATTCCAGATTTATTAATTAAAATCAAATTTCACCTTCTGCTGTGGTGGGATTCGAACCCATGTCCCCAGAGAAAAAACCCTGTGTTTCTGGGTTACTTGTCCAGTGATAATACCACTATGCCAACGCCTACCCCCTAACACCAAAGAGAAGGTGTAAGTCTGAAGGAAAGCTCTGAAATGTGAGAATTTTACCAAGTCTGAATCATATTAAACTTAACTTTGTTATTGTTAAATTTTCTAAAAGTGTCGGCTGTCCCTTGATTCGAGGATGACGTCTAAACAGATTCACAAGTTGCTGCCATGGGTCTTCATGTGACTGAACGGCCGATTCTCGACCCACAGATCTTTGGGCACATGGGACCAGACTTCACACGAGGCAGTGAGATCCTGAGCCTGGGATTTACTTCATTTTCCTTTCTTCTCTCCTGTCACTCTGCCTCCTCACTCGGGCGATTGTACTCAATGCATGACGGGCAAGTTGTCACCGTTTTGAGTTCCTCCCATCATCAAAGTCAATGCTGCCGTGCTTCAGAGAGAGCTTCAGAGTGTCTTGCAAACATTTCCTTTGTCCTTTCCTGTAACATTGGCCATTTGAGAATTGGGAAAACAGGACCTGGAGGGGGAGACGGTTTGTGACCATCCAAACCGAGTATCCTGTCCATCGAAGTTGTGTTTAAAGGCAATTTGTGTGAATGCTTGTGGAGCTAGTTTCAAAATGGAGACTGGTCCTTCTCGTTAATCTGAAGTATGCAGCAGAGGCATTGCTGATGAAATTTCTCCAGCACTTTTATGTGTCGCTGATACACAGTTCAGGTCTCAAAGCAGAACAGGAGTATTGTGAAGACAACTGTTTGTGCACTAGGACCTTTGTTGACTTACAGAAGTCTATATTGTCAAACACTCGCTACTGGAGTTTGTAGATGGCTGAGCTGACACAGCTGATCCTGTGTTGGATCTCCCCATCAATGGTGGCCTTTTGATAGAAGCAGCTGCCAAGTTATGGGAAGTTTTCAACGTATTCCAGAGTATTTTCTTCAACATATATCGGATATGGAATATTTGGGAAACCAGAAATAGGTTGATATATCAGTTTTGTTTTGACAACATTAAAGAACACTCAAGTCCCCTCCTTGTATAATTGAAGACACCAAGAGTGACTTTGAAAGCTGGAGCAGTGCGGCAATGAAACTGCAGTCATCCACAAACTGTTGATCATGTATGTCTATGGCGCATAGTTTAGTTTTGTCACAGAGGCGACTGACGTTGAAGTTTTCCATCTCGGCGACATTTGATACCGACACAAGAGGGCACTAGAACATTGACGAGGCGAGCAGCCACTGGCAGCTTAATAGTAAATGGTGTTAATAAAATATGGTATGTGGTTTATGTTTGCATAGGAAAGTGTCACCTCTGCAGTACACAATAAGTTATTTGTAAAACATGTTTACAGTATTAAGAACTTATTGCATTTTCTAACTGTTTGAACGAAATCCTTACTTGCAATAAGGCATTATTTTTCCCCTGGGGGAAGTGTAATGAATCCTAGGCCTGGATTTGATGCCACCCCACTCCCAGAGTTGGGCTAGGAGGCGTGTGCACTCTAGATGTGCGCTGGCTGGCAGGAGAGGAATGGCCCGTCATCTTTCCATCGCACTGCAACAAGTTGTGAGTGGAAAAGGCCTTCCCGCCCAGAGGTCAATTGAGGGCCTTTAGAGGCCGGTTATTATCTGCTTAAGGGCATCTTCCTGCCGCTACTGGATTTAAGCCGAGTAAGTGTCCTCCCTGTGTGCTTGGGGATCCGCCTCCGTGGGCAATCTGTGGGGCAGAGAGGGTCCCAGCAGAAAACAACCAACCCCTTTGAAAAGCCCACGCTCCTGCATTCATCACCCACCCTCCTTCCCCACCTTCGGTGCCTGCCAGACTGTGAACTGTGTCATCCAAATTAGATTTATGAATTGATAGTAAAGGACAGGCTAGTTCCACAACGTGAAAATGTTCTTAGAACGTTGGTAGCACCATACCTATAGTACTGTGTACAATTTATGTGTCATTCCATGAATAATATATATGCATTGAGGGCAGTTCAGAGAAGGTTTGTTGTGTTGATTTCTGGTGTGAAGAGGCTTCGTTGTGAGGAATGGTTGAGCAGGCTGGGCCGGGTCACTTTAAAGTTAAAATGTATGAGAGAATTATTGTAACATATAACATAATGGCGACCCCAGTTCTGTTTCGGGTAACCCCTTGTATGTTGATCGTGGGGAATTCAACATTGGTAACGCCATTGAATGTCAAGCATAGACGGCTAGATTCTCTCTTGTTGGAGATGGTTACTGCCTCTTTCCAGTTTCATTCGTATTGATTGCTTAGCAGTTAAATACAACTGACTGACTTGTTGGACTATTTCAGAAGTCAACCACCTTGCTGTGTGTCTGCAGTCACATACCAGCACAAAGACCGCAGATTCCATTGCCAAAAGGGCATTAATGAAACAGATGTTTTTTTATAACAATCGGCAATGGTTTCATGATCATTATTAGATCAACTTTCCATTCCAAATTTACTAAATGAAATCAAATTCCACTTTCTGCCGAGGTGGATTCGAACGCTTGGCTTATTAAATTCGAATGCTTGGCTTATTAGTTCAACGACACTACACCATCGCTTGCACTACATAATGGCGTTGTCTCTATATTGGGTGACCAAATGGAGATTGGGTGACCGCTTTGTGGAACACTTCCACTCACTCTGAAAGCATGAGTCCGATCTTCTGGTCGCTTGCTATTTCAGCACCACACCCCAGCTCACATGCCCACATTTCTGTCCTTGGCCTGCCGCAGTGTTCCAGTGAACATCAATGCAAGCTTGAGGAGCAGCACCTGATAAGTCTACTGCCTTGCGGAGTGAACACTAGTTCAATAATTTACGAGCATGTCTGGCCTTTTTAGTCTTTATGTTTTTTTTATATTGTATTGTATTTTTTTAACCATTTGTCTGTTCTTCATGCAGACAGGGTAGCTCATTATTCTCCTATCAACACTCTGTCTGGACGAATGCTTTGTCTTTCAACAGAAGCAGTAACACCCTCTTTGCTGTTGTCTCAGGCCAACTATGTTATTTTATCTGTCCTGGCCTCTGCCCTATCACACACATTCCCTTCGGTTCTCTTCAGCACCAAACCACTCTCCGCCCCCTTCACTTGCTTGAAACCTAATTCTGTTTCAACCTTTGCCAGTTCTGATGAGGGGTCACAGATCTGAAACATTAACTGTGCTTCTCTCCCCCGAGATGCTGCCAGACCTGCTGATTATTTCCAACACATTCTGTTTTTATTTCAAAGTAATTGAAATTCTTTCTGTTGTAATTTTTAAGTTCAGAGTAAGTATGTGGGCTGGTTCAATGAACAAAACAGCAACAACACTATGTTTTATAATCTTCAAATAACAAGAAGGTCTCGGGATGTAAACAGACACAACGCACAGTGATACAACATAAAATTAACATTTTTACTATTACAGTGAAGTCAAGTGAAGTACATAAATTCATCCGCAGTGAATCAGAGAAGGGGATGCCAAAGTGTCAGCAGCAAACTCAGTTCAGCTGCTTTTGAAGCAGCGTTAGATTCAATTAAGGAAACGATGCAACGACAGTGATGACCAATTAAAATACTGAAACCCCAGTGAAACTGACACATGACGTTGGGGAAGGAGGAAACTGCACTTTCTCCTTGAAACACTGAGACTGTGAGCTGTGTCAACAATCATCACCGAAATTAGTTGTATGAAGTAATATTCCAAGACAGGTTGCTCTACAAAGTGAAACCTTTCATAACTCCTGATGGCCTGGTAGTTGTTTTAAACAAAGCTTCGACCACATCTAGATTATTGTGTACAGTTTTGGACTCCTTAAGGAGAAGATACTTGCACCGAAAGCAGTTCAGAGAAGGTTCACAATTTGACTCCTGAGTTGAAGGGGCTTTCGTGTGGCGAAAGGTTGAACAGGTTGGGCAGATCCTCTTTCGAGTTTAGAAGTATGAGAGAAGCATTGAAACATGTTAAAGTCTGAGGGAGCTTGATAGGGGGATGGTGAGAGGCAGTTTCCCCTCGAGGGAGAATCCAGAACTAGGGGGCATAGGCTGAGCATTTAGAACATAGAACATAGAACAGTACAGCACAGTACAGGCCCTTCGGCCCACGATGTTGTGCCGAACATTTAACCGACTCTAAGATCAAAATAACTACCTACCCTTCATTCTACTATCATCCATGTACCTATCAAAGAGTCGCTTAAATGCCCCTAACGTATCTGCTTCTACTACCACCGCTGGCAGCGCATTCCACGCACTCACCACTCTCTGTGTAAAGAACCTGCCTCTGACATCTCCCCGAAACATTCCTCCAATCACCTTAAAATTATGCCCCCTCGTGATAGCCCTTTCCACCCTGGGAAAAAGTCTCTGACTATCCAATCTATCTCTGCCTCTCATCATCTTGTACCACTCTATCAAGTCACCTCTCATCCTTCTTCACTCCAATGAGAAAAGCCCGAGATCCCTCAATCTTTCTTCATAAGACATGCCCTCCAGTCCAGGCAGCATCCTGGTAAATCTCCTCTGCACCCTCTCTAAAGCTTCCACATCCTTCCTGTAATGAGGCGACCAGAACTGAACACAATATTCCAAGTGTGGTCGAACCAGGGCCTTATAGAGCTGCAGCATAACCTCGTGGCTCTTAAACTCAATCCCCCTGTTAATGAACGCGAACACACCATACGCCTTCTTAACAACCCTATCTGCTTGGGTGGCAACTTTGAGCGATCTATAGACATGGACCCCAAGATCCCTCTGTTCCTCCATGACCAAGAATCCTGTTTTTAAGCCTGTATTCCGCATTCAAACTCGACCTTCCAAAATGAATCACTTCACACTTTTCCAGGTTGAACTCCATCTGCCACTTCTCAGCCCAGCTCTGCATTCTGTCAATGTCCCGTTGCAACCTACAACAGCCTTCCACACTATCCACAACTCCCGCAACCTTCGTGTCATCCCGTAACCCAGCCTTCCACTTCGTCATCCAAGTCATTTATAAAAATCACAAAGTGCAGAGGTCCCAGAACAGATCCTTGTGGAACACCACTGGTCACCGAGCTCCATGCTGAATACTTTCCATCGACTACCACCCTCTGACTTCTATGGGCTAGCCAATTTTGTATCCAGACAGCAAACTTTCCCTGAATCCCATGCCTCCTTACTTTCTGAACGAGCCTACCATGGGGAACCTTATCAAACGCCTTGCTAAAATCCATATACACCACATCCACTGCTCTTCCTTCATCAATGTGTTTTGTCACATCTTAAAAGAATTCAATAAGGCTTGTGAGGCATGATCTGTCCCTCACAAAGCCATGCTGACTGTCTCTAATCAAACCATACTTTTCCAAATAATCATAAATCCTGTCTCTCAGAATCCTCTCCAATAATTTGCCCACTGCCGACGTAAGACTGACTGATCTATAATTCTCAGGGTTATCCCTATACCCTTTCTTGAACAAGGGAAAAACATTTGCCATCCTCCAATCATCCGGTACTACTCTAGTGGACAGTGAAATTTCAGAAGGAGATGAGGAGGAATGTATTTTCTAAAAGGGTGAGGAATCTTTGGAAGTCTCGAGCCCAGACAGCTGTGGAGGCTGAGCCATTGATTATATTCAAGTCTATGATCGGGAGAATTTTGAACTATAGTGAACTCAATGGTGATGAAAAGGAAGCGGGAAAGTGCATTTGAGGCCTATATCAGATCAGGAATGATCGTACAGAAAGGTAAAGAAAATTCGAGGGGCCTAATGACCTACGCCTTCTCCTATTGCTTATATTCTTACGCACCTGATTCCAGTACAAATAGTTCTGACATTAACCTAATAAAACACATGTGTTAAGTTAACAAAATCATGACAGACATAAAGAAACTCATACATTTAGAATCTGAAGATATTTCATCATGCACCAATACGTTCAGTACAAAGAATAAACCAATAATAATGCAAGGAATGTTCGAACAGAGATCAAAGTTATTCGGAAGCAGCGACAGGACCAAATGAACAGACACGTGGGACACTCCATCATTCAACTGATCAAACTGAACACGCGGCAGTGTCAAAGATATAGGGAGTAAAGCTCTTTCAGGTACGGCAGTAAAATTACTACTAATTTACACCACTAACAGCTGGAGGAAGATTTTGCTTACTGGAAACTCCAAAGGCTGCAAGAAATGGAAAGTAAATACGTTCCATCTGATGCATTGCTGGTTATTTAGCTTCTCTGCGAAGCACTGACCTGTGTTGGTCGGAAACTCACAGCCCTGGCAGTCACGCTGATCTGATCCATTCTAATAGGCTGTGCTTTATACAGGGATATGTCTCCACTGACATGGCTATACACCTGATCATTGTTATTAATGGCAGTCAAGTGAACAAACACATTACATCAGCAACTTTGACTGTTTTGTAAATCAAATGGTGCATAGAAAACAAACATCACAAAATCCAGCGCATTATCTTAATCAGACATCTGCTGAAAACGGTAATCGAACAAGATTGATCCCACGATAATCCAGAGCGTTGTTTACTGGTTTAAAATAATTTCAATCATAATATTAATCTATAACAATGCACTTATAAATGTCAACGATTTATCTTCAGTATACACTGAATACAAGGACATAAGCAGTTAAAATGCGAAATTTTACATGGGGACAGATGCATCCGTGTGCAGGATTGCAGCTGATAACTTAGTGTAGGTGTCACTCGGAGAATGATACTCCTCTCTCTGTTATTTTTATTTCACATGTTTAGCGATTTATTCTACAGTGGCTCCTGTAAAATTAGAACTGTGCCACTTCCTGACAATATCTCTCTGGTTCACTCCTAACTGGCACCTCGACCTCAAACTCCTTTCCATCCAACACGGTGCTGTACAACTCCAGACCTCAACTCGTCCAGCTCGCCCAACACCGTCGCAAACACTGACTTTGATTAAATCTCAATCCGCCCAACACCTTACAATTAAAATTATCATCCTCAGCTAACATCTGTTCATGACCTAAGCAACCACCATCACCACACTCCTGCAAAACTACATCAAACCTAAACCGTGAACGCTCCATACCTCCGACATTGGCCGCTTATGGAAGGACTGCCCTTGCTTGGTTCCGATCTCATCGATCAGATCACTGCCAGAACATCTCCAGCAATGGCTATTTCTTCCATTACAAACACTGTTCAAACACGAGTCCCGGAACTTACGATCTTTGCATCCTCCTCTTCCACTTCTACATTCTTCCCAATGGCCACACAAGGGGTTATCCTCCACATGTATGCTGACAACAGACAACTCTAGCTCTCCACCATCATTCTTGACCCTCCACTGCTTTGTGTGATCAGACGACAGCTGTCTGCTTTGTGTGAGCTATGTTTCTCTCCAATTAAACATACAGAACACCGAAGCAATCATCTTTTGCACTACCATAAACTCCACCGACCTTATTCCCATTTGAAGCTGTTGTCTCAGGCCGCATATAGTTTTTATTAACCTTTACCCCATTCATCCTTCCGATCTGAGCTTCCGATCTCATATCCCCTCCTTCATAAAATATGCTATCATCTGCCTCGCTAACATGACGGACTCTCGCCGTGCCTCAGACCATCGGCCACTGACAAAATATATATTGGACAGTGACTGCCCTTGACCTCAAGGCAACGTTTGAGCGAGTATGACATCAAGGAGCCTTAGAAAAATTGAAGTCAATGGAAATGAGGGGGGAAACTTTCCGCTGGTTCAAGTCATATGTAACGCAAAGGAAGATGGTTGTGGTTGTTGGAGGTCAATCATCTGAGCTCCAGGACATCACTGTAGGAGTTCCTTAGGGCAGTGTCCTCTGCAGAGCCATCTTCAGCTGCTTCATCAATGATCTTCCTTCAATCATAACGTCAGAAGTGGGGAAGTTTGCTGATGAATGCACAATGTTCAACACTATTCGCGACTCCTCAAATACTGAAGCAGTCTGTGTGGAAATGCAGCAAGACCTGGACAATAACCAGACTTGGGCTGATAAGTGGCAATTAACATTCGGACCACACAAGTGCCTGGCTATGACCATCTCCAACAACAGAGAATCTAACCATCTGCCCTTGACATTCAATGGCATTAACATCGCTGAACCCCCACTATCAACATCCCAGGGACTACCATTGACCAGAAACTGAACTGGACTAGTCATGTAAATACCGTGTCCAGAAGAGCAGGCCAGAGGCTAGGAATCCTGCGGCGAGTAACTCATCTCTTGACTCCCCAAAGCTTGTCCACCATCTACAAGGCACAAGTCAGGAGATTGATGGAATACTCTCCACTTGCCTGGATGGGTGCAGTTCCAACAACACTCAAGAAGCACGACACCATCCAGGACAAAGCAGCCCTCTTAATTGGCTCTCTATCCACAAACATTCACTGCCTCCACCACAGACACACTGTGGCAGCAGTGTGTACAATCTGCAAGATGCATTGCAACAACGCACCAAGGGTCCTTGGACAGCACCTTTGAAAGCCGCGACCTCTACCACCTAGAAGGACAAGGGCAGCAAATGCATGGGAGCACCACCACCTGAAAGTTCCCCTCCAGGTCACACACCATCCTGACTTGGAATTATATTGCCGTTCCTTCACCGTCGCTGGGTCAAAATCCTGGAACTCCCTTCCGAACAGCACTGTGGGTGCACCTATCTCACATGGACTGAAGCGGTTCAAGAAGGCAGATCACCACCACATTCTAAAGGGCAATCAGGCATGGTCAATAAATGCTAGCCGAGACAGTGACGTCCACATCCCATGAAAGAATAAAAAAACATGGCCAACTCTACCTCCTCTCGGATAATCTGCTGCCTCTTCATTCCTCTGACACTGACCTTTGGGTGGGAATTCCCTCTTTGTTTTCACAGTTATCCATCTGATCAGCTACAGAATCACCCGTCAGCCCACATCAGCATTACCTTTGATGTCTCTCTTCATGCTCAATAACAACTTCCCATTGAAACTTTCACCAACAGGTGTGGGCTGCCATTTTACTTGTACGCAGATGACATCCATGTTTTCTCTCTCTCTCTCAAAGCTGCCCCCATTGTATATGTTTTATCAGACTATTTATCCAAAATACTATTTTGCATGGTCACAAATTTCTCCTATCAAACATCGACAGGACTAAATCCAACACCTTTCGGCCCAGTCACAAACTGTCTATCCCAGGCACCAATTCCAAGGCACACGACGGCTGCTGGCTCCAAGTGACAGTCAGCGCAGGAATTGTTCACAAATTATGCTCCATACAGATGTGTCACTCCTTGACGGAGATCACCAACTTCCACCTCAGCAGCACCTGCGAGTCCACTCTTGTCTCAGCCCAACAGATATTGAAACGCTTGTCCATGTCTTTGTCAGTTCCAGACTCAACTATAACAATGGACGCCAGAGTGACCTCCCACCATCCATCTTTCATTCGCTTATTGATCCAAACCACAGCTGTCTTTATCCAATACCCTCCCAGGTTTTTCTCACCAATCACTGCTCTGCTTGCTGACCTACATTGGATGGAGCACCCCCGATGCCTCGAACTTATTTTTGCTTCACTGCATTTCAACCTCCTTTCGCCCTACTAATACAATTTTCTGTTATATTGCTACAACACTTAATACACTTGTCTCACAAAAATCATTCGAACAGTTATAATATTTCCCTTTTACCCCTCATGAATTATGTACTTGGCCATGCAAATCGGTCTACTTCTCCGCAGCCCCGAGCCTCTCACAATGAGGAAAGTACTCTGATCTATCTTTCTTTGGTACAAAATAGAAGACCTCACACCTCCGCACATTGAACCCAATCTCCCCTAATTTTACCAATCATTTAAACAATCAACGTCTCTTTATTTCTTGTTTTTTCTCTCTCTCATTTCTACTGTTTCCTGTGCCACTGAAATTACACTCTTCAGCAAATATTGATAGATGACCCTCCATTCCCACAACCTATTCATCTAGAAATTTCGTGAAAAATGCCACTCAAGTCCAGATTGCTGGGAGACAACAATAATAACATGCTGACAATTTCAGCACATAGCCTTTGGCCCTACTCTGTCTGCTTGCTCCTGGACAACTCCACAGCCGAGATAATAGGTTGCGTCCAAGTCCAGGTGCTTTATTTTTAGATGTCTCTGATGTGCAATCTCGTCGAATGCCTTCTGGAAGTTCCTATAAATAAAACAATCCACATCTACCACATCAGCTTTTTGTTGTTGCCGACTACCTTCTTGCTGTTATCAAATCTATGCAGCAGAATGCATTCCTTAATCCCCTCTACCTTCCACTCCTCTCCTCATATAAGCCCTGATAACAATACAATCCTCTGACTGAGCTTATGGTTAGCTCCCCTAATACCTTTTTTGGGCAGGATCTACTGGCCTCTCAATATATTTTTTGTGAATTGTCCTTCAACGTTTTTCTACCTGAAATGTGCTATATAAATTCAAGTTGTTATTCTTTGATTGTATTATCCTCCAGTCTTGCCCTCTTACAATCCATGCCCATGTCTTAGTTGATTAAATACAACTCTTGCAAAACTTGCCTGTTCTTCCGATCTCTCCATCTCCCACTCTTCCATTCATATCCTCATTGAAACTCGCTCTCTTACCAAGCTTTTGGTCACGTCTTGTGTTTCCTTATTTAATTGTGTCTCTCTCCTCAGAGCATTCTGAATAACCTTGGGAAAGATTAGGGATATAGAGACATTGATTCATTTACAGCAAAGTCGGAGGCCATTCGGCCCATGCTGGCTCACCTCGGAGCAATCCAGTCAGTCTCATTCTCCCGCTCGATCGTCAAAGACCTGCGAGATTCTCTTTTCAGTGCCTATCCAATTTTCTGTTGAAATCATTAATTGCCTCCACTTCCTGCATCCTCATGGGCAGCCAGTTCCAGAGCAGTACCATTTGCGACTAAAAGAACCCCACATTCCCTCGCATCTCTTGCCCAAACCATTCAATATTTGTCCCCTCGTCCTTGCACCATTAGTTCATGGGAACAGTTTTTCCTTGTCTAAGGGATGTAAGCCTGTCATAAAATTATAAAGCTTTCTGATATCACCCCTGAATCTCCTTTCTTCAAGAAGAGCACCACTAGCTTTTCGAACATTACATTGTAACCAAAATCCCCCAGCCCTGGAACCATTCTGTTAAATTTCCTCAGCATCCTCTCAAGGACACGGAATCCTTCCTGAAGTGTGATGTCAGAGCTGGATGCAATAATCTTTTTGTGCTCTAGCCAGAACTTGATGAAGGTCCAGCAAAGCTTCTTGTTTTGTACTCTATGTGTCCATTGATGAAGCCCGAGATCACATATGCTTTAATAACCACTCTCTCAATATGTCCTGATGCATTCAAAGAGCAATGCGCATGCACCACCGGGTCCCTCTGTTCCTGCATATTCTTTAGAAGTGCGCCATTGCTTCACCTATACCTTCCGCCAAAATGCATTACTCCCTCGTTTCTGTATGAAATTCCATCTCTCACTTGTCTTCCCAAACTGCTCACCTATCTATGTCCTTTTGAAGGTAGTTCATATCATCTGCACCGTTTGGCGCCACAGACAAATTTTCAAATTCGACTCTATTCTAAGATTCAACTGATTTGCATACAGCTAAAAAAAAAACAGGTCTTAGCACAAACCGTTGGGGAACATCACTGTCGAGCATATTGCAGTCTGAAAAGCAGCTATTTGCCACCCTCTGCTGTTTTCTGTAGTTGAACCATTTGTGTATCCAATTGCACACTGACCCTCCTATGATATGAACCTCAACGTTGTCAACCAGCCTTTAATATGGCACTTTGTTAAACAAAGACTACTGTGACAATGGGTCCCTTAAACCCCTCATGTACAGCGGACATCTCAAAGCCCTGGAGATATATCACCAGTGGTGCCTCTGCAAGATCCTGCAAACTCAATGCCAGGTCAGGCGCTCCAATAGCCGTCTCCTCTTTCAGGCCGACATCCCAAACGTCAAGGCACTGGTCATTGTTAGTCAGTTATGTTGGGTGAAACACATAGTTCAGAGGCCTGACGCATGACCGCCCAAGCAAGCTATGTACTCCGAGCTCCGTCACAGCAAGAGGCAGCCAGGAGAGCAGATGAAACACTGCAAGGATTTCCCTAAAGCCTCCAAAAAAATGTGACATCTCCACTGATGTGTGGGAGCCTTTTGCCTGAGACCGCCCAAAATGGAGAAGAAGCATCCTGGATGGTGCCAGCGAGTTCGAACAACGTAGACTTGGTCAGGCCGCGAACCAAGTGCAAACAGCAGAAGGAGCGTTCGGAAATTCGAGCATCCCATTCTCTAGCCTCACCAAACACCACCTGTCCCAACTGTGGCACAGTGAGCGGATCCAGAATTCAACTATTCATTCATTAAGGACCGACAACTCTCGAGTCGAAGAAAGGCATCCTCGTTGCCGAGGGTCTGCCTAAGAAGAAGACTTTGTTGTATACATTCTTAAAAACCATAGTGACAACATTCGCCACATTCCCTTCATCAACATTCCCTGTTATCTCATCCAAAAGTTCAACTAGATACTTAATTAAGGCGGGCATGGGTGAATGAGATTTAAGTTGAATATTTTAAACCCAGATTATTCTTTCATGGGATTTGAGCGTCGCTGGCAAGGATTTGTTGCCCATCCCTAATTTCCCTTGACAATCTAATGTCTTTCCAGGCCATTTCAGTGGGAAGTTAAAAGTCAATCACATTGCTGTGGGTCTGGAGTGACATATCAGCCAAACCAGGTAAGGACGGCAGATCCGTTTCCCTAATAGCCATTGGTGAACCAGATGGGGTGTTGCTACAATTGATGATAGTTTCATGGAACCATTGCTGAGCCAAGCTTTCAATTCCAGATTACACTTTTATTTTTGATTTTTGATTATTTAATTGGATTTAAATTCGACCAGCTGTCATCGTGGCATTAACCTGGGCATCTCAGAGTTAAAAACAGAGAGAGTGGAGCCAGAGCATAAAGAGACCGGGAGAGAGAGAACGAGATTTTGAAGACAAAGTGAACAGGAAGACTGAAAGGTGATTGGTTGGTGATTAACTGCTGTTAGGAATAACTCTAAATGGCTGGGTTAGTAGTTTAGTTTTTAGTTTAGTTTAGAGATACAGTACTGAAACAGGCCCTTCGGCCCACCGAGTCTGTGCCGACCATCAACCACCCATTTTTACTATTCCTACACTAATTCCATATTCCTACCACATCCCCACCTGTCCCTGTATTTCCCTACCACCTACCTATACTTGGGGCAATTTATAATGGCCAATTTACATATCAACCTGCAAGTCTTTGGCATGTGGGAGGAAACCGGAGCACCCAGAGGAAACCCACGCAGACACAGGGAGAACTTGCAAACTCCACACAGGCAGTACCCAGAATTGAACCCAGGTTGCTGGAGCTGTGAGGCTGCGGTGCTAACCGCAGAAGTAACAGAAGTAAAGAGAACGTTAAGGGCTACAGTTTCTTTATACAGTAAGTAGGTTTTTTTTAAAGGGAATCAAGGTCCCTAGTGTAAATAACCTCTAATTTTGATTAATTTAAGGGAGTAAATTAAGGGTAAGTTACAACAGGGAAGCTCGGGAGCATGGAGTGCTCCTGCTATGCAACGTGGGAAGTCAGGAACACTTCCAGTATCCAGGGCGAACAAGTGTGCAGGAAGTGCCTCCAGCTGCAACGACTCGAAATTCGCGTTTCCGATCTGGAGTGGCGGCTGGGGGCACTGGAGCAGCGGTAAGGGTGTGATCATTGTGGATAGCACGTACAGGGAAGTGGTAACACCGTAGGTAACGACTGCTCAGGCAGAAAGGGAATGGGTGCACGCCAGGCACAGTAGAATAACTGGGCAGTAAGTGCAGGAGACACCTTTGTCCATCTCCCATTCTGACAGATTTTCCACTTTGGATACTGTTGAGGGAGACAACTTCTCAGAGGAATGCAGCAAGAGCCGAATTTGTGGCACCACGGTTGGATCAGCTGCAGAGGAAGGGAGGAAAAAGAGTGGACGAGCTATAGTGGTCGGAGACTCTATCGTAAAGGGCACAGATAGGAGTTTCTGTGGTCGCAAGCGTGACTCCAGGATGGTATGTTGCCTCCCTGTTGCTCGGGCTATGGATGTCACGGAGCGGCTGCAGGACATTCTGAAAGAAAACCGTGAACAGTCAATGTTCGAGGTTCACATTGGTATTAACGCCATAAATGGAAAGAGGGATGAGGTCCTGCAACAAGAATTTATGGAATGAGGTAGCAGGTTGAAAAACATGACCTCAAAGACTCAAATCTCTGGATTAGTCACGTTGCCAAGTACTGGTGAGGATAGGAATAGCAGGATAGAGCAGATGAATGCGTGACTGAGGAGATGGTGCAGGAGGGAGGGCTGTAGTTTACTGGATCACTTGGTCTGTTTCTGGCGGGGGTGGGACCTGTACAATTCGGATGGCTTGCAGCTGAACCAGAACGGGACCAACGACTTGCTGGGAGGTTTGCTAGTGCTGTTGGATGTGGGGGGAGGGGTGTGGGGGCGGACGGATTTAAACTAATTTGGCAGAGGGATGGGATACTGAGTGGAAGTACAGTAGGAGGTGATGCACAGCCAAATATGGAAGACACACTGAGTCAGTCTGGAAGGCAATTGAAATGTAGACCTGTTAAGGCACATGCAAATAATGCAAGGCTGGATTGCATCTATTTTAACACAAGCAGTCTTACAATTAAGGCAGATGAATTGATTAACACATGGGCATATGACACTATTGCTATCACAGAGACATGGTTGAGGGAAGAGCAGGACTGGCAGCTCAATATTCCAGGGTATAGAATCTTCAGGCGTGATAGAGGAGGGGGCAAAAGAGGGGGTGGTATTGCACTGTTGGTCATGGAGTCAATTACTGAAGTAAGGAGGGATGATATCTAAGAAGGTTCCTCAAATGAGGCCATATGGGTAGAACTTAAAAACAAAAAGGGCAATCAATTGGCTGGGAATGTACTACAGGCCTCCAAACAGTCAGGGAGAGATAGAGGAGGAGATATCCAGAAAGAAGTCTCTGAGGGTGGAGTTCCAGACCAGTAAGCATAAAAACCTTACCACGGGGATTCGCGGCCGACATCCAGGGAGAAGACTCGAAGGGTCGTTTTCTGGACCGGTAAGTATAAAAACCTTATTTTGGAGATTCGCGGCCTACACCCAGGGAAAATACTAGAGGGGCAGACTTCCGGACTGGTAAGTGATTTCAGGTGGGAAAAAAAACTGAAAAAAGTGATGTGACAGGAAAGTTCTGACCTGATTGGCTGGCAGGGAATCTGCACTGAATTTGAAAATGAAGCATTGATTAAAATTGATAAAAACCCGAATTAACTAATTAATTAATAATTAGAAGAGTAACTAAACCGGAGGGAGGAGATTACTGTATTTAACATTTAATATTTATAGCAGCAATCCAGCGCCAGGGACCATATAGTTAATTTTAACTTAATTTAGTCATGATTCAATAAGTATTTATTTGAAATTTATTTATTAATTGGTGCTAGAAATGTCAGTTAGAGGGGTAAAGTGCTTCTTCTGTGAGATGCAGGAGGTCATCTTAGCATCCTCATTTGCTGCACGTGAGGTCCCAGAGGACTGGAGAATAGCCAATGTTGTTCCTTTGTTTATGAAGGGTTGCAAGGATAATCCAGGAAATTATAGGCCGGTGAGTTTTATGTCAGTGGTAGGGAAATTATTAGAGGGGATTCTTCGGGACAGGATTTACTCCCATTTGGAAACAAATGGAATTATTAGCAAGAGGCTGCATGGTTTTGAGAAGGGGAGGTCGTGTCTCTCAAATATGATTGAGTTTTTTGAGGAAGTGACGAAGATGATTGATGAACGAAGGGCAGTGGATGCCGTCTATATGGACTTCAGTAAAGCCTTTGACAAGGTCTCTCATGGCAGACTAATACAAAAGGTGAAGTCACACGGGATCAGAGGTGAGTTGGCAAGATGGATACAGAACTGGCTCGGTCATAGAAGACCGAGGGTAGCAGTGGAAGGGTGCTTTTCTGAATGGAGGGATGCGACTAGTGGCGTTCAGCAGCGATCAGTGCTGGGACCTTTGCTGTTTGTGGTATATGTAAATGATTTGGAGGAAAATGTAGCTGGTCTGATTAGTATAGGGACGACACAAAGGTTGGTGGAGTTGCGGACAGTGATGAGGATTGTCAGAGGATACAGTAGGATATAGATCAGTTGGAGACTTGGGCGGAGAATTGGCAGATGGAGTTTAATGCGGACAAATGTGAGGTAATGCATTTTGTAAGGTCTAATGCAGGTGGGAAGTATACAGTAATGGCATAACCCTTAGGAGTATTGACAGGCAGAGAGATCTGGGCGTACAGTTCCACAGGTCACTGACACTGGCAACGCAGGTGGATAAGGTAGTCAAGAAGGTATACAGCATGCTTGCCTTCATCAGTCGGGACATAGAGTATAAAAATTGGCAAGTCATGCTGCAGCTGTACAGAACTTTAGTTAGGCCACACTTAGAATATTGTGTGCAATTCTGGTCGTCACACTACCAGAAGGACGTGGAGGCTTTGGAGAGGGTACAGAAGAGGTTTACCAGGATGTTGCCTAGTCTGGAGGTCATTAGTTATGAGGAGAGGTTGGATAGACTCGGATTGTTTTCATTGGAACGACGGTGGTGCAGGGATAGAGGTTTACAAAGTTATAAGCGGCATGGACAGAGTGAATAGACAGAAGCTTTTCCCAGGGTGGAAGAGTCAGTCACGAGGGGACATAGGTTTAAGGTGAGAGGGGCAAATTTTAGAGGGGATGTGCGAGGCAAGTTCTTTACACAGAGGGTGGTGAGTGCCTGGAACTTGTTGCCGGGGGAGGTGGTGGAAGCAGGTACCATAGAGACGTTTAAGAGGCATCTTGACAAATAAATGAATAGGATGGGAATCGAGGGATATGGACCACAGAAATGCTGAAGGTTTTAATTTAGGCAGGCATCAAGATCGGCGCAGGCTTGGAGGGCCGACTGGCCTACTCCTGTGCTGTACTGATTTTTGTTCTTTGTTGTTCTTGTCCGTGACACTTCCAGCGTTCTGGACAACTACATCTGCAGGAAGTGTACCTAGTTGCAGCTCCTCACAGATCGCATGGATCGGTGGAGCAGCACTTGGAAGCATTTCGGAGCATGCAGGCGGCGGAAAACATCATAGACAGGAGTATTAGAGATGTGGTTACACCCAAGGTGCATGCAGATAGATGGGTGACCGCCAGAAGGGGCATGCAGTTCGTGCAGAAATCCCCTCCTCTCGAACAAGTTTAACGTCTTGGATACTGTTGAGGCGGGATGGAATATCAGCGGAAAGCAACGCAGCAGCCAGAGCAGTGGCTGGTTCTGTTGTTCAGCAGGGAGGGACAATGCGTGGAAGAGCAATAGTTATAGCGGACTCTATAGTCAGGGGCACGTGAAAGAGACTCCAGGATGGTATGTTGCCTCACTGGTGCCAGGATCAATGATGTCTCTGAACGGGCAGGAGGCATTCTGAAGGCGGAGGGTGAACAGCCAGAGGTTGTGGGACACATTGGTACTAACGTCATAGGCAGGAAGAGTGAGGAGGTCCTGCAGGGGGAGTGCAGGGAGTTAGGTAGGAAGTTAAAAACAGGACCTCTCCAGTTGCAATCTCGGGATTGCTTCCTGTGCCACATGCCAGTGAGGCTAGAAATCGGAAGATAGTGCAATTAAACACGTGGCTGAACAGCTGATGTAAGGACGGAGGGTTTCAGATATCCGGATCATTGGGATCTCTTTCGGGACCTGTACAAGAAGGACGGGTTGCATCTAAACCAGAGGAGCACAAATATCCTGGCTGTGAGGTTTGCGATCGTCACTCGGCAGGCGGCTGGTAACAAGAGCAGTAGGTCAGCAGGTGATATAACTGAGGGGGAACAAGTAAATAAGACCAGTAAGACTGAGAATAAGAGCAGGCAGGGAGATGTTGCTGAGTACAGCGGGTCTGGTGGTCTGAAGTACATTTGTCTCAATGCAAGAAGCATAACAGGTAAGTCAGTTGAACTTAGAGCTTGGATTAGTACTTGGAAATATGATGTTGTTACTATTACAGGTTGATGGACGGATAGGATTGGCAGCTAAACGTTCCGGGATTTAGATGCTTCAGGCGCGACCGAGGGGGATGTAAAAAGTGTGGGGGAGTTGCAGTCCTGGTAAAGGAGAATATCGCAGCTGTACTGCAGGAGGACGCCTCGGAGGGCTCATGCAGCGAGGCAATATGGGTAGAGCTCAGGAATAGGAAGGGTTCAGTCACACTGTTGGGTGTTTACTATCGGACTCCCACAGCCAGCGGGAGATAGAAAAGCAGATATGTAGACGGATTTTGGAAACTTGGAAAAGGAAAAGTGTTATAGTGGTGGGTGATTTTAACTTCCCCTATATTGACCGGGACTCACTTAGTGCTAAGGGCGTGGATATGGCAGAATTTGTAAGGAGCATCCATAAGCGCTTCATACAGGATCAGTGCTGAGCTGGCACGATGGTTGCTGAAGTGGCTCGGTTATGCAAGACAGAGGGTGGCAGTGGATGGGTGCTCTTCTGAATGGAGGGCGGTGACTAGTGGTGTTCCACAGGGATCAGTGCTGGGACCTATGAGGAGCAATTTATTTTATTTTATTTTATTTTATTTAGAGATACAGCACTGAAACAGGCCCTTCGGCCCACCAGGTCTGTGCCGAACATCAACCACCCATTTATACTAACCCGACACTAATTCCATATTCCTACCACATCCCCACCTGTCCCTATATTCCCCTACCACCTACCTATACGAGGGGCAATTTATAATGGCCAATTTACCTTTCAACCTGCAAGTCTTTTGGTGGTGGGAGGAAAACGGAGTGCCTGGCGAAAACCCACGCAGACACAGGGAGAACTCCACACAGGCAGTACCCACAATTGAACCCGGGTCGCTGGAGCGATGAGGCTGCAGTGCTAACCATTGTTTTCACTTGCACGACGGAGGTGGACTAGTGACATGATAGAGGTTGACAATGTTATGAGTGGCATGGACAGAATGGATATTCAGAAGCTTTTTCCCAGGGTGGAAGAGTCAGTTATTAGGGGACATAGGTTTAAGGTGCAAGGGGTAAAGTTTAGAGGGGATGTGCGAGGAAAGTTATTTATACAAAGGTTGGTAAGTTCCTGGAACTTGCTGCCGGGGGAGGTGGTGGAAGCATGTACGATCGCGACGTTTAAGAAGCATCTACACAAGTAACTGAATAGGATGGGAAGAGAGGGATACGGACCCCGGAAGGGCAGAAGGCGTTAGTTTAGGATGGCATCAAGATCGGCGCAGTCTTCGAGGGCCGAATGGCCTGTTCCTGTGCTGTACAGTTATTTATTCTTTGTTCTTTGTTTCTAATCCATATCCTTTAAGTGAGGCAGACAAGCCGATCATTATACTTAGGGATACAGGAGCAACCCAAACTGTTTTGCGAGGGCAAAATATAACATTTCCACCAGAGAACGCACTGAATGCATAAGTTTTAGTTAATGGTATTGGAGGGGAGTACATACCCGCACCTTTGTATCGAGTGCATCGAAAGTGTGACCAAATGTCTGTGATGTTAAGTGTAGGAGATGACCATAGTTTGCCAGTAGAGATATCTGACCTAATCCTAGGGAATGATTTAGCCTGAGCAAATGTATCAGTTTCTCCTGTCGTCACAGAGAAACCAAGTGAAGTTAAAGAAACAGAACAATTGCAGGAACAAGTTCCGGGAATATTACCTGCACGTGTAGTAATCTGTACAGGGATAAACAATTTCAATTGTTGGCGGTACAATTGGCACCACAGACAAATAGTCGAGTATCTGCACCTTGCTCGGGGATTTCAGTAATTCAAATAAGATGTTGAACAAATCTTCTGTAATCACAGTACAAGCAGCTGATCCAGAGTTATATGAAATAGCACAGTCAGCTCTGAAAGAAGCTGAGGCAAAATGCGTTCCAGAAGGCTATTACGTTGAAGACAGCTATGGAAATGGAGACCGCCTCATCGACCAGCGGATGAAGACTGGATGATTACTCGATTGGTAATGGTACCAAATAAATAACACCGGTAATTATTAAGGTTAGCACATGACATTCCTGTAGCAGGACATATGGTGCTCTGAAGTAAGGCAGACATGGACGGAATGAGATGTAAACTGGACATGTTAAGCTCTGATGAGTTATTAACAAACAATGCTGGACTAATAATATGAGAGGCACTGAAAAATGTATTGAGTACAACACGCATCGAATGCATAGAACCTGTGCTGTCTCTTTGGAAGAGATACTCAATTAATCCCCATTCTCAGTTGTTTCCCCTTGACATTGTATTCTGTTTCATTTGAAGTATTTATATAATTTTCTTTTGAGTGTTTTATGCAATCTGAAACCACCAAGCTTTCGGACAGTGCATTCAAGAGCACAATAACTCGTTGTTCAAATATAGTTTATCCATGTTGCTCCCGATTCCGCTGCCAATCGACTTAAGTCTGTGTCCTTTGATTGCCCTCCCTTTTACCATGAAAGAGATTTTTCTAAAAAAAAAGATGCCTGATCTTGAACATCTCTCCCAGATCTCCTTTTGACCTTCTCTGCGTAAAGGCAAACATTGCCATCAACATGTTATTTTTCAACCTTCTTGAAGTAGTGCAGAACTAGTCTCTGCAAGAGAAAAGAAAACTGAAAATAAAAGGGGGAGGTGTCATGCTATGAAATTATTCAACTCAACGTTCAGGCTGTCGTTTGCCTAATCTGTAAATGAGATGCTGTTTCTTGAGCTTGCGTAGATGTTCACTGCAAAACTGCAGCAATCCCAGCACAGATAAGTGGATATGTGCTTTTGGACTTATCCTCGAGTTATAATAACAAGGATCATTCTAAACTCCACAGAAATGCTCCATTTAGCTCAGAAAGCAAGCGCTGGTAGTGCAATGGAGAAATAGCTGATCATTATGAAGTTACCCCCGGCGTTCGATTCCCAGTGACTTTTCCCCTGCTTTAGGAACAACAATATTTGAAATGAACTTGATGATACTCTGAGGGAATGTTTTCCTACAACACAAACACATATAAATTGCATTAAATCATACCACACTCCAGCGACTTAAGGTCGTGAACTACCTACAATTGCATATGTCTGGGTTGAAGGAGGGTGAGTTGATTTGAAGCCGAGTACATCCTTGAAAGGGGTATAAAAATAAGGGACTAATTTATTTGCCCTGTTTAATACAAGAGGCGCAGGCCTTTTTGGACAGATCCAAGTAGAAGGGAAAACGCCCATGTCGAAATGAAGTGAACTGTGAATATGATGAATGCAAAGCGACACGGGTGTGCAAACACGTTCACTACTTGGAATTAAGAGGCATACATCATAAGCGAGGCAGCTCAGTAGTACAGCAAATGCATTATTCATCTGAGAATATGGGTCCAATCCCACGCGCCTCTTTATTTTTTTTGTCGGGAATTTTATCTCGAAAAAGACGAACAGGGTAATAAAAGCAAAATGCTGCAGATGCTTTAAATCTGAAATAAAATCTGGATGTGCTGCAAATACTCAGCAGGACTGGCAACATTGTGAAGCAAAGAAATATTGACGGACAAGCACCTTCCTTTCTTGAAATTGCGAAAGAAAAGCTGAAAGAGCTGCAGCTCAATGGTCGAGCGTCCGCATGTATGTAGAGATCCTTGGTTCAATTCCCAGTAGTTGCAGCCCTTTATGATGTTAATCGATCTTAAAATATGTTTAGGTATAAAATAGATAAGGAGAGCGATCAAAACAAATGTGGGGTTTGCATACCAAACGGGAAGAACTTCAATTTCAGTGCCTTGAGAAGGGATCCAGCACTGGTGGCTTGGAAACAAAGACTGGCCAGGAATACAGTAAAGGGACGATGAAAGGCCTTCGCAGTGGAAGCAGTTCAGATAAAAACAAGGTTAAAAGGAAACAGGGGCATTGGAACCTCGAACTGATGGGATGGCAATGGAAATAGTGGTTAAAATAAAACAGGAAAGAAGGTTGATGGGCAAAGAAACTGTAAGGTATAGAAAACCGGGCAGAATAGTATGAGTACAGTGGGTAGGAATGAATACGGATATGAACATAGCAAAGAGAGAGCATGAGAAAAGATTATCAGGTAAAATAAGGACATCCAAATGTCTTTTATAATATTGAAACTGTCAAAAGGTAAGTAAAGGCATCTGGGGGCAGAATCGGGTCAATAAAATGAATCTTCTGGCAGACAGACACATGACTTTGGTGTTGAATGATAACTTTACATCTCACATCACAAGAGAAGTGGATGAAGTTAATGTTGCAGGAGAGGAGGGGCATAATAAATATTGGGAAGGACAAAATAGATAGAAGGGAGGTGCTAAATAGTTTGGCATCACTCAAGGTAGCGAAATCTTCCGGTCCAGAAAGGATACCTTAGATAAAATAATAGAATACCAGAGCACAGAAGAAATACACTTAACCTGAAAATCAGTCTTCTTCAGTACTTGTCCAGTGGTCTTTTAAATTT
The DNA here is from genome assembly GCF_036365525.1 of Heterodontus francisci. Classification (NCBI taxonomy): domain Eukaryota; kingdom Metazoa; phylum Chordata; class Chondrichthyes; order Heterodontiformes; family Heterodontidae; genus Heterodontus; species Heterodontus francisci. The sequence continues at coordinate 12,455,510 of NC_090391.1, forward strand.
CCTATGGAATCTGATTCCAAAACATAGTTAGACTTAGCAAACAAGCCGTGTTTAGTTGGAAGCACTCTCGGTTCTTTCTTACAAGGTCTGCATTTCCAAGGCCCTCTCCAGAATTTGAGTGTAACAATGGACAAATAACAAAGAACAAAGAACAGTACAGCACAGGAACAGGCCATTCGGCCCTGCAAGCCTGCGCCAATCTTAATGCCTGCCGAAACTAACACCTTCTGCACTTCCGGGGCCCATATCCCTCTATTCCCTTCCTATTCATATATTTGTCAAGATGTCTCTTAAACGTCGCTATCGTATCTGCTTCCACCACCTCTCCTGGCAGCAAGTTCCAGGCACTCACCACCCTCTGTGCAAAAAAACTTGACTCGCACTTTAAACCTATGTCACCTAGTAACTGACTCTTCCACCCGGGGAAAAAGCTTCTGACTACCTACTCTGTCCATGCCACTCATAACTTTGTAAACCTCCATCATGTCGCCCCTCCACCTCCAAGTTCCAGTGAAAAATACCCGAGTTTTTCCAACCTCTCCTCATAGCAAATGCCCTCCAGATCAGGCAACATCCTGGTAAACCTCCTCTGTACCTTCTCCAAAACCTCCACGTCCTTCTGGTAGTGTTGCGACCAGAATTGCACGCAATATTCTAAGTGTGGCCGAACTAAGGTTCTGTACAGCTGCAACATGACTTGCTAATTTGTATACTCTATGCCCCGACGGATGAAGGCAAGCATGCCGAATGCCTTCTTGACTACCTTATCCACCTGCGTTGACACTTTCTGTGACCTGTGGACCTGTACGCCCAGATCTCTCTGCCTGTCAATACTCCTAAGGGTTCTGCCATTTACTGTATACCTCCCACCTGCATTAGACCTTCCAAAATTCATGACCTCACATTCGTCCGGATTAAACTCCATCTGCCATTTCTCCGCCCCAGTCTTCAACCGATCTATATCCTGCTGTATTCTTTGACAATCCTCATCATTATCCGCAACTCCACCAACCTTTGTGTCGCCCACAAACTTACTAATCAGACTAGCTACATTTTCCTACAAATCATTTATATATACTACAAACAGCAAAGGTCTCAGCACTGATCCCTCGGAACGCCACTAGTCACATCCCTTCATTCAGAAAAACACCCATCCACTGTCACCCTCTGTCTTGTGTGACCGAGCCAGTTCTGTATCCATCTTGCCGGCTCACCTCTGATCCTGTGTGTCTTCACCTTTTGCACCAGTCTGCCATGCAGGACCTTGTCAGAGGCTTTACTAAAGTCCATATAGACAACGTCCACTGACCTTCCCTCTTCAATCATCTTCATCACTTCCTCAAAAAACTCAATCAAATTAGTAAGACATGACCTTCCCTTCACAAAACCATGCTGTCTCTCGCTAATAAGTCCGTTTGTTTCCAAATGGGAGTAAATCCTGTCCCGAAGAATCCTCTCTAATAGTTTCCCTACCACTGACGTAAGGCTCACCGGCTTATAATTTCCTGGATTATCCTTGCCTCCCTTCTTAAACAAAGGAACAACATTGGCTATTCTCCAGTCCTCTGGGACCTCACCTGTAGCCAATGAGGATAGAAAGATTTCTTTCGAGGCCAAAGCAATTTCGACCCTTGCCTCCCTCAGTATTCTAGGGTAGATCCCATCAGGCCCTGGGGACTTATCTATCTTAATGCTTTGCAAGACACCCAACACATCCTCCTTTTTGATAATGAGATGACTGAGACTATCTGCACTCCCTTCCCTCGGCTCATAATCCACCAAGTCCTTCTCCTTGGTGAAAACTGATGCAAAGTACTCATTTTGCACCTCGCCCATTTCCTCTGGCTCCACGCATAGATTCCCATCTCTGTCCTTGAGTGGGCCAACACTTTCCCTGGTTACCCTCTTGCTCTTTATATATGCATAAATAGCCTTGGGACGTACCTTAATCCTGTTTGCCAATGACTTTTCATGATCCCTTTTAGCCCTCCTATCTCCATGCTTAAGTTCCTTCCTATTGTCTTTATATTCCTCAAGTGCTTCATCTGTTCCTAGCCTTCCAGCCCTTACAAATGTTTCCTCTTTTTTTGACTAGGCTCACAATATCCCGTTTTATCCAAGCTTCCTGAACTTTGACAAACTTGTCTTTCTTCCTCACAGAAACATGCTGGTCCTGGATTCTAATCAGCTGACGTTTGAAAGACTCCCACATGTCAGATGTTGATTTACCCTCAAACAGCCGCCCCCAATCTAAATTCTTCAGTTCCCGCCTAATATTGTTATGATTAGCCTTCCCCCAATTTAGCACCTTCACCCAAGGACTACTCTTATCCTTATCCACAAGTACCTTAAAACGTATGGAATTATGGTCACTGCTCCCGAAATGCTCCCCCACTGAAACTTCGACCACCTGGCCGGGCTCATTCCCCAATACCAGGTCCAGAATGGCCCCATCACTAGTTGCACTATCTACTGTTTCAAGAAGCCCTCCTGGATGCTCCTCACAATTTCTGCCCCATCCAAGCCCCTAGCACTAAGTGAGTCCCAGTCATTATTGGGGAAGTTAAAATTACCCACCACTGCAACCCTGTTACCTTTACATCTTTACAAAAGCTGTCTACATGTCTGCTCCTCTACCTCCCGCTGGCTGTTGGGAGGCCTGTAGTAAACCCCCAACATCGTGACTGCACCGTTCATATTCCTGAGCTCCAGCCATATTGCCTCGCTGCATGACCATTCTGAGGTGTCCTCCCGCAGTACAGCTATGATATTCTCCTTAACCAGTAATGCAACTCCCCCACCCCTTTTACATCACCCTCTATCCCGCCTGAAGTAGGCTGAAGCTCCAGTGTGGTACCGGGTGAGTGCTGCCTGTCATGGTGACATTTTTCAGATGCGATAGTTAACCGAAGCCGAGTCTGTTGTCTCATGTGGACATGAAAAATGCGATGACACTGTTTTTAAGGCGGCCCGTGTTGCTTTGCCTGGTACCCGGCCAATATTTATACCTCAGTTAATATCACAGAAAACAAAAATAACACGTGGGAGCTTGCTGTGCACAACTTGACTGCTATATTTCCTGCATGACAATACTGACTGCACTTTATTGTACTGCACATGGCTCAGAAGGGCCTTGGATCGTGAGAGACTCAGTAGAAATGCTAGTCTTCCTGTCTGTTTCTGTCTGAGACAGTGTCTTCACATTTCAAACGCTAGTTCTTTTCTGATTATTTTAAATGTATGATAGCTCGTTAGAGGCCCTATTCGATACATCAAACTCTCATAATAACGAACATCTCTGCTAGGTCACACATTAACCTTCTCTACTCGAATGAGAGCAATTCCAGCTCAGTCTCCAATCCCTCCATATCATCGAAGTCCCAGTGTACAGGATGTTGAGAGTAGTGAGATCAGGGATAAGGTTACAAGGACGCAAGAGGGCACTGTCAAGCAAGAACTTTGTTTAAAGTGTGTCTACTTCAACGCCAGGAGCATCCGGAATAAGGTGGGTGAGCTTGCAGCATGCGTTGGTACCTGAGATCTCGATGTTGTGGCCATTTCGGAGACATGGGTAGAGCAGGGGCAGGAATGGATGTTGCAGTTTCCAGGATATAGATGCTTCAGTAAGAACAGAGAAGATGGTAAAAGGGGGGGGGGGTGTAGTATTGTTATTCAAGGAGAGTATTACAGCGGCAGAAAAGACGTTTGAGGTCTCGTCTACTGAGGTAGTATGGGCCGAGATTAGAAACAGGAGAGGAGAGGTCACCCTGTTGGGAGTTTTCTGTAGACCTCCGAATAGTTCCAGAGATGTAGAGGAAAGGATAGCGAAGATGATTCTCGACAGGAGCGAGAGTAACAGGGTAGTTGTTATGGGGGACTTTAACTTTCCAAATATTGACTGGAAATACCAGAGTTCGAGTACTTTAGATGGGTCAATTTTTGTCCAGTGTGTGCAGGAGGGTTTTCCGACACAGTATGTAGACAGGCCAACCAGGGGCGATGCCACATTGGATTTTGGTACTGGGTAATGAACCCGGCCAGGTGTTAGATTTAGATGCAGGTGAGCACTTTGGTGATAGTGATCACAATTCGGTTTGGTTTACCTTAGCGATGGGCAGGGACAGGTATATACCGCAGGGCAAGAATTACAGCTGGGGGAAAGGAAATTATGATGCGATTAGGCAAGATTTAGGATGCGTAGAATGGGGAAGGAAACTGCAGGGGATGGGCACAATCGAAATCTGGAGCTTATTCAAGTATGTACCTGTCAGGTAACCTAACAGGTAAGTATGTACCTGTCAGGCAGGGAGGAAGTTGTCGAGCGAGGGAGCCGTGGTTTACTAAAGAAGTTGAAGCGCTTGTCAAGAGGAAGAAGGCGGCTTATGTTAGGATGAGACGTGAAGGCTCAGTAAGGGGGGTTGAGAGTTACAAGCTAGCCAGGGAGCATCAAAAGGGAGAGCTAAGAAGAGCAAGGAGAGGACACGAGAAGTCATTGGCGGATAGGAGCAGGGAAAACCCTAAGGCTTTCTATAGGTATATCAGGAATAAAGGAACGACTAGAGTTAGATTAGGGCCAATCAAGGATAGTAGTGGGAAGTTGTGTGTGGAATCAGAGGAGATAGGGGAAGCGTTAAATGAATATTTTTCGTCAGTATTTGCAGTAGAGAAAGAAAATGTTGTCGAGGAGAATACTGTGATTCAGACTACTAGGCTACATGGGATTGAGGTTCACAAGGAGGAGGTGTTAGCAATTTTGGAAAGTGTGAAAATAGATAAGTCCCCTGGGCCAGATGGGATTTATCCTAGGATTCTCTGGGAAGCCAGGGAGGAGATTGCAGAGCCTTTGTCCTTGATCTTTATGTCGTCATTGTCGACAGGAATAGTGCCGGAAATCTGGAGGATAGCAAATGTTGGCCCCTTGTTCAAGAAGGGGAGTAGAGACAGCCCTGGTAATTATAGACCTGTGAGCCTTACTTCGGTTGTGGGAAAAATGTTGGAAAAGATTGTAAGAGATAGGATTTATAATCATCTTGAAAAGAATAAGTTCATTAGCGATAGTCAGCACAGTTTTGTGATGGGTAGGTCGTGCCTCACAAACCTTATTGAGTTTTTCGAGAAGGTGACCAAACAGGTGGATGAGGTTAAATCAGTGGATGTGGTGTATATGGATTTCAGTAAGGCGTTTGATAAGGTTCTCCACGGTAGGCTATTGCAGAAAATATGGAAGTATGGGGTTGAAGGTGATTTAGAGCTTTGGATCAGAAATTGGCTAGCTGAAAGAAGACAGAGGGTGGTGGTTGATGGCAAATGTTCATCCTGGAGTTTAGTTACTAGTGGTGTAGCGCAAAGATCTGTTTTGGGGCCACTGCTGTTTGTCATTTTTATAAATGACCTGGATGAGGGTGTAGAAGGGTGTGTTAGTAAATTTGCGGATGACACGAAGGTCGGTGGAGTTGTGGATAGAGCCGAAGGATGTTGTAGGGTACAGAGGGACATAGATAGGCTGCGGAGCTGGGCTGAGAGATTGCAAATTGAGTTTAATGCGGAAAAGTGTGAGGTGATTCACTTTGGAAGAATTAACAGGAATGCAGAGTACTGGGCTAATCGGAAGATTCTTGGTAGTGTAGATGAGCAGAGAGATCTTGGTGTCCAGGTACATAAATCCCTGAAAGTTGCTACCCAGGTTAATAGGGCTGTTCAGAAGGCATATGGTGTGTTCGCTTTTATTAGTAGGGGGATCGAGTTTCGGAGCCACGAGGTTGTGCTGCAGCTGTACAAAACTCTGGTGAGGCCGCACCTGGAGTATTGCGTGCAGTTCTGGTCACCGCATTATAGGAAGGATTTGGAAGCTTTGGAAAGGGTGCAGAGGAGATTTACTAGGATGTTGCCTGGTATGGAGGGAAGGTCTTCCGAGGAAAGGCTGAGGGACTTGAGGTTGTTTTCGTTGGAGAGAAGGAGGAGGAGAGGTGATTTAATAGAGACATATAAGATAATCAGAGGGTTAGATAGGGTGGATGGTGAGAGTCTTTTTCCTCGGAAGGTGATGGCAAACACGAGGGGACATAGCTTTAAGTTGAGTGGTGATAGATATAGGGCAGATGTTCGAGGTTGTTTCTTTACTCAGAGAGTAGTAGGGGCGTGGAACGCCCTGCCTGCAACAGTAGTAGACTCGCCAACTTTAAGGGCATTTAAGTGGTCATTGGATAGACATATGGATGAAAATGGAATAGTGTAGGTCAGATGGTTTCACAGGTCGGCGCAACATCGAGGGCAGAAGGGCCTGTACTGCGCTGTAATGTTCTTCTAAAAAAAAGTCCCCTATCTATGGTATCACCCTGATAAACCACCACTGTCGCCGCTTCAGTGCCTCGGCATCCTTTCTAAAATGTAATAACAAGAATTGCACACAATATTCCAACTGTGGCCTGACTTGTTGTTTTTTGCTTTCAATGACCTTATCTCTACCAAGATTAAGAAGACCCGTTCAGATACCTCTGCTGTGTCTGATATTTCCCATTGTCAAGATGGCCAACCTTCACCTGAGGCTCCCTATTATCTAACTCTTACCCAACGTACTTTTCTAGTTTTAGTTCTATTGTCCCTCATTCCTTCACCGAGTTTAACTTGCCACTGAGACCCACGTCTTGCTCCCTCGATCTGGTTGCGAGTGAAGAACAGACCGCCTAACTTCCTTTCCGGGCTCCAAACCAGCTGAAATGATCCATGCTGAATCTGCTCAGGTACTGTCCGTCTTTTGAAAAACTACAGTGAGGTTTTGTTTGTCCCCTCCGATCTCTTCTGTTCTGTTTTCCTACTTTCCCGAAATAAGTCTCCTTTCCAATTGAGCAGCTATTATGCGGAATATTAAATACTTAGATGTATTTTAAACGATTAAAAGTCGATTTTATTGGGAAATAATTGTTTTGAATAAGTGTATTATTTCTTCCCTAGTATTGGTGGTCTTCAAAGATTTACTTAATTTGAGCTTCTGTTGAAAACACATCAGAAATATTTTCACAACATATTCAATCTGGTTTAACACACTCGTGGCTCTAGTGCACTGTTCTAACTGTTGGGGCAAGCTTCCTGTTTGTCTGAGATGAAGTTTCACCATTTGACGTCACTGCTAAGATCAGTTTTTAATATCCTCAGGTTCCTTTCTAATTGATATTGTATTTCTAATCTGCCTTCAAAACCGGTAACACAACGAGTGTGATATTTGTGATAGTGAGTTAACTATCTATAAACATCCCACTTTCCAATGAATTGTATCATTATGAATTCTCCACTTCCTCATTCAGAATGCTAGAGTTGACCATATCACACAGATCGGCACAATGTAGGGGGGGCACTAAAGTCCTTAAAAAGACATGGCGTACAATGCCCACATGTGCTCAGCTTTTATACCTTAATGACCAACACTTGAATGAGAATTCCAAATTGTCAACATCAAGTCCCACCTTGAATCCATCCATCAGTTCAATACTGGGCCTCTGATCCTTGCACTGCAGTTCACAATGAACCCCACCTCCCTCGTGACGTTTCCATCTCAGGGAGCTTCTCTACTCCTCAGGTCTAGGAGACATGAAAGTCCATATACAACTATTTAGTTTTAACCTTCTCCACAAGCATGCCCTGAATTACTTGAAACCAATTCCCTTCTGAGTGTGTCCTTTGTCCTAACCGCTTCCTCAGTTACTGACAATGCACTCTCAGACTCCCAGCTGGCTATCTCTTGTATTTCGACTTGCCATTATTAAAGCAGCAACTATAAATCTGTTCAAACGCTGATGTTCTTCCACATGTGACACCCGTGTCATGTGTAAACGGCCGCTCTCCCCCATTTTTACAATTTCCCGTGTACTGTCCCTCTAATTCAAGGGAAGCCGACATTGGCGTGTGCCAGACACTTTGATTTAGCCTTCTCAAGTTTTATAATCTCCATATCTAAATTAAGGCCCCCATCCTTGGTGCCATTATCGCAAATCTTCCCTTACACTTCTAGGCCAAAAGAAAAACAGTCCCAGCCTCTGTAGTATAAATGCAAAATACTTCGGATGCTGGAAATCTGAAATACGAACAGAAAGTGCTGGAAATCTGTGAAGAGAGAAGCAGAGTTAACATTTCAGGTCAGTAACCTTTCACCAAAGCTGGTAAAGGTTTGAAATGTAATCGGGTTTAAGAAGTGAAGTGGACTGGGGAGTGAACAAAAGGGAAGGTGTGTGTAAGGGCAGAGGGCAGGAAAGATAAACAGACAAAGATAGCATGCGACAAATGCAAAGGGAGTGCTAATGGTTGTGATGACAGGCAAAAGCATTAGTCCAGAGAGAGTGTTATTGGCAGAATAATGATCAAATCCGTCCAAATGCATAAACATGAAAAACTAGGTTTAAGGCAGGCAAATGGTTAAAAAATAAAATAAAATAACAATAATAAAAACGGCTCGTCATGCTCTGAAATCGTTGAACACGATGTTGAGTCCAGAAGGCTGTAGATGAGGTGCTGTTCCTCGTGCTTGACAGTTCTTTCAATTTTTGTATACCGAACAACTTGCCAGTGGAAAAAAAAATCTGTACACTTCTATTGTGAATCAGGCTAACACAAGAAGTCATGAGGCCATACAAAGGAAATCGAAAGATAGATGAAGACTTCTGAAGATGCATTAGGCTGAAGTTTACAGTGAGAACAAGTGCTTGTGATGGAAAACTGTTGTTTCAGATCAGAGGCACTCACATCAGACAGAGGAATTTAACCCTTAACATTATGAATAGGGAATCAGAGCTCACAATGTGTTTAGACATACTGAATGAAATACTTTGCGGAAATTTCTCTTACACTCTTCCAAACAATCAACCAATTAACATTGGATAACCCACCACCACTTGTACTTTAGCAGACTGAATATCCATACATTCATTTATTAGTATTGTCACGTCCATGTGCTTTGTTGAATGACAATTTTCTTTAATCCGTTGAATGGAGATCTTAATTTTTACTTTTTAAAGACGTTTTAAAGGGAACGGATAAAAAGTGACTTTGTTAGCAGCTTAAGATGGCCACATAATTTGCAACACTGCATCCTACATTGCAAGACCTGTGAGGAAGGAGACGAAATGTCTACACATCCCAATAAGAACCAAGACTCAGGAAGTTTAACAGAACTGCTTGTTCTTTATTTTTTTCAACAGGAAGAACTATACTGCTAACCGCTATGCATGAATCACTGAGTGAGTACCCAATTAAATTCATTCAGATTTGGCCGTCTCCAAATTCCTTTAAATGGTCAACACAGATCATTTCTCTATGGAATTATTTTTCACTTTATTGATATAGACAAAACCAGTTGTAACATTTTTACACAAGGCACCTGAGCGTGAAAAGCAGATTGTAAGGAAGAGAGCTGTACAGATTCACAACCACATCTTCATTTACAGATTCTCATCCGCATCCTCACTCAAATATTCCAAATGATCATGATGGGATGCTACTCTATCTCGAAGTGTGAGTATGCATTTCATCAGAGGCTGGAAGGTTTCAGTTCAGTTTTGTTCTACTGAAGAGAGTTGAAAGACAGTTCCTTAGTATCATTAGATTAGTTCCTGTCTTCATTTCTCTGGATGGATGAGGTAGTGTTGGAGGAAGATTGTTATTGTTGCTGTTATCGTGCTGTTTTGGCTGTGGAGTTCATTGCACCTCCTTCATCCTGTCATCTAATAGTCAAAGGCTGTCATTTTGGACCTTGCAACGTTCTCATCAGTATCTCCCTGTGTTTGCGTGGGTTTACTCCGGGTGCTCTGGTTTCCTCCCACATGCCAAAGACTTGCAGGTTGATAAGTAAATTGCCCATTAGCAATTGCCCCTAGTATAGGTGCGTGGTAAGGAAATATAGGGACAGGTGGGAATGTGGTAGGAATATGGGATTAGTGTAGGATTAGTATAAATGGGTGGTTGATGGTCGGCACAGACTCGGTGGGCCGAAGGGCCTGTTTCAGTGCTGTATCTCTAAACTAAACTAAACATAACTCAGTGCTATTAGTTTAATTATATCGACTATTCCTTTTCCTTCCAGCCTCTGTATCCACTCCCATTCAACACATACCTGATTTGAACTTCTGAGTGATGGAGAAAGAGACTCAGTTGTACTTTCTTTTTCGAGCTCTCATGTCTCGAAGCAGCTCCCACTAGGACAGGGACAAAGCCGCCTTAACAGTGCTGTTTGTTGAGTGGTGAAACAATTTTATACCAAAGCGACTGGATTTAGGATCTGTGAGGTAGCTGAGTGGGCAGATGCATAATGTAAGCTGATGAGATTTGAGGTTTCCCAGCGGCGTTAAGTTGAGTGAAATAATGTTCTATCAGTGAACGTGGAAGCTAGGATTGGTACCAGAGATGAAATACTTCAGTTACTTTGGGATACTATTAAAATACTGGCTTTGATCTGTGTGTAGCAGAAGAGGTTAAGGAGAGGTCTAACAAAGGCATTTAGAATTATGATAGCATTTGACAGAGAAAGCAGTGAGAAACTGATTCCTATCACAAGTGGGTCAGGAGGCAATGGTCAATGATTTACAATATCTGGAAAAGAACAAGAGGGGAAATGAGGCGAATCATTGTCACACTGAGTATTAGTATCACACTGACTATTCTACACAGAAAGGTAGCATTCAATGTTCGACATCCACTGGGACATCATACACAGTCAGTGGATATTTTAAGAAATAGATATTGAACTATTTTAAGCTGTGAAACTACCCTTCCTACTGGAGGCTCCGTTTCTTTTTTTTGACCTAAATCTTCTCCAAATTGACACCACAGCCTTCCGTTATAACACCCAACTGCTGTTACTGTCCTGTTCAGTGCTGACCATGTTCTGCTTGTTTGCTTATTTTCATTCCATTTTCCATCTTGCATCTGAATTGCAGGCACTTTGTGTCATATTTGTGAGGATGTGCATGTATTTTCTGCAACAAATAACCATTCTGGTGAATAATTCAGGTGGCTTTCAGATCTAGGAATTTATATTAATTCCACTTCCTCATTCAGCCTGCCAGAGTTGACCATTTCACTGAGACCTAGATCTGCAGAGTGGGGGGATACTAATGTCCTTCAATAAACACAGTACTGCAGCTGCCTTTGTGTTCACAATTTATCTTACTCTCCTCAAGTACTGTCATACTTCTGTGAAACTGCAGTGTGGTATTTTTGCATTATTCAATCTCAGCCTGGTTTCCTTAAATAAGTCTCACTCTTTATGGATAAAAATCAATTAGATGCAATATTAAATATCTCTATCTCTTTTAAGTACTTGAGTACAATATTATTAGTAAAGGATAGCCAGGGGGTACGATCTATTATTTCTACTGTAATTGTGGTGGCCTATGAAATTATTTATATAAGTTTCGGTTAAAAGCATAACAGAAAGATCGTCACAGTATATTTTCACCTAATCTGTTTAAACTCAATCTTGGTCCTCATGCACTGTTCTTACTGTCACAGGCTACATTTCTGTTTGTCTAAGGTGATGCATTTCTGAAAGCATCAGTATTTGATGTCATTGCTAAAATCAGTCTAACATAAATCAGTCCCAGAGGGACTTCGTTCTCACCAGTTGTTCACCAAAATGCCTCATAGTTTTGAATCCCTCCATCAGATGTCCTCTTCACCTTCTCTGCTCTAAGGAAACAATTAGAGCTTCTCCAATCTCTCCACATTAACTGAAGCCCCTCATCCCTGGTACCATTCCAATAAATCCTCCACACCCTCTCCATGGATTGACATCGTTTCCAAAGCGCAGTGCCCAGAACTGGACACAAGGCTCCAGGTGAGGCCTAACCATTGATCTACATTTCTTTTAAAATAGCCTCCATTTTCTTTGTAGTATGCACCTTTGTTTTTATAAACACGTACGCTATAATTTTTTAAACAAATTGTACAATTTTTCCCGCCATCTTGCAGTCTCCCTGTATTTGAATTCTGTTCCTGACTGCCCTGTAACAGTTTATCATTAACATTATCGTAACTCTCCTCATTCCTCCTCCTACGGAGCATAACTTCACAATTCCATGCATTAGCTGTCATCTGTCATGTGTCTCTCATTTCATCAATCTGCCTGAAACAAGCTGAAGTTTGCGACTGCCCTGCTCACTGCTTACTGCAATTTTAAATTGCTGAGCATGTCACAAGGTAACCTGCCATTTAGAGAATATAAAACGGAAAACTGAAAAGTAACAAAAGAACATGAGGAGACCATTCAGCCCTTCGAGCCTGTCTCGCCATTCAGCGAGATCATGGCTGATATGTGGACTAACTCCATATCCCCACCTTTGCCTCATATATCTTTTAAACCTTGAGTTAACCAAAAACTATCAATCACAGAGTATCATTAATAATTGATCAAACATCAATTGCCAATTGCGGAATAGATTTCCAAACTCCTACCATCCTTTTTGTGTTCAAGTGTTTTCTAATGTCACTCTTGCAAGCTGTAATTTTTAGACTATGTCCCTCGTCTTGGACTCCCCAACCAGTGGAAATAGCGTCTCCCTATCTACCCGATCTGTTCCCATTTATATATTGAACATTTGGATCAAAAGAACCCTTAACCTTCCAATTTCCGGGCAATGCAACCCAAGATCACTCCTGGTAAGTTCACCCTTGGAGACCAGCTATCATTCTGATAAAATTACACTGCACTCCCTCCAGTGCCAATATATCCTTGCTCAGGTGCGGTGACCAGAACTGCTCACAGTAACTCCAGGTGTGGTCTAACCAGGGCTTGCTACAGATGAAGCATAACTTCTACCGCCTTGTATTCTAGTCCTCTAAATATAATGCTCTGTTGTGACTATCCTACATCTAGTCATAGGAACATAGGGACAGGAAGAGGCCATTTAACCCATCGAGCTTATTTTATCATTGAATAAGATCATGGCTGATATCTGCTCGAACACAACATGCTCACTTTTTCCCCCGATCCCTTCATATATTTGGTTAACAAAAATCTATCAATCTCAGATTTAAAATTTACTGTGGACCTTGCATCAAATTCTGTTTGCAGAAGTGAGTTTCAAAATTTTAACGCCCTGTACGTGTAGAAGTGTTTCTCAACTTCACTCCTGAAAGGCCTGGTTCCAAAATGCTGACTATATTCCCAAGTCCGTACCCTCAATTATGCAGTGCTTCTGGAGAAGCTGGGGTTGATATCCTTAGGACAGAGAAATCTAAGAGGAGATTTCATAGAGGTGTTCAAAATTATTGAAGTTGCTGATGGAGTGGATGCGGAAAATAGTTCCCAGTGACAGAATAGCTGGTAACCAGAGGACACAGATTTAACCTGATTGGAAAAAAAAAACACATGATGATTTTTTTCTTTTTTATACATCATGTTGTTCTGATCTGGAATGTATTTCCTGAAATGGAGATGGAAGCAGATTCAATTTTAACATTCAACATATAATAGGATAAGTACGTGAATGGGTAAATACAGGATTATGTGAAAAGAACAGGGGAATGAGATTGACTGCATAGCTCTACCAAAGAGGCAGGACATGCAAGATGGGTCGAACAACCTTCATTCTGTGATATATCATTTTATGATCCCATGGAAAGTAATATGCGTTTAATAACTTCATCCTTTCCCTTTTTAATGTTTGTTTCTGGAATTCGGTGGAACGCTTCTCAAGATTAGTGTCTCTGTGTTCTATAAATTACTAACAAGGAGTAACTAGGTGACTGTGCTATTAAATAGTTCAGTTTGTTTTTATAACATTTAATTTCATTTCTGTGACTAATCGTGTTATGACATTGATAACGGTGATGTAGGTCTGCATCTCAGCAGCTGTCATTGGGAAGACGTTATCGAAAATGTGATTACTTTGTGACATTTCATCCATTTCCTTTCTCTCTTGAAATTCACAATACTGCACATAGCACTCCAGGTGGTCCCAGACCAATATTCTATTGAATATTATCATTACTTCCAGATTTCTCTCAGTTAGTCACCCAATTCCTAAAATGTGGCAACGGTATTTAAGAGGAGGCCATCCAACACCTCACGCTGGTTCATCCATTCAGATTCAACATGACTGATGTTTACCTTCTCTCACTTTCCTTTCCTTGCTTCCATATGTTTTAATCCCCTTTTCTAATAACAAACTATCAATCTCAAGCCTGAAATTTTCAATAGACCTCGGCTGGGAAGTGTTTTTTTAAGGTCGGAGTGCCAGACTTAAACTACTCCCCCTGTGAAGTTCAGCTTCCCGACATCACTCCTGAACGTTGACACCACTCCAACTGTGAGATTATCTCCTCTTTATTCTGGACTCTAACACAAGAGGAGACCATTTCTCTCTACTGAGCTGGTAGGGAGAGGTTGGCATGGTTTCGATGTCCCTGAGCTAGTAATGCAGAGATCCAAGCTAACGCCCTGCGGTTACACGTTCACATTCCACCACGACAGTTGATGGAATTCAAAAACAATTAATTAACATAAATCTAGAATTTGAAGCTTTTATCCGTAATAATGTTAAGAAACTGTCCTCGATTGCTGTAAAAAGCCATCTGGTTTCCAGTCTTATCTAGGAAAGGATATCTGCCTTCCTTACCATGGCTGGCCTCCATATGACTCCAATGTGGTTGACCCTTAATTCCCTCTGAAATGGCTCAGCAAGCCTCTCAGTTTAAGGGCATTTAGGGATGGGTAACAAATGTTGACCTTGCCAGCCACGCCACACCCTGAAAGAATACAAAGAAAATATTTCATTTCTCTCAAACACCTCAATTATAACATGCATGGCTCTTCTGTATGTTCTCAAAATTTAGCCCTGTATAATTCTGGATAATTTGTGTTTCAACCGCTCAATGGGCAACAGATCATTCCTGAGGTGTTCTGCCCAGCATTGACTGTGGTCTAAACACAGCTACATAAAACGAGAACATAACTTCAACCCGTTTATATAACAGCCCCATCGAATTTCAATCCAATATTGCATTCGCCCTTTTCATTTATTGGGGATATTTACACTGCATTTTGGGATTATTTCTTCCTGCAGATCCATTAGTGTTTTTGCTCTTACAATATGCCTCGCTTCTTAATTTCCTAAATTGCAGCAGTGACTACAGTTCAGATGTACTTCATTGGCTGTGATGTGGCTTAGCACGTCGCGAGTTACTGAAAGGTGCTATGGAAATGCCAATTATACTACCCTTTTTAAATCAAATTCCGAAATCTATTCTTTGTGGAATCTGTGTTCCCGAGGTTAACACGTCCCTGCAACACAGAAAAATCAGTGTTGAATGATCAATCTTCTGCTTTAGATGACATTCCATCTGTTTATTTCTAATTGTGCTCTCCATTTATTTTTACCACACTAACCTAACACAACCAGTTATATCTCTTGATCAATAGACTGGTGTGTATGTTGTTTGAGAGAGAACCGCCATTACCTGCACCGTGACTGGAGGAAATCGTGATAAAACCTTCCTCTTTTACAGAATTGATCAACTGCTGTCGGCCAATCAAATCATCAAAAAGGACAACGTTGGAACATTCCAGGTTACCAGTGTAAACAAAGGAGGGCGGTACCAATGCCTATATGGAATTTTCCTCCAAGATACGCAGCTAGGTTCCCAACTGAGCAAGGCTGTGACGATAATTGTTACAGGTCAGTGACAGGGAAAATAATTTGTTAATATCTCCATTCAATACACTTGACATTTTTAAAAAATCCAACACATTTTATGCACTGCAACAAAATGAAATGTTTCACAATAATATAGAAGAGTGGGACGCAAAGAGCTGCCACGTCTGCCTCAGTGGCTAACACTCTCACTCTGAGTCCGGAAGATGTAGGTTCAAGTCCCACTCGAAGACTGGAACATAAAAATCTAGGCTCACACTTCAGTGCAGTTTGAGGGTGTGGAACGTTGTCGGAGGGGTAGGACTGAGGCAGAACTGCACGGTCGGAGGTGCTGTTTTGCAGAGGCGAATGTAAACCGAGAATCTGTTTGCCATCGCAGGTGGAAATCAAAGTTCCCACGGCCACGCTTTGGATAAAGAGTAGGGGAGTTCTCCGCGGTGTCCGGGGGTACTTATCCCTCAATCAACATCACATAAACAGATGATCTGGTCATTATCACATTGCTGTTTGTTGGAGATTATTGTGAGGAAATTGGCTGACACACTTCTTACATTAGAACAGTGCCTATATTTCAAACCGTTCTTCATTGAATAAAAAGTGCTTTGTGATATGGTCATGAAAGGCGCTCTATGAATTCAGCATCGCTGCAACAGTTTGCCTGCTCTGGACCTACACACACCCACAAAACTATTTAGATATAGTGGGTGAAGCATGTCTCCAGCACTGGAACTGAAAGGGAAGCCTGTTTTTTCCAACTGTTGCGCAATTGGAGGCAAAATAAATGAAAATCTGGCCGTGCGTAATATGAGCTGGTGATGAGACAGTTGCACAAGAGGAGCATGTATCCCATTGAGTCTGACTTAAACTCCGCCCAACCAATCAGCTCACACCTCATGGTGACATTGATGGTGAATTTTAACCAAATCCACAAAGTGTAAAGAAAGGGATTTGGATCGGCCACACGATTTGCACTCCGCCTGATCTTATCCCCCATTCACTTTAAGGCAGCATAAAATCGGGATGGCTGATCCACTTCACAATCTGCTGGAATTTACTTTCACTTGACTCAAAGGACAGCAATTACAGCTGTAGTGAAAAGCAGGTGGCGATTGTGTCCCCAGCCAGCGGCTTCTTGTGTTTAGCGCGAATGTGTTGCCTTGCTCTCCTAATAGATTACCCTGAAAAATCATCAATATCCCTGGTCGCTCCAAATGCAGAATTTGTGACACGGGAACTAGTCAGATTACCCGTGAAACGCCGACCTCATATTCAGGAAGCAGTTTGTCTTTGCACAGAGTAAGACAGAAATAACTGATCAGAACAGACACAGCCAATACATCATCATATTTGCCTATTGTCATCACGGACCTAGTGTCTACCTGGTCAGTATATTACTCCTGTGTGTACAGAAAGACAGTGTCAGTGAGGGAGGTCACCGCAGTGCCAACGGACACCATGACGGTAATGGTTGTGAGCAAGTTTCAACACCCTTCCCCTGAGATCATCCAATATCATTTGCTGCCCTCCCATTTCTCTCAAACACCTCAATTAGATCATGCATGATTCTTCTGTAATTATCATAGACAATGCCTTCTGTTCTCATAATTTAGCCCAGGTATCATTGTAGTAAATCTGTGCTGTCCCGACTCAATGGACACTACATCAACCCTGAGCTGTTGTGCCCAGCAGTGAATGTGATATTCCAGCCTTGGTCTCAACGCAGCTACATATAACAAGAGAATAATTTCAACCCCTTCATATACCAGCCTCCCTGAATTACAATCTATTATTGCATTTGCAGTTTTGATTTATTGTGGATAGTTGCACTGAATTTTTAAATTATTTCTTCCTGCATGTCGACAAATGTTGTTGTTCTTACACTCTCTCTAACTTCTTTATTTCCTATATTGCAGCAGTGACTGCAGTTTAGATCTACTTCAATCCTCTGATGCGTTTTGGCACATCCTGAATTACTGAAAGGTGCCAAGTAAATGTAAATTTTACTTTCCATTTTTAATCAAATTCTGAAATCCTTTTTTTTAAGGGATCTGTGTCCCGGAGCGTTAAACTTCCCTTCAACACAGAGCAATCAGTATTGAGTTATCAATCTGCTACTGTACATGAAATTCCGCTAGTCAATTTCTAATTGTGCACTCCATTTATTTTACCACAGATCAGCCAACAGCACCATTGATCAACCGCTTGGGGTGTATGTTGTTGGAGAGACGACCACCATTACCTGCACAGTGACTGGAGAGAATCATGATAACAAACTTCTTCTTTACCCGAAATTATCAATAACTTTCCATCAAAAAGATCATCACAAAGGACAACATTGGAACAATCCAGGTTACCTGGGCAAACCAAGTACAGCGGTAGCAATGTCAATGTAGAAATTCCTTTGGCAATGGGCAGTCATCTTCCTAACCAAGCAAGGTTGTGACGGTTACTGTAGCAGGTCAGTGACAGAGAAAATGATTTGTTAATATCTCGATTCAACACACTTGGTATATTCACAAATTCAATTTTTATTCACTATATCTAAATGCAATGGTTAATATGAAGAGAGAAGAGTGCTGGGAGTGCCTCAGTGGCTAGCACTCTGATTCAGTAGGAAGTAGTTTCAAGTCCCTCTGCAGGACTGGAATGGACAAATCTAGGCTCGCACTTCAGTGCAGTACTGAGAGAGTGCGGCACTGTTGGAGGGATAGTGCTGAGGCACCGCTGCAGTGTCGGAGGTGCTGTCTTTCAGAGGAAATGGTAAACCAAGGATCTGTCTGCTCTCACAGCTGGAAATCAAAGCTCCCATTGCCACTATTTGGAGAAAGAACAGGCTAGCTCTGTAGTGACCGGGGACCAATGCTTATCCCTCAATCAACATCACAGAAACTGATTATCTGGTCGTTATCACATTTCTGCTTGTGGGATTTTGCTGTACCAAAATTGGCTATTGTGCTTCTTAGCTTAGAACAGTGCTTACACTTGAAAAAATACTTAATTGAATATAGATTGCTCTGGGATGTGGTCATGAAAGTTGCTATGCAAATGCAGCGCTCAACTCTTGACCAAACCCCTGTAAAATCGGTTCCGAATTCCTCCTCTGGACATCTATTTACCATTACTTAGATATAGTTGGGGGAAGTTTATCGCGGCTGGTACAGCAACATCAATTAAAATCTGGCAGTGTGTAAAATGGGTTACCGATGAGCTAATGACTATTTCAGGCTGTCGCCCAAGAAGAAGTAATATCCCATTTTGTGAGAATTGAGTGTCTTAGACCGCACCGGACCCTTGAGCTCACAGATAGGAGAGAGGGCGGGGGAATTCCGATCCTCCACACCTTTAACACTCCTCCCAATTTTAACCTCCAATATTTCTAATGCAGTATGAAATCAGATTCGATGGTCCTTTCACAATCGGTTGAATCTTACTTTTTATTGCCTTCAAGGAGAATAAAAAATTGTGGTGGCAGACCTGTTCCCGCCAGTCAGGTTCCTGGGTTTAACATTAACGAGTTTCCTTGCTATCCAAGCAGACTGCCGTCAAAACTTTAAATATCCCTTCATCAGCATGGCTGATATGCGTCATATCCCCAAATACCCGAATGTGCCCCATATCCCTCAAAAACTCCAGATAACTGAAGCCTATATATCGCGGTTTTTAAATTAGCAATTGACATTTGTGGAAGAGAGTTCTCTACCAGCCGTTGTGTGTAGAAGTGTTTCCTAATTTCACGCCTGAAACCTCTGGCTCTAGTTTTAAACTTTGCCCCCACCCCCAGTCCAGTATTCCTCAAGTACCAGGAATAGTTTCTTTCAAATTACTTTCCTTATTTGTTTCCCTAAATTTTGATGAATTCACCCCTTAACTTATAAATACCAGGAAATACAACTTGTGTTTATGTAACCTCTCCTTGTAAATCAACCTTTGGTGTCCAGGTATCATTCTGGTAAATCTGCACTGCCTTCCCCCCAAGGAAAGTGCATCCTTCCTGAGATGTGATGCCCAGAAATGCTCAAGGTAACTCCAGGTGTGGTCTAATCAGGGCTTTGTATAGCTGAAGCATGACTTCCAAACGGTTGCATTCTGGTCCTCGAGATGCAGATAGGATCGGGTTAGACCGCAGCAGTTCAAGAAGGCGACTCACCACCACATTCTCACGGGATGTTAGGGATGGGCAATGAATGCTGGCCTTTTCAACAACAGTCACATCCCAGCACACAGCAACTCTTAACTCCGTTATTTTAAACGCAAATCCCCACCGTATCGACTTCCTCTCACCCTATCTGCATATCCATCGTCTGCATTTCTCACTCATGAATATCGATATGCTCCTTAAATACAGCTATTTGCCTCAATCTCTTTTTCTGCTAGCAAGATCCCCATTCTCACTACTTTCTGCTCCTTCATAATCTTTAAGGCCTCTGTCAGGTCACTTCTCAGTCTTTCTTTTCTGCAGAAAAGGTGCCCACAGTGTTTAGTCTTTTCTGATGGTTATAACGTCTCAATTCTCGTATCAACTTTAAATCATCTGTTCACATTATCGTGTGCCTCTTCATTACTTTTAACAATATGGAGATCATAATTATTTGCAATGAAAATCGCTACAATTGATGGAATGTTCAATCCTTTCATTTTAGTAATGCCTTCATTAAATTAGTGAAATGCGAATTTCAAACCAACTCAATCCCCTTCTTCTCCTGATATTCCAGAGTGGCGTTTCAGGGCTGAACCCTGGGTTTTGGAATTAGATTACAGCTGATTTATTGCCTAAGGAATTGCTGTTTGATTCCACTAAAGAACCCCATTTTCCCCTTTTGTATAATCTCAATCGTACCTGGAAACATTTCCCTTTAACACAGAGCCATCGTTATTCAGTTACCAGACTTCCACTACAGGTTCATTCTGCTTCTTTGT
The DNA here is from genome assembly GCF_036365525.1 of Heterodontus francisci. Lineage (NCBI taxonomy): Eukaryota > Metazoa > Chordata > Chondrichthyes > Heterodontiformes > Heterodontidae > Heterodontus > Heterodontus francisci. The sequence goes on from NC_090391.1 coordinate 12,476,065, forward strand.
TCGATTTATTTGATGACAGAAACGCTAACAATGCCAGGGATACCACCTGATCAACCGACTGGGGTGGATGTAGATGGAGGGAGCGTCACCACAACCTGCACAGTGAACACAGATAATCCGGGTCGAATCTATTTTTACAGAGATACTCACTTGCTGAACACTCCTAAAATCGTCACAAAGGACAACATTGGAACATTCACAGTGATCAGTAAAAACAAGGGAGGGCAGCCCCAATGCAAATATCGAGTTTCCGTAAAAGATAGGGTGTCAGATTCCAAACTCAGTGAAACTGTGACACTCACTATAGCAGGTGAGTGAAGGGGGAACAGAGATTGTTTGAAATTTTGGTCAACACTCTTAGTATTTTCAATATATATGTATATTTGTTTTAAGTCTGGTTTGCATTTTATTCAATGGTTACTTACCAATTACAGGTCTCCCCAAAACAAATGTATCAGTGGATTCTACTGTTACTACGAAGGGTGGAGAGGGCATATTTACCAGTACAATCCTCCTTGACCTTCCTGGCATCACATTTTCCCTGTACAGATAAGGAAAAGCCAATTACTCAGATGTCAAGTCTGCTGCTGCAGGGACTAATTCTGCCACCTTCACCATCAAGAATATAGATCATGGTGAAGGAGGAAATGATACCTGTCGGTCTGAAGCGGATATAAAGGGAGGGAGGCTAACATCAGCTCTGAGTGAGACTGTACATATCACTGGAAGAGGTGAGTGACATTCTCACATTCACTTTGTTTATCAGCCCTCAGTAAAAGCTGTATTTTTTTGATTTCCTCTGTGTGTCAGTTGTTTAAGGACCGATTTACTGTGGTGTGAAATGAGAGACAGATGTAAAATTATCATCTTGAGCTGAATCTCACCTGCCTCCCGCTTTACAACCAGCCCAATATTCACTTGCGTTGACATCAATGGAACTGAATATCGTGCGGGTCCTAAAACATGTGTTCCATACAACACCGCCCACTTTGCACTATTGTCCTAAGACATTTCACTCCCTATTTCATTATGTTCTCTATTTATCGTATAATTAATGGAAGAACTAACGTGCTAAACTGTGAATTGTTTTCTTTCTTCACCTCCAAATAAAATTCTATGCATGCAAATGTTTTCCACTGATACCTTACGGACCCCAAACAGTGCGGATTACACGAAGAAAAGTCGTGAAATAAAATACTATCCACCCTACAGTCTTCCAGATAAAGCCACGAGGGACTTCAGTGAATGTGGAGAGACTGGAGACGCTGGAGTTGTTCTCCTTAGACCAAAGAAGATTAAGCGGGTATTTGACTAGAATGGTCTCAGGGATGATGGACTTCAGTTAATGTGGAGAGATTGGAGACGCTGGTGTTGTTCTCCTTAGAGCAAAGAAGATGAAGAGGGAGATTGACTAGAATGGTCTCAGGGATGAGGGACTTCAGTTAATGTGGAGAGACTGGAGAAGCTGGGACTGTTCTCCTTACAGCAGGGAAGGTTAAGAGGGAGATTGACTAGAATGGTCTCAGGGATGAGAGACTTCAGTGAATGTGGAGAGACTGGAGAAGCTAGGATTGTTCTCCTTAGAGCAGAAGAGGCGAACGGGTGATTTCAGTGAAGTTTTCCAAAAAATGGAGTGGCTTGATAGGGTAATTAAGAAGAAACTGTTCCAACTGGCAGGAGTGGCAATAAGCAGAGGACAGGGATTTAATATAATTTGCATAACAACCAGAGGGAAGATGAGATTTTTGTTCCATGTAGCGAGTTGTGGTCTGAAACTCACTGGTAGAAAGGCTGGTGGAAGCAGACTCAAAAGTAACTTTCAAATAGGAACTGCATATCTACATTGAAAGGAAAAAATAGTACTGTGTATTGAGGGGAGCGCAGGGGAGGTGAGTGGGTCTAATTGGATAGCTCATTGAATGAGTTAGCACAGGACGAATGGCCTCCTTCGGTGCTGTATGATTATCTGATTCTCCATCAACTTTTAATTCCCTTGTCCTGTTTTGGTGATATATTTCGATTCCACACTATTCCAGTTACAATGTGCGCCCTGTGTTAAGGACCAGATCATGTATCTCATGTAGAAGCTGCTATTTAACCTGGTTCCATGTGTCCCCTTTATCTGATTGAGTGAAATCCATTGGAGGCTGGCGTTGGCTCCGCTCTGTCTGTGATTCTCATCCTTGCTCTGTTGGGTGTGTGCCTCTGGAGGAAAGTTTCCACATAGCCAATGTAGTAACCGTTCCTTACAGACGCTCATACTAAGGTAAGTGTCACCTCTTCTTCACCACTACGAAGCAAATCCTTAAACCATTTATCACCTGACGCCTAACCACTGGCATTTAACTGTAGGGCGATCACGATTTGAAAGGTGAAGCAGCCAATGGCGAAGCTGGAATTGACTTGAGTAGAAATTCACCTTGGGCGGAATGCCAAGAGAAGCAATATCACAATGGCCACATGGTCCTCACGCCATTTGGTATTCAATTCCCTGGCTTTCACTAGGGCTGAAAAAAATAGCCGGATTTATGATGTGAGGCCTCAGCCACAACAGTACACCTGGGCCATATGGCCGTGTTGGAAATTTATCTGGGGAGGTAAAAAAAAAACAGAGGGGCCGTGTCGCACTGGCTGATCCAACGAAGATAATTTCCTGCTCCAATCCTGCCAGTTTTTCAGGAATGAGTGGAAACTCTCAGGCTTCGCTCTCTGGAGGGAGATAACGATGAGGTGATTGTACATAGGTTGTTCAGATGGTAGGGAAGAGAGAAAGTTTGATCATAGCAGGAAATGAAGGTGAGACATAGAGATGCAGGTTCAAACTCGTGAAAGGTAAGCCTGAACAGATATAATGGAGCTCTCTATCAATGAGTAATGGTGCTAGGAATGGACCTCCAACTACAGTTCTGGATGTGGTTATTTTGGAATCATTGGCAAAATGTTGAGATGCTGCAGTGGGAGTGGGATACATTAGAGAGTTTATGGGAGATGCGTTAAGATGCAGTGGATGCCTGTCTTGTCCATAAGTCTCTTGTCTTTCAATGTCAAAGATAACCCACTTCTCCATGTGACTCTTCCTGCCACAAGAACATAAGAAATAGGAGAAGGAGTAGGCCATTCAGCACCTGAAACCTGCTCCGCCATTCAATAAAATCATGACTGATCTGTCCCAGGCCTCAACTCCTCTTTTGGGCATGCACTGCCTAACCCTCAGCTCCCCGAGATTTCAAAAATCGATCTACCTCCTTCTTAAATACAATTAGTGACCTCACCTCCACAACTATCTGAGGGAGAGAATGCCAGCGATTCACCACCCACTGAGAGAAAAAATTCCTTCCAATCTCAGTATTAAATGTGTGCATCCTTATTCTGTAATTATGTCCCCTAGTTCGAGATTCCACCACTAGTGGAAACATCTTCCCTATATCTACCCTGTCAAGCCCCCTTAAAATCGTATATGTTTTTATAAGATCACCTCTCATTCCTCTAAATTCCAATGAATAAAGGCCTACCTGTTTAGCCGTTCTTAATAAGGTAACCCCTTCATCGCAGGAATCAGCCGAAGTGAACTTTTCTGAACTGCCTCCAATGCGAAAATATCCTTCAAATAGGTGGACCAAAACTGTTCGCAGTACTCCAAGTGTGGCCTCACCACCTCCCTGTACAGTTGTAACAAGACTTCCCTGTTTTTAAACTCTAACCCACTAACAATAAAGGCCAACATTCCACTTTCCTTCCTAATTACTTGAAGCAACTGCATGCTACTCTTTTGTATTTCATACACAAGGACACACAGATCCCTCTGTACTGCAGTATTTTGCCGTCTTTCTCCATTTAAAAAAATAATCTGCCTTTTATTCTTCCTACTAAAGTGGATTACCCCACACTTTTCCACATTGAACACCATCTGCCAAGTTTTTCCCCACTCACTTAACCTATCTATATCCCTTTGCAGATTCTTTGTGTACTTATCATCAAATGCCTTCCCACCTATTTTTGCATAGTCATCAAATTTGAATGCACGACACTCTGCCATTTCCTCTGAGCCATTAATACAGATAGAAAATAGCTGATGCCTTAGGACCGACCCTTGTGGCACCCTATTAGGTATGGATTTCCAACCTGAAAAATACCTGATTGATCCCGACTCACTGCATTCCGTGTGTCAGTCAATCCTCAATCCATGCCAACACATTACCCCCAATACCCTGAGCTCTTATATTGCGCTATAACCTTTTATGTGGCACCTTATCAAACGTCTTCTGAAAATCCAATCACACTACATCTACGGCTTCCCCTTTATTCATTCGGCTTGTTATCCCCTCAGAGACTTTAACAAATTTGTCAAACATGATTTCGCTTCCATAAAACCATGTTGACTCTGTTTGATTGCATTTTTTTTCTAAATGTCCTGCTATTTCTTCATTAATAATGGACCCTCGAGCATTTTCCAAATGACTGATGTTAAGCTAACTGGTCTGTAGTTTCTTGATTTCTGTTTCCCTCCTTTCTTAAATCGGGGTGTAACATTCGGTTTTCCAGATATCTGCTAATTAATTGGAATAAACTGTATCAAGCGGTGCAGTGGTTGCCATCACAACCTCACAGCTCCAGTGGGCCAAAGGGCCTGTTTCAGTGCTGTATCGCTCTATGACTAAAATTGACATGGTAGGATTTGTACCATGCTGCCAAGGAATAAGACCAAATGTTTGTTTTTGGTTTATAGCAGAGTGATTTTATTTAACTCAATGCTAAGCCTGCATTGCTTACTAATCAGACAAGGAGAGCAGATTTCTTCCCTGAAAGATAATAGTGAACCAGATTTTTTAAAAATAAATAAAATCCACAACAGTTTTTTAAACTAGTTTTAAATCGCATGTTTATGAAATACTGTTGTGGGATTGTAACCTATATTTCCAGATACCACGCCGAGGTCTCCACTTATTATTAGTTTAGTGATATTGCCACTTCGCCTTCCTGCCTACACGAGCGTCTCCTGTTACACCCTGTACATGTGAGTCTGCACTCCTCTGGATTTCCGAGGTCCTTTTGAGCAAAATGACTAGATTGTCCACTCAAAGAAGCACATTGCTCCCCTGCTCATCCACAAAGGGGAAATGCAAGGCAAAATTTATGCTGATTTCAAGATTTCAGTCGAAAACGTAGACAACATGTCAGAGATTGGGCGAGAGAGCGCCATCAGTGCAGCAATAACATCGGTTTAAAGTGGAAAAGAGAGACTTTAATTCGAGTGAAACATTTTCGACTGCAGGTGTCAAAGACAGGAACGATCTATTCTGGGTCTCTGCAGTACCCGAATTTCAGAAATGGGAGAGTTTATGACCAGAGGGAAACACAGAGAGGCAGCAGGAGCCGGGAGCTGACAACAGGTTTTCTCCGCCCCATCCGCTCGCTGCCTTTAGGTTGCTCAGTGCCACCACCAGGTTAATTGTACACCCAGTTCTGACTGACAGAGAGAATTTGTACAGCGTCCCGGACATGACCGATAAAGCGCCTAAACGGTTCCTCCAGATGCCGCCACTTGAGTCAAGACTCCCAAGCAGACGCAGAATGAATGTAGAATGAATCCAACTACAGCACTAGAGACAAACAGCTACAGAAAGAATCCATCAGTTACCCGTTATATCAGAGATTGTTACAAACAGCAACAGCAAAAAGAAAAAGAAACACTGCCACATACAGTATCAGGTACAGAATTTTTTATTTTTTTTATTTCAGAACATTACAGCACAGTACAGGCCCTTCGGCCCTCGATGTTGCGCCGACCTGTGAAGCCATCTGACCTACACTATTCCATTTTCATCCATATGTCTATCCAATGACGCCCCTAAATTTGGCGAGTCTACTACTGTTGCAGGCAGGGCGTTCCACGCCCCTACTACTCTCTGAGTAAAGAAACTACCTCTAACATCTGTCCTATATCTATCCCCCCTCAACTTAAAGCTCTGTCCCTTCGTGTTTGCCATCACCATCCGAGGAAAAGACTCTCACTATGCACCCTATCTAACCCTTTGATTATCTTATATGTCTCTATTAAGTCACCTCTCCTCCTCCTTCTCTCCACCGACAACAACCTCAAGTCCCTCAGCCTTTCTTAGTAAGACCTTCCCTCCATACCAGGAAACATCCGAGTAAATCTCCTCTGCACCTTTTCCAAAGCTTCCACATCCTTCCTATAATGTGGTGACCAGAACTGCACGCAATACTCCAGGTGCGGTCTCACCAGAGTTTTATACAGCTGCAGCATGACCTCGTGGCTCCGAAACTCGATCACCCTACTAATAAAAGCAAACACACCATATGCCTTCTTAACAGCCCTATTAACCTGGGTAGTAACTTTCAGGGATTTATGTACCTGGACACCAAGATCTCTCTGTTCATCTACACTACCAAGAATCTTCCCATTAGCCCAATATTTCTGCATTCCTGTTACACCTTCCAAAGTGAATCACTTCACACTTTTCCGCATTAAACTCCATTTGCCATTGTTCAGCCCGGCTCTGCAGCCTATCTATGTCCCTCTGTACCCTACAACATCCTTTGGCACTATCCACACATTAATCCCACACTTACAATATCAGAGGCAAAGGGAGACCGAATGAAACCCAGACATGCACAGCACAAGAAATGGACAAGTACAGAATGAATCCCACACCCATATGCTGTAGCAGCGGCTTACAAATAGAGAGTGTTTCTGTCTCTCTCACACACAGTATCAGGAATTTTCAAATAGAGAATTAATTCCACTGTTATACACAGTAACAGAGTGACAGATTCAGAATTAATCCCTCACTCGCACAATACCAGATAGTGACAGACACTGAGGGAATCTCATACTCACACTGCACCAGAGAGGGATAGAAACAAAATTGATCCCACACTCAGACATAGTAGCTGGAACTGTCAGAGAGAAAGTGAATTCCGAAGTCAACCACAGTTACTGAGAAAGGCAGAGACAAAATTAATCTTACACTCACATGCAGTACCAGGAGCTGACAGGGGGTAGCAGGAAAAAGGCAGGGAGAGGGATTTTAGAGATTTTCAAATGGCATGAATGTTCCTTTCTCTGGGATCCTTCAACTAACTACAATAAACAGATTAGCTGTGTAATATCATATTGCTCCCTGTGGGATCCTGCTGTGCACAGCTTGCCTGCTGAATTCCCCGCATTGCAAGTGAGCCTACATTTTCGAAGTGGATTCATTGCGTCTCAAGCTCTCCTGAAGGCCTGGAATTAAAGACCTGAGCTTGACGCCGGGATAATTCCTGAATAATGCTGCTGTTTTGGACACTGCTGTGAATTTGAGGGATAAACGAAATGTCCAACAACCAATTGAATTGAGAGTGAGGTTCTGAGTGTGGAATTCTCTGTCTTTTTCTCCCACCATCTTTCCATCTGAATGAAAGTAACAGGAAGGAGAGACACGCATAATTGAGGGAAACATGGAGAGAATCAAAGGAGGAGAGGGGGCAGCCGGCTGTCATCACACTGTTGCTTTTGGGATCTTGCTGTGCGCAAATGGCCTGTAGTGTTTCCAACATTGCAATAGCGACACTCACTTTAAAAATCAATTCATAGAGTGTGTTTTCGATTCATTTCAAATCATTTTACTAAAGTTGAGTTTAGATTTCTCTATCTGTCTCCAGCTTTCTTTCCGTCTATCTCTCTATTTAAACCTATAATAGTTAAAAACACACATTGCAGTGAGATTTGTTGTTGTTTTAAATGGTGAGACTGAAATGTTTCAAATATTTCGCAGGTAGAGGGCAAAAAACAAAGATATGGACACAGAGTGAGACACACACACAGATCGGGATGACTGAGATAGGAACAGAGAGAGAGAGAGAGAGAGAGGGAGAGAGAGAAAGAGAGAGAGAGAGGCAGCGACACAGAGAGAGATAAGGAGACAGACACACAGACACACACATGTGGCGGTAACTGTCTGAACCTGTCTCGCCTCTGGTTTATTAACTGTGATTTGTTTGTATTTGGGTATTGCTGAGAGATTGTCTGTGTCACCGAACGGAATTCCTGGGCTCTTACTGAACTGTTCTGTTTAACAATGTTTTTAAATCAATTTTCTCGCTCTCCCTCTTGCCTTAGAAATTTTCTTTCGGAAAACTGAATCGTGAAGTTGACAAGAGGGAAATTCTGTGACGATGAATCCTGGGGCAGGATCTTCCTCCAGAGGGGTCGGACTGAGGCCTTGTCCACAGGCTGCACCCAATGGGCTCACGTGAGATGTGTCTGTTTATCAACCCGAGGTTTCATTTCCTCTCTGGGGCCCTGGGCTTTTGGTGCTTCGGGCTAACTAGTTCCTGTTGGATTGAAACCCTGGAGTTTTACACAAGTTGAAAGCCTGGAGTTAAATGAGCAGCCCCAGGAGGGAGTCCCCTTTTCCTCTTGCTCCTTCCAGCCCTGTCTGTGAGGAGTGCTAGTGTTATGGCCAATGCTATGAAGATTACAGTTGAATAAGATGCGCAGTGCCCATTTGAATTCATTTCACTGTAGTTCTGCGGTAAAATTTGTCTCTGTCTACGCATTCTTTCCCTCTGTCCCTGTATCTGGCCATGCTTTCTCTTTCCTGTCCCTGTTTCACACTCACTTTCTTCATTTAAACCTTTAATAAATAAAACCATGTCACATACAGCAATGTGATTTGCCATTATTTCAAATGGTGAGACAGAATCAGCAGGCTTTACCCAGTTGAAAGAGGGAGTTTAGCCCTCTCTGGGGCCTGAACAGAAGTCCACCGACTGGGAGTACACCCGGGGTGGAGTGCAGGGAGTTTGCAGCAGGTAGGGGTTGACGAAGGAGGCAGTCCCATTTGCCATTTGCTCCTTCCAGCCCTGTTTTTGAGGTTTTGTGTGAGCTGTGGGGGGAATTGATCCGTTTGACCGGGGCCAAATCTTGTAACCCATGTTTGATGCAGAGCCCTTGAGTGGGCCAAGCATTGTTATATTATCAAACTGCAGTAATGTTCCTCACTTATAGTGTGAGGGACAGGGGCGTTAGGGGTTTAAGACACACAGGATCTGGAGCCATCCAGGGTGTCGTTTCTGCCCAGCTTCCAGCCAATGGAGTCAATCCTCTCAGTCACACCCTGCCACAAGTTCTGTTTTACAAAAATCAATCCTGGGACCTAAATGTTGAAAAATAAATGTTTCCTGAAGGAATTTAAAGAGAAGCTTTCGCCCTTTCTGGGGACTGAGGGGAAATCTGGCTATCATCACTTTGCTAATTGTGGGACCTTTCTGTGATTCAAGTGCCCTGTGGCTTTTCCTGCGTGACAACAATGAGCACACTTTAAAAATCAGTTTGCTGAGGGTCTGCGTGTGGATTTCTCTGTGTTTTCTGTCTATCTTCCTCTGTTTTTCGCTGTCTCACACTTTCTCTATTTTAACCATTAATCAATAGGTGCCACAATGTGACATGTGGTTATTTTAAACTGTGACAGAAACAGTTCAGCAGACATTTCAATCAAGATTAAATCCAAGATCGAGAGAAAATGGAAACATATGTGGATGTTGGGTGGGAGGGTGGGGGAGCAGAAGAAAGGCAGGGAGAGGGGTGTTTGAGATTTTCAAACTGCAGAAATGTTCCTCAATCTGGGATCCCTGAACTAACATCAATAAACAGATTATCGGTATAAGATCACATTGCTGCATGTGGCATCTTGTTGTGCACAGCTTGCCTGCAGAATTCCCTGCATTGTAACAGTGACTACATTTCAGTAGTAAATTCATTGTGTGTAAGGCTCTCCTGAAGACCTGGAATTAAAGTCCTGAGCTTGAAGCCGGTAGAATTCCCCAATAATGCTGGTGTTTTGGGCAGTACCGTCAATTTGAGGGTTAGATGAAATATGAAGCAGCCATTTGAATTGGGTGTGAGGCTCTGAGAGTGGATTTCCCTGTCTCTCTCTCGCTCCATCTTTCTCTTTGAATGAGAGTAACAGGAGGAAAAGAGATGCAGGCAAGTGAGGGAAACATGGAGGGAATCAGAGGGGTAGAGGGGGCTGTTATCACACTGCCACTGTGTGATCTTGCTGTGCACAACTGGCCTGTAGTGTTTCCAGCATTGCAACAGTGACCAGCACTTTAACAATCAATTCACTGAGTGTCAGAGGCTCCTTATTTATTTCAACTGATTTTACTGTGGTTCTGAGTTTATATTTTATTCTCTGTCGCTCGCCAGTTTTTTTCCCCTCTATCTCTCTGTTTCAACCTTTAATAGTTAAAAACACATCCAGCAATGTCATTTGTTGCTGTTTTAAATGGCGAGGCAGAAAATTTCATAGCTTTTGCAATGAAGGTTACATATGAGATAGAGGTAAAAAAAAAGGACAGCGATATCGACAGAGAGATAGAGAGAGATGGGGAGAATTGAGATAAGAACAGAGAGAGATAAAGAGACAGGAAGAGAGATACAGACACGTACACAAAGAGGAGTAGGTTGCTGTCTCAATCCTTTTCTCCTCTGGTTTATAAAAGATTTGTCTGTATTTGGGTGTTGCTGAGAGATTGGCTGTGTAGGGGAATTCCTGCGCTGTAGCTGTGCTATTTTGTTTAAACATGTTCTTGCCTTTTAATACGTTTGACTGGGGCCTGTTCTTGACGCTGAGGTTTGATGCAGAGCCTGTGAGTGGGGTCAGCAATGTTATATATTAATAATATCACGAAAAACAGATTCTCTGCAAACCATCATACAGCTGCCAGTGGGATCTTGCTGCAGTGAGTGCACTTTATAAATGAATTCATTGTGTGTAAAGCTCTCCTGAAGGCCTGGCATTAAGGCCTTGAGCTTGAAGCTGGTATAATTCTGGAATAATGCTGGTGCTTTGGGCAGTGCCTTGAATTTGAGCGTTAAATGAAATGTGCTGCAGCCATTTGGATTGAGTGTGAGGTTCTGAGAGTGAATTTCTGTGTCTCTCTCTCCATCTCTCTCTCTGAATGAGAGTAACAAGAGGGAAAGAGATGCAGGAGAGAGAAGGAGACATGGAGGGAATACAGAACTGGCTCTGTCATAGAAAACAGAGGGTAGCAAAGGAAGGGTGCTTTTCTGAATGGAGGGATGTGACTAGTGGTGTACCACAGGGATCAGTGCTGGGACCTTTGCTGTTTGTAGTATATATAAATGATTTGGAGGAAAATGTAGCTGGTCTGATTAGGAAGTTTGTGGACGACACAAAGGTTGGTGGAGTTGCGGATAGTGATAAGGATTATCAGAGCATACAGCAGGATATAGATCGGTTGGAGACTTGGGCGGAGAAATGGCACATGGAGTTTAATTCGGACAAATGTGAGGTAATGCATTTTGGAAGGTCTAATGCAGGTGAGATGTATAAAGTAAATGGCAGAACCCTTAGGAGTATTGACAGGCAGAGAGATGTGGGCGTACAGGTCCACAGGTCACTGAAAGTGGCAACGCAGGTGGATAAGGTAGTCAAGAAGGCATATGGCATGCCTGCCATTATCGGTCGGGGCATAGAATACAAAAATTAGCAAGTTATGCTGCAGCTGTACAGAACTTTAGTTAGTCCACACTTAGAATATCGTGAGAAATTTTGGTCGCCACACTACCAGAAAGACGTGCAGGCTTTGGAGAGGGAGCAGGAGATGTTCAGTTGGATGTTGCCTGGTCTGGAGGGCATTAGCTATGAGGAGAGGTTGGATAAACCTGGATTGTTTTCACTGGAACGTCGGAAATGGAGGGGCGACATGATAGAGGTTTACAAAGTTATGAGCGGCATGAACAGAGTGGATAGTCAGAAGCTTTTTCCCAGGGTGGAATAGTCTCTTCCTAGGAAATATAGGTTTAAGGTGGGAGGGGCAAAGCTTAGAGGGGATGTGGGAGGCAAGTTCTTTACACAGAGGGTGGTGAGTGCCTTGAATTTGCTGCCGGGGTAGGTGGTGGAAACAAGTGCGATAGTGACGTTCAAGAGGCATCTTGACAAATACATGATTAGTTTGGGAAGAGAGGGATACAGTCCCCGGAAGTGCAGAATTGTTTTAATTTCGGCAGGCATCAAGATCGGCACTGGCTTGGAGGGCCGAATGGCCTGTTCCTGAGCTGTACTGTTCTTTGTTCTTTGTTCAAAGGGGGAGAAGGCGGCAGCCGGCTGTTATCACACCGCTGCTTGTGGGATCCTGCTGTGAACAAATGGGTCTGCAGTGTTTCCAACAGTACAATCGTGACGACCACTTTCAAAGTTAAATCATTGAGTGTCAAATGCTTCCAATTAATTTTAAATCATTTTACTGAAGTTCTGAGTTTAGATTTCTCTCTGAGTCTCTCTGTCTATCTATTTAAACCTTTAATATTTAAAAACACACAAAGCAGTGTGATTTGTTGTTGTTTCAATAGAAAATACAGTAATATTTCATAGCTCATTTCAATGAAGATTATCTATGAAATAGAGGGGAAAAACAATATGTACAGAGAGAGAGCAAGAGAGAGGCACACGGGACGACTGAGATAGGAACAGAGAGAGTGAAGTACAGAGACTCAGAGATAGATAAAGAGAGAGACACACAGGCACACACTGGTGGCGGTAACTGTCTGAACCTTTCTCGCCTCTGGTTTATTAATTGTGATTTGTTTGTATTTGTGTGCTGCTGAGAGATTTTCTGTGTCACCGAGGTGAATTCCTGGGCTCTTATTGTGTTTAACAATGTCTTTTAATCAATTTTCTCGCTCTCCCTCTTGCCTTTGGAATTTTCTTTCTGAAAACTGCATCGTGAAGTTGAAAAGAGTGAAAGTCTGCGACGATGAATCCTTGGACAGGAGCTTCCTCCAGAGGGGATAGACTGAGGCCTTGTCCACAGGCTGCACCCAGTGGAACCACGTGAATTGTGTCTGTTTGTTAGCCCGAGGTTTAATTTCCTCTTTGCGGCCCTGGGCTTTTGCTGCTTTGGGTTAAATGTCTCCTGTTGGATTGGCGTCCTGGAGTTTTAAAAAGATTGAAAGCCTGGAGTTAAATGAGCAGCCCCAGGAGGGTGTCCCATTTGCCACTTGCTCCTTCCAGCACTGGCTGTGAGATTTGCTGGAATTTTGGCCGATGCAATGAGGATTACAGTTAAATAAGATGCACGGGGCACGTTTGAATTCATTTTACAGTAGTTCCGTGCTTAGCTTTCTCTCTGTCTCCAAATTCTTTCCCTGTGTCCCCATCTGCACTCATGATTTCGCTTCTTTCTCCGCGTTTCACACTTGCCTTCTCCAGTTAAAGCTTTAATAAATAAAAACATGCCATTCACAACAATGTGATTTGTCGTTATTTGAAATGGTGAGACAGAATCAGAAAATTGTTCCCAGTTAAAAGAGGAAGTTTAGCCCTTGATGGGAACTGAGTGGATATCCCCAGATTGGATATACACCCGGGGTGGAGGGGTAAAACTTCAATTACTCTTAGTCATAGTAGAGAAGATACCAGCATAGAAAGAGAAGTGAGAGATATGTCATAACTTTAGTGATGAAAAATCTCAACACAAATTGTTTAGAGATTTTTTATTTGTAAATGATTGTTTGAGTTTTATTTGATGCTGTTATTTTATTTATGGCTTACCCTTCATCACTCAAAATATTTTTCCAAACAGGAACCAGTTTAACATTACAAACGTTTGCATAGTTCAAAAATAGCCATTTATGATAAGTTGTATTGAAATTATTTATTTTATTAATTGCGCATCTCAAATGTACTGAACGTACATTCCTCAAACTATTGGGAGCATGCAAAGTCTCTAACACAGAACCTCCCCATCAGCTATTGCTCACCATCTGCATCTGCTTTCGCCCCTGCCTCGCTGCAGTTTCTGGGCTCTCACCATTCACAGTGGTTTGCAACTTTGTCCATTTTGTTCTGGGTCCAGGGAGGTTTTACTTGTAGCCAGCTGAGCTTTTCAATGGCGCCTTCATGAACCTCGTGCAGAGCAAGTCCCTCCTCAATATATCAGATTATCAATAAAATATAATCTCAGAATCAGATTTACTATCATTTAATGCTCACTGCTTTGAATATAAAACGTACTTTCTGTCCTGTGGGAAGTGTAGGGAATGCAATATGAAATGGGATTTAGTTCTAGTGTTTGAAACATTTCAGCACTTTCCATGATTTCACTAATTTAACAATGAGATTAAAAGGGTATTTCATTGCATTCGTCAGCTCCTGTCTGAATTTAGTCTGGGTCACAGTGTAAATGCATGTGTTGGTGCAGGGACTGAGAAGCTGCAGCATCCTTGATGTGTTTTCTGTGATAAAGAGAGGGTCCGTGAATGAGGTATAAGACTGAATATCTGTAATTCTCTTATAAATGTTAAACACAACCCAGGTCATCCATAACAGTATAAAACTGCCAGATATACTGAAGAGTAAAATAATTGATTTTCTGCGATTCTCCATCTCTGGGTCGTTGTGATTCTCTCCATTGTTATTGCCCCGGAATCCCCTGCGGACTTTACCGGAGAATAAAATCCGTCTGACAGTCAGAACATTGAGCAGCAAAATCAGAAAGAATGGGACACAAGGGGTTAAAATGAGGTCAATCAACTCAAATGCCCCCCATATGCGGGAAGTATGGAAGCTTTGTTTATACACACAACTCATGGGAACATTATGAATAATGAAACGTTTTTCCCGTGTAAAGTACCAGGGGACTGACTCTAAACAGCCCAGCACACTCACTGATCCTACGACCACAGTCGCTGTTTTCTCACTGCAATATTTAGTTTTCAGCTTCCCAAAACAAATGGCCACAAATCGATCAAAGGTGAAAGTTACTGTGAGCCAGACAGAAACAACTGTGGCTGCAGATAGCAGAGCGGCAATGAAAGAACACACAGGAGTAAATCTCAGGAACGAATATGGAAAATAAGTTGAAACAAATGCACCCAATATGGGACCTGTGATTATCACCAGGAGATCAGCCACTGCCATTCCCACCAGGTAGACACTGATACATGTGGAGAGACCGCACTTTCCTCGGGACAGGATCACAATCGCCACCAAGTTAACTGGAAGAAGGAAGAAATGAAGCAGATAAATTACTGATCAGACCTGGAGACAACACAGCAGTTTGACAGGATCTGAGCTGAAATTTCCTGCTCTGTTACTGCATCGCGCAGTGAAAACTGATTAATTGACCTGGGCAGTGCTTTGTCACAGTGAAATGTTTGAAAACACAATTATCAACAAAGAATTGGGAAATTAATACAGAAAGTGATTAAAGTCAGCAGCGGACCTACTGGAAGTACTGAATGATGATGCAGTGCCAGTGGGGAAATGAAAAGGGGTTTTACAGAAATGGAATCCAATGGGTTAATTTGGAATTGGGCTCCAGACTGTTGGTTGGGAATGTCTGGGGAGAGCGGGATGTAGCTAGTTTGTTGCTCAAGGTAAACAGAAAGGACAGGATCTGTTATCAAATTGGAAAAAGGCAAAAAACTGCAGCGCCATGAGCAAGAATGGTCGAGCAGGGTCGAAGGGCTGAATGACGTCCTTCTGCTCCCATGTTCCTGCATTCAGATCAGGTTGGACAAGGCAGCTGCAGGTGGAGCCAGTGAGTGAGATTGCGAGGGAGATAAGGAAAAGGACATTTTGGAGCTGGAGGGGAGACTGGAGCAGATGGTTTGGAAAGTGGATAAACTGAAGCAATGGACGAGGAGACTGAGGATTCAATACAGTGAGTGGAGAGGCTGAGAGTCACAGCGAGAGACTGCAGCAGAGTGTTAGAGGAAATCTAATCGACAGATACCAACTCTATTAATACATTCAAACAATAATCACAGTGGTTATTGGTGTTGGAGAATGGCTCACTGTTTATACAATATTGTCAATCTCTTTAGTTTGTACAGGCAATTAAATATAAATTAAAATACATTTCTGATATCAGCCTTACTCTTTATTCAATTCAGCAGTCACAGAGATTTTGAAGTTCAGCATTTTAAATAATGAATTACCATCAGTGAAGAACTGATTCTATTCTGCTTATTCAGTCACTAAGTAAGGAATATGAACTTTCTCCAGAACAAAATGTGTACCTGACAGAAATCAACACAGAGGATCAAGTCCAACAGGAAAATAAATACAATCTGACAACAGACAACTTCAACTCCCAGTTTCTCTCACTAATTGTTCCAGACATTCCAGCACTTTATGATAGTGAATTATTCACACTGCTGCTTCTTTCTCTCTCTCTTTACTTTTGCTTATTTCTTTCCCTCAGTTTCATTCTCCCTGCTCCTTTTCTCCTTCCCAATCTTTCTGGAGTACTCACACCCTCCAAACTGTTACTTAATGATACTTTGCACATACGATTTATACCTACGATTCTGCGCCTTTGTTCTTTTTACCAGCCCCTGATTCTATTCTCAGAGTCAGTTTGTTCAATGGTGAAACCTCTGTGAATAATTTAATGAATCAACAAAACAAGCAAGTCCCCACCTGTTCACCTACACTTTCAACTTCATCTACAATACATGGAACAAACAGGGTCGAAATTTTGTTCCAGACAAACCTCACAATCATTGAAATTCCTTCTTCTGAATTATAAAGTAAACCGATTGAAAGTGGGATTTTGTAATTAATAAAACACCAGTATCAGCGCTGCAGCTGATAATCTACAGATAAATGGAAAGACTCTTGATTCCAACTGGTAGAGTATAAAACAATAAAACATGACATCAGTACATTCTATTTTACAATGTAGTCCAGTGACAGTGCAGGTCGACAGTGAAGCAAAGAAGGAGATGTGAAAGTGTCAGCAGCACACTCAATTCAGTAGACAGACCTCTGAAGCACCATCAGACACACACAGAATGAAATTATATTTGATAACAGTGATAACCAATAAATACATTAACATCCCACTTATACTGAGCTATGTTACTGAGGACGGAAGACATGTTGCTGCCCCTTGTATCACTGAGACCATGAGATGTTTCACGATCAAATACTGAAAAAAAAATCATAAAAATATTCCAGGACCTGTTAGATCCACATCATCAAATTGTTCAAAGCTCCTCATGGTCTGATTCTTGATCCTAACCGAAACATCTTATTCGAATACATTCAAGACATAGAAAAATCCAGTAACAATGCCACGGTTACTGAAACCATTGAAGAGATAATACAACTTCTGCAAGACCTAAAGAGTAGACAAGGAGGAGATTCCATCAGTAAATTGCTGGAAAAGAACAAGTGCCTGTGTACACACACAGTGAGAAATTATATCGAATACAACAGCACAGCTAACAAAGATTTACACCATTAAAAGCTGAGATGCTGGCTTACCAGGGACTCCAACTACTGCAAGTGCTGTATAATAAATGCCCTCTACCCGATACATTACTGGATATCCCATTTCTGTGAGAAGCTGAGGCTTCTGTTAGCCTGGAACCCACAGCTCCAGCAGGCACTCGGAGCTGATCTATTCTAATGTGTCCTGATTTATACAGCGGAGCAATCTTCAAGAAAATGGTTATACCCCTGATCATTTCGGTTAGTTACACTCACCTGAACAAACACATTACATCAGCAGCTTTGACTCTGATGTAAATAATGTGGTGGATAAAACACAATCATTTCAATATCAATGACATTTTCTTAGTAACTCCTCTCTCGGGAATAAACCTGAAATCTGCACTCATACTGGATGGATGCTACATTTATGAGTGTCGTTATTTCCATTTTCCATATTATTGTATCGACCGTGTTCACTCCTGGTGTTTCTATTGCAAACATAATTAATCTGTCTGCTATGGACACAGTATCCAGGGATAAAAGTAACGCACTTTCACACTGTTCCTGACTTTTTCCAGTTAAAATGTGAACTTTGAGTCTCAAATTAGAGACCATGTTCAGGGGTACCGCCAAAAAAATGCTGTGGGTGATATGAGGGGACAGACTCTGTACACGTCCATTAGGGATGCAGTCGCATAGTGATAACATCATTGTCCAAGTAATAGAGAAGCCCAAACAAATGGTCTGCGGACAGGGGTTCAAATCTCACCATGACAGCTGTATAAAACAGAGAGAGATCCCTCACTACGTATAAAGTGGAGGGAGCTCCGTCTCCATGTATAAAGTGGAGGGGGCACCCCCTCTATTTATAAAGTGCAGGGAGCTCCCCCTTTATGTACAAAGTGGAGGGAGCTCCATCTCTATGTATAAAGTGGAGGGGGCACCCCCTCTAATGTATAAAGAGGAGGGAGCTCCCCCTCTGTGTATAAATTGGAGTGAACTCCCTCTCTATGCATAAAGTGGAGGGAGATCCCTCTCTATGTACAAAGTGGAGGATGTTGAAGGACAGATGAGAGAGGGAAATGAAAATAAATGCAGAAATGGAGAGAAGGAGTATTTGAAAGACAGTGTCAGGCCGAAGAGATAGCGAAATGAAACCTTGGCAGAACTATCCTCATTGTCTGCCCAGTCCTCTATTGGGGGTTCACTTTGAGTGTTTTAGGGGTGAGTGTTCGATCTGTTTGATATTTTCAAGCTGCAGTCTCATTTCAAACAAGGGCAAGAGGTACAGTTTCAAAATTAACCAAGAAATGGCTCAAGGCATTACTGTCCAGGGACACAGGTAGGGAGAGATGGAGGGAGAGATGCACAGACGGAGTGGGACCGAGACAGAGAGAGAGAGACAGAGCGAGAGTGAGACTGACAAAGGAAGAAACGGAGACAGAGGGATAGAGACAGAGACAAAGAGAAGGGAACAGGCAGATGCAAAGGGAGAAAGACTGGAAGAAAGCAGGATAGACAGATACAGAGGGAGAGACACAGAGACAGAGGGAGAAAGGAACAGAGAGAGCGCACGAGAGACTGAAAGAGGTGGAAAGAGAGACGGAGAGAGAGAGAAAGGGAGAGAGAGAGAATGAGAGAGATAGGGTGAGAATATAGGATAAGCTTTAAACATACTAATGCTGAAAAAAGAGAAAATTAAAAATTAAAACTCGCACTGGCTGTGTGTAAGAACTACATTTGAAAGGAACCATTGGGGATTCAGTGTGAGTGCTCTGAGACAAGTGCTGGATCAGTGTTTGAAATTTTCAAACTGCAGTAACATTTATTGTTGTTGAAAAATATTATTAAAAACTGACAGACTTTAGAAGCAGAGGAAAGGGGAGCCAGGGTGTGAACTTCAGTAACAATCCCCATTGACTGCCCTGTTCTGTGTTGGGTGTTTACTGTAAGAATTTAGGGGGCGTATATTGATCAGTGTTGATCAGTGTTTGAAATTTTCAAACTGCAGTGACGTTCGCAGCAAAGGCAAGGTTTACAGGTTCAAAATTAACCAAGAAATGGATAAAAACATGACTGTCCAAGGAGAGAGAGGGAGAGATGGTGAGAGAAACATACAGACAGAGGCATGATCAGAGGCAAAGAATGAGGGTGGGGGAGAGAGAGAGATACAGAGAGAGAGAGGGAGAGTCAGTGGTGGAGAGAGAGGGAGAGGCAGAGATAGAGAGAGAGTGAGACAGAGAGAGATAGGGATAGATATAGAGAGAGAGAGAAAAAAAACAGATGGAGAGACACAACAACAGAGAGAGAGACAGATGGAGAGAGAGTTGCATGAGAGGTAGAGACGGAGAGAGGATGAGACAAGTTGTAACAATCAGCAACAATCCTCATAGTCTACCAGTCCTGTCTCAGGAGTTTCGTGTGAGTGTTTTAGTGGTGAGTGTTGGATCAGTGGTCGATACTTTCAAACTGCAGTGTTGTTACCAGCAAGGCAGGTGTTGAATACAAGGGGAGAGGTTATGCTGGAACTGTATAACTCATTGGTTACGCCACAACTTGAGTACTGTGTGTAGTTAAGGTCATCTCATTACAGAAAGGATGTAATTGCACTAGAGAGGGTACAGAAGAGATTTACAAGGATGTTGCCAGGACTGGAAATAGGCAGCTATGAGGAAAGATTGGATAGGCTGGGGTTTTTCTCCTTGGAACAGAGAAGGCTGAGGGGAGATCGGATTGAAATGTATAAAATGTTGAGGGACGCGGAGAGAGTGGAGGTGAAGTGTGGTCAGCGATGAAGGGCATAGATCTAAAGTGATTGCTAGAAAAAATTAGAAGGCAGAGGAGGGAAAGCTTTTTCACGCAGAGGGCGGTGCTTATTTGGAACTCACTGTCTGAAAGGATAGTTGAGGCAGAAATCCTTAACTCATTCAAAATGTGTTTTGATATGTACCTCAAGTGCCACAATCTGCAGGGGTACGGATCGAATGGTGGAAGGTGGGATTAGAATAGGTGGATTGTTTTACGGCCAGCACAGACACGATGGGCCAAGTGGCCTCCCACTGTGCCTTAAATTTTCCATGATTCTTTGATTAAGGGAAAGAGTTGCTGGTTAAAAATTAACCAAGTAATGGCTGAAAGCATTGCTGTCCAAGGAGAGAGAGGGAGAGAAAGAGAGAGAGAGAGAGGAAAAGAGAGATGAATAGAGAGAGAGGGAGAGATGGTGTGAGAGAGACACAGTCAGAGTCATGGACAAAGTTGGCGCAAGAGAGAGGAGAGACAGAGAAAGAGGGAGAGACAGATAGATAGAGAGAGAGAGAGTGACGGGGTGGGGGTTTGGGAGAGACAGAGACAGCGGAAAGACACAGAGGGATGAGAGACACAGAGAGAGGGAGAAACAGAGACAGAAAAGGAGGGAGAGTCAAGGACAGTGGAGACAGAGACAGCGAGGAAGGCGGTGCAGACAGAAAGAGAGCAGCAGAAAGAGAGTAGAGTGATAGAGGTAGAGAGATGGGGGGTCAGAGGCAAAAGGAAAGACTGACAGAGGGACAGTTGGAGAGAGAGAGACAGAGAAAGAGAGAGGGAGCGACAAAGCGAGATTGAGAGAGAAGGGGAGGGAGACAGAGACATAGAGTGCCAGAGGCAGAGACTGAAAGCAGGGAGACTACAGCAATATCTTTAGGTCATTCATTTTAACTTCGGTGGTGGGAAAACGTGTAGAAAAATAATTCGGTCCTTCTGGGGGATCAGAGTAGATGGTGATTCCAGGGATGCGGGATTTTAGGAATGCGGAATGGAAGCAGCTACTTGAAGGTTAATCCGTGGTAGAGCACTGAGAGTTAGTGAGGGTTGAGAACAAATATGTTCACACAAAGACAAACAGGGTGGGACTCCAAACTCTAGTGTCCCTTCGACGTCAAGGTTGGAAAGTAAGCTGTCAAGAGGACATAAAGAGCCTGCAAAGAGATTTCGATAGTTTAAGTGAGTGGTCTAAAATTTGGCAGATGGAAAATAATGTGGCAGGAAGAATAAATAGCAGTATATGACTTAAATGGAGAGAGAGTGCAGAACTCGACAGTACAGAGGGATCTGGGTGTCCTGGTACATGAATTACAAGATATCACTATGCAGGTACAGCAAGTGATTAGGAAGGCAAGTGGAATGTTGCTGTTCTGTTGCAATGGGATCAGAATATAAAAGTCGGGAAGTGCTGTACAGGGAGGATGTACAGGGCCTTAGTTGGACCACTTCTGGAGTACTGTGGACTCTTTTGGTCTCCTTACTTATGAAAGGATGTAATTGCATTAGAAGCAGTCCAGAGAAGTTTTATTCGACTGATTCCTGGGACGAAGGGGTTATCTTAAGAGGAAATGTTGAACGGTTTGTGCCTAAACCCATTAGATTTCATAAGAATGTGAAGTGATCTAATTGAAACATCTCAGGTCCTGAGGGAACTGGACAGGGTGGATGCAGAAAGGACGTTTCCCTTTGTCATGGAGCCGAGAACGAAGGGACACAGTTTGACAATTAGGAGTGTCCCATTTAAAACTGAGATGAGGAGATTTGTTTTTTTTTATCTCTCAGAGGGTCGTCAGTCTGTGGAATTCTCTTCCACAGAGAGCAGTGGGGGCTGGATCATTGAATATATTCAAGGCTGAGTGAGATAGATTTTTGATCAACAACGGAGTCAAGGAGTATGGGGGGCAGACAGCAAAGTGGTGTTGACGCCACAATCAGATCCGGCATCGAATGGCAGAGCAGGCTTGAAGGGCCGAATGGCCTACTCCTGCTCCTAATCATTTTGCTCTTGTGTGCTTCATTTTACCAGACTGTCTCTATCCTCCCGAAGAGTGTTAGTAGTCCCTTCTCTGTTTATTACATTGCAGGTGACACACACATTGACAAACATTGAAGTTATGCCCTGTAAACCAAAGTGCAAATCATTAGTATATATCAGAAATAGCAGTGATCCTAATATGAACCTTCATTGTATACCTCCCTCCATTCTGAAACAACCATTGACCACTCTCTTCGTCAATGTCTGTCCCTTTCATCCACGGAGCACCAATATTGCTTACTGGTCGATTAGGAGGCACCATTAAGTCCTCCCATGAGGACACTGGCACCAGACCTCTTTGTTTCCACTCTCCCATCAAAATTCCCCAGAATGTTACAGCATGGATTAGATACAGAGTAATGCTCCATCTGCACTGTCCCATCCAACATTCCAAGGACAGTAATATCATGGGGTGGGCGCACAGTGAATGTCGTTCTACATTGTCCGAAACAGACACACAGAGAGACAGAAAGAGAGGAACAGAGAGATAGAGACCGACAGGGTTTCTGAGAGAGAAAGGAGATGTAACATCGGACATAGGAAGAGGAGGAGGCAATTTACCCCCGCAACCCTGTTCCACCATTCAATGCGATCAGGGCTGATCTGTGATCGAACACCATATATCCCGTCTTTGCCCATTATCTCTTAATACCTTTGATTAACAAGAATCTGTCAATCACAGATTTAAAAATTAACTATTAAGCCCATAAGAATTCCTGTTTGCAGAAGAGAGTTCAAAAATTGCAAAGAAATTCAAAGGAAAAATTGGACAGGCTGGGGTTGTTTTCTTTGCAACAGAGGAGGCTGAGGGGAGCTTGAGTTGATGTGTATAATCTTATGAGGGGCCTAGGTAGGGTGGATAGGAAGGACCTATCTCTCTTAGCACAGACGTCCATAAGCAGGGACATCGATTTCAGAATTTCCACGACCAATATCATGAGGATGTGTTGGCTCCCACAGTTGAATAACTTGCTGGATGTTTAAAATGGGGACTATTCCTTCTGGATAATCAAAAATGTCTGCCTGGGCCCCAACGTCATCGACATTTTTCCCCCTCTCCCGATGTTTCTCTCTCCATACCTATCTCTTATGTATTTGTGCACGCAGAAATGAAGGGTTACATAAAGTTCATATTTCTGACATTGTCCTTTCCAATCCACCCCAACAATCCCTCTCTCTTGTTGTGCCTAATCTGCACTTACTGTTAAATTCACGGAAGCTGATTGGTGAAATACATATCAATATTTTTTTCACACACCAAATCATCGAGTACAAGCTCGCACTACTTGCACGGTATGATACCTGTTAATGCACGAGATGATCAGTCTCGGACTTGCGACTGCTCTTCTATTCTCTGAGGTCTTGACTCATGCGTATCTTGTTGATTGTTCTTCCCCGGGGTTCTCGTGCCATCTCCAGTTTCAGTCAGGGGTCAAATCTTGTTCGCAAGACTCTCCCCTCCTACTTACCCATTGGGGTCTGGTATAATGACATAATGATAATTCCATATATGTTTCAGTTGCATTTCTTTAGAGTTGCCCATTGTCGACTCTGAGTCTAATCTTATTTCGTGTCCATGGTGACTCCTTTATCTGGTACGTACAAGGGCAGTGCGTGGTACCATCTCTTGTTTTTCTGTACTGTCTAAAATTCCTTGGACATCTGTGTGCGGTGGCCCATTTCTACCCAGGCCCCATATGCTTTAACACACTGTGTATAGTTGTGTGAGTAACCCCTTTGTTACTGTGTCTACAGTCGTCCCTTTGATCCTGCAGGGCTAAGCCCAAGGGATCACCTTCTCATGTCTCTTCGGGGTACACTTGTGCAATTCCAATTTGATTTTCGAAGCAAGTACATAAGCAGTGCAATGTTAAAGAAAGCACAATTTAAACATCACTATTACATAATCAAGCACTTGTTCGAAAGTAATACAGTCCCGATTTCATTTTTAGAGTACATCGATCATTCATTAATTATTTTAAGTATCTATTATAGGTAATACAATTAACCTCGTGTTACACAATTAATTGTCTATCTTGTTTATACAGTAAGTTGGAATACTCATCGCCTTTAAGGTAGTTGTCTAACCTGTGTCCATACATCCTCTCACATTGCTTACTCAGTTTCCAAATTCAGTACGTCACAGATAATACCATGATATCCAAAACCACTATCAGGACATGGGAGGTAAATCTAAACCAGCGGTGGATCTGCACATTTCACTCTGAGTTCCATAAGTCTTCCCACCAAGTAAAATCCTTTACCTCGTCAATCTCATCTTGTAGCTTCTTCGACTGTTGTTCCAGATTGTAGTACACTACAGCAATGGCTTCAAATTGCTGCCTCTCTTTACCCAAAGATGTGGGCAATGGCTGAATAGTATATTCGTATTCCCGGAGGTAATTTTTCTTGTCCTGCTTAATACTTTCTGTCACAGTTATCGTTTCTGTATTCCGTTTCTGTATGTCTACCAACTCCATCTTTCCAACTCTGGTTGGTATTTGTGGGTTGAAACGAATATACTATTGGTCTGCAGACAAGCCCGGTTACGTCCATACTGTTATTCCTTCGCCGTGCTGCTTAAGCAATATCTACCATTTCCCATAGAGGCACATAAATTAGTGCTGAGAATGCTTTCCTAGTTTCCACGGTGCAATTGACAGTGACATTAAATCTACATTCTGACTCTGCTGTTTTATATACAGGATGAGGACATAAGGCCACCTAGTTTTCCAGACTACACTCAGACAATGTTGTTCCAACAATTTATTTTCCAATTTCAACAACATAGGGCAATATATCATAGTATTCTTTGGCTTGGCCATGTGAGCCGCATGGAAGATGGCAGGATCCCCAAAGACACATTGTACAGCGAGCTCGCCACTGGTATCAGACCCACCGGCCGTCCATGTCTCCGTTATAAAGACGTCTGCAAACGCGACATGAAATCGTGTGACATTGATCACAAGTCGTGGGAGTCAGTTGCCAGCATTCGCCAGAGCTGGCGGGCAGCCATAAAGACAGGGCTAAATTGTGGCGAGTCGAAGAGACTTAGTAGTTGGCAGGAAAAAAGACAGAGGCGCAAGGGGAGAGCCAACTGTGCAACAGCCCCAACAAACAAATTTCTCTGCAGCACCTGTGGAAGAGCCTGTCACTCCAGAATTGGCCTTTATAGCCACTCCAGGCGCTGCTTCACAAACCACTGACCACCTCCAGGCGCGTATCCATTGTCTCTCGAGATAAGGAGGCCCAAAAGAAAGAAAAAAGAAAGAATTCTTTGGCTAAACCCGAAACACTACACGGAGGGTGGTGGGTGCCTGGAACGCGTTGCCAGCGGAGGTGGTAGACGTGGGCACGATAGAGTCTTTTAAGATGTATCCAGACAGATACATGAATGGGCAGGAAGCAAAGAGATACAGACCCTTAGAAAATAGGCGACAGGTTTAGATAGATGATCTGGTTCGGCGCAGGCTAGGAGGGCCGAAGGGCCTGTTCCTGTGCTGTAATTATCTTTGTACTAGTGTCTCCCACCCATCCTCCTCATCCCACCAAAAAAAGGACTCTTGTGTGGAGGGTTTGGTAAGGTAAGGTTTCCCATTATATAATTTTATATATACTCTGTTGTCAATTTAGAGCATAGGGGATGGAGCCAGGGCAGTTGCATGCTCATCTTGCAGGATGTGGGAGGTAAGGGTCACCACTTGTGTCCCTGCTGACTTCACCTGCGAGAAGTGCACCCAACTCCAGCTCCTCACAGACTGCATTAGGGAACTGGAGCTGGAGAACATCGGATCATTCAGGAGGCTGAGGGGGTGATAGAGAGCAGTTATAGGGAAGTAGTGACTCCTAAGTTGCAGGATAAAGGTAGCTGGGTGACCGTCAGGGGAGGGAAAGGGAACAGGCGCACAGTGCAGGGATCCCCTCTGGCCATTCCCCTCAATAATCAGTATACCGTTTTGGATTCTGTTGGGGGGGACGACCGACCAGGGGAAAGCCACAGCGGCCAGGTCTCTGGCACTGAGCCTGGCTCTGTGGCTCAGAAAGGAAGGGGGGAGAATAGGAGAGCGATAGTGACAGGAGATTCAATGGTTAGAGGAACCGACAGGAGGTTCGTGGTCGCGAACGAGACTCCCGGATGGTAAGATGCCTCCCGGTTGCCAGGGTCAGGGATGTCTCGGATCGAGTCTACAGGATTCTTAAGGGGGAGGGGGAGCAGCCATAATTCGTGGTACACATCGGTACCAATGACATAGCTAGGAAAATGGATGAGGACCTGAAAAGCGAATATAGGGAGTAAGGTTGGAAGCTAAAAGGCAGGACGAGCAGAGTAGTAATCTCAGGATTGATACCGGTGCCACGTGCTAGTGAGGCGAGAAACTGACAGCGAGTGCATCTGAACACGTGGCTACAGAGCAAGTGTAGGAGGGAGGGCTTCAGATATTTGGATCATTGGGATACCTTTTGGGGAAGGTGGAACCTGTACAAGAAGGATGGGTTGCATCTGAACTGGAGGGGCACCAATATCCTGGGCGGATGGTTTGCTGGAGCTAGTTGGGAGGGTTTAAACTAGTTTGACAGGGGGATGGGAACTGGTGCTATGGATAAGTGGATGGGGTAGCTGTTGAAAAGGCAGATACAGAGTGCAGAGAGTCTGCGAGGAAGGTTAGACAGTTGATAGGGCAAAGTTGCAGCCAGAATGATGGGTTGAAGTGTGTCAATTTTAACGCAAGAAGTGTCAGGAATAAGGGTGATGAACTTAGAGCATGGATCAGTACTTGGAGCTACGATGTTGTGGCCATTACGGAGACGTGGATATCACAGGGGCAGGAATGGATGTTGGATTTTCCGGGGTTTAGATGTTTCAAAAGGAATAGGGACGGAGGTAAAAGATGTGGGGGAGTGGCATTGCTGATCAGGGATAGTATCACAGCTGCAGAAAGGGAGGTCGATGAGGAGCGTTGTCCACTGAGTCTGTATGGGTGGAAGTCAGAAACAGGAAAGGAGCAGTCACTTTATTGGGAGTTTTCTATAGACCCCCCAATAGCAACAGAGACACGGAGGAAGAGATTGGGAGGCAGATTTTGGAAAGGTGCAGAAGTAACAGGATTGTGGTCATGGGTGACTTCAACTTCCCTAATATTGATTGGAACCTCCTTAGTGCCAATAGTTTGGATGGAGCAGATGTTGTCAGGTGTGTCCAGAAAGGTTTCCTGACTCAATATGTAGATAGGCCGACTGGAGGGGAGGCTATGTTGGATTTGGTGCTTGGCAACGAACCAGGCCAGGTGGCAGATCCCCCGGTGGGAGAGCAATTCGGTGATAGTGATCACAACTCCCTGACCTTTACTGTAGTCATGGAGAGGTATAGGTGCAGGCGGGATGGGAAAATATTTAATTGGGGGAGCGGGAATTACAATGCTATTGGGCACGAACTGGGGAGTTTAAAATGGGAACAGATGTTCTCAGGGAAATGCACGACAGAAATGTGGAGGTTGGTTAGGGAGCACTTGCTGCGACTGCTGGATAGGTTTGTCCCAATGAGGCAAGGAAGGGATGGTAGGGTGAAGGAACCTTGAATGACAAGAGATGTGGAACAGCTAGTCAGGAGGAAGAAGGAAGCTTACTTAAGGTTGAGGAAGCAAGGATCAGACCGTGCTCCAGAGGGTTACAAGGTAGCCAGGAATGAACTGAAGAATGGACTTAGGAGAGCAAGAAGGGGACATGCAAAAGTCTTGGCGGGTAGGATTAAGGAAAATCCCAAGGTGTCCTACACTTATGTGAGGAACAAGAAGATGGCCAGAGTGAGGGAAGGGCTGATCAGGGATAGTGGAGGGAACTTGTGCCTGGAGTCGCAGGAGGCAGGGGAGGTCCTTAATGAATACTTTGCTTCAGCATTCACCAGTGAGAGGGACCTGGACGTTTGTGAGGACAGCGTGAAACAGGTTGATGTTAAGAGGGAGGATGTGCTGAAAATTTTGAAAGACATGAGGAAAGATAAGTCCCCGGGGCCAGACGGGATATACCCAAGGTTATAACGGGAAGCGAGGGAAGAGATTGCCGCGCCTATGGCGATGATCTTTGCGTCCTCACTGTCCACTGGAGTAGTACCAGATGATTGGAGGGTGGCAAATGTTATTCCCTTGTTCAAGAAAGGGAATAGGGATAACCCTGGGAATTACAGACCAGTCAATGTTACGTCAGTGGTGGGCAAATTATTGGAGACGATTCTGAGAGACAGGATTTATGATTATTTGGAAAAGCATAGTTTGATTAGAGATGGCTTTGTGAGGGGTAGGTCATGCCTCACAAGCCTTATTGAATTATTTGAGGATGTGACAAAACACGTTGATGAAGGAAGAGCAGTGGATGTGGTGTATATAGATTTTAGCAAGGCGTTTGATAAGGTTCCCCATGGTAGGCTCATTCAGAAAGTAAGGAGGCATGGGATACAGGGAAATTTAGTTGTCTGGATACAGAATTGGCTGGCCCATAGAAGACAGAGGGTGGTAGTAGATAGAAAGTATTCAGCCTGGAGCTCGGTGACCAGTGGTGTTCCGCAGGGATCTGTTCTGGGACCTCTGCTCTTTGTGATTTTTATAAATGACTTGGATGAGGAAGTGCAAGGCTGGGTTTGTAAGTTTGCCGATGACACAAAGGTTGCTGGAGGTGTGGATAGCGTGGAGGGCTGTTGTAGGTTGAAACGGGACATTGTCAGGATGAAGTGCTGTGCTGAAAAGTGGCAGATGGAGTTCAACCTGGAAAAGTGTGAAGTGATTCATTTTGGAAGGTCGTATTTTAATGCAGAATGTCGGCTTAAAGACAGGATTCTTGGCAGTGTGGAGGAACAGAGGGATCTTGGGGTCCACGTCCATAGATAGCTCAAAGTTGCCACCTAGGTTGATAGGGTTGTTAAGAAGGCATAAGGGGTGTTGGCTTTCTTTAACAGGGGGATTGAGTTTAAGAGCCACGAGGTTATGCTGCAGCTCGATAAAGCCCTGGTTAGACCACACTTGGAATATTGTGTTCAGTTCTGGTCGCCTCATTATAGGAACGATGTGGAAGTTTTAGCGAGGGTGCAGAGGAGATTTACCAGGATGCTGCCTGGACTGGAGGGCATGTCTTATGAACAAAGGTTGACGGAGCTAGAGCTTTTCTTATTGGAGCGAAGAAGGATGAGAGGTGACTTGATGGAGATGTACAAAATGATGAGAAGCATTGATAGAGTGGATAGCCAGAGGCGTTTTCCCAGGGTGGAAAGGGCTATCACCAGGGGCATAATTTTAAGATGATTGGAGGAAGGTTTAGGGGAGATTTCAGAGGTAGGTTCTTTACACAGTGAGTGGTGGGTGCGTGGAATGCACTGCCAGCGGTGGCAGTAGAAGCAGATACATTCGGGACATTTAAGCGACTCTTGGATGGGTATATGGATGGTAGTAGAATGAAGGGTATGTAGGTAGTTTGATCTTAGATTAGGTTAAAGATTCGGCACAACATCGTGGGCCGAAGGACCTGTACTGTGCTGTACTGTTTTATGTTCTATGCTAATCTTTTTTTACCCTTATCATTCCTATATTTTCTACTTCATACAGTTGCATCCCTAACTTACCTCTTGGTATTACGGTTATTCCTAATATTACTCCATTACTCATAGATCTCATATTTACACATTCCTGACCTTTGCATACCTTACTCAGAGAGTAATAGGGGCTTGGAACGCCCTGCCTGCAACAGCAGTAAACTCGCCAACTTTAACGGCATTTAAGTGGTCATTGGCTAGACATATGGATGAAAATGGAATAGTGTAGGTCAGATGGTTTCACAGGTCGGCGCAACATCGAGGGACGAAGGGCCTGTACTGCGCTGTAATGTTCTAATTAACAAGTTTTCTGAGTTGGCACCTGGTAATTTTATCATTTGTCTGACTAGTTGAGTACTCCAACTGGGTGTCATTTATCCAAACTGACACCTGTCCCGCATCACTTCGCCTCTAATTTTCCTGAGTTTGTTCTAACATCCACAAACCATATGTACTACAAACACTTTCAGTATTTGAAATGTAATGGACTTCCTTTACCTTTTCTATTATATCATTAATAGCATGAGCATGACCTTCCAGTACGGTTACTAGCCCTATCACTAAGTTTGTCAAATCCTATCCCACTTTAGCTACACCACTCTGTTCGTTTTGTTCCTTGTTCATAATATCCTTTACTAGCTGGCTGAGAGTTCTAACCTTTTGGTCCACATTTTTCCAAATCAATAGTATTGTCAATTGAAGTCCCATATTAAAGATCATAGCTGCATCATTCACTAAACTATGTTTATGTCTATTTCCATTTATAATTCCCTAACCCGCGAATTCTTGACCCAACAATTGTTGCAATAACACCTTGTGCAACATTAAGGTCTTCTCCAGGCACCAGTCAAGTGGCTGGATATCGGTGATATTCAATACTACCTGTGCCAATTTATACTGTATTTTATCATATCCAGTTTTATTCGTTTTTTGGTATCGCAGGTCCATTTTCTGATCCTGCAGTTAAGGCAGGGCAAGGGAAATCACTCAGTTGTGGCTGCTCGGTTGTAACCTTACTCATTGGCAATTCGGATGTGGGGGCAACCGTGGGAGTTGGTGCTTCTTGCCCATTTAATCTCACGACATGGAATAGGAACTGTCCTTTTATTTTATTTTTCCCAACACAATAGAGCCAATAGCCTCTATCGTTGTGTGGTTTCACAGATATCCATCGGTTTCTACAGTCTTTATTATCGCACTGCCATACAGGGAACTTGGGGCTCCCTGATGGGTGCCTGCAGGTTGTCCCTTTTGGGCATTCGACACATATCCACTGTCCGATTGTAACGTTTATAAGAAAAATCCACTGCTTGTTCCTATCTCCATCATCCAGTAGCGCCTGGTAGTTGCCATGTACTTCTACCGGACGGACGATGTCATCCAGATGTTCTCCCCTGGAGAGGAACTGCCAACAAATAATTAGATTGCTGGTTCCTTCTTTTGTACACCCCCAAATTATTTTGACACGAAAGCTCCCTTGAAGGCCTTTGCTGTCAAATCATGACACTCATTGAGTTCGCCCTGGTAGATTAAAGTGTCCGCTGGGCATGTAGTAGTTCTTTATCAGGAGATCAAATAAAGGGGCTGCCTTTAAAGCAAATCCATCAAAATGGTTCCTGCAATACCCAACGAGGCCCCCAAAAAATCTCAGTGTCTTAATATCGTGCGGTAGGGGAAGTTCGAGGATTGTCTGTACTCGCATCTGTTCTAGGAACAAAGGAAGATAAGAGCAGCAGTAGGCCATTCAGCCCCTCGAGCCTGTCCAGCTATTCAATAAGATCATGGCTGATCTGCGGCCTAACTCTATATACCTGCCTTTGGCCAATATCCCTTAAAATGTTTGCTTTAAAAAAATCTATCGCAGATTTAAAATTAACAACTGTTCTAACTTCAACTGCTGTTTGTGCGGGAGAGTTCCAAACCGCTACCATCCTTTGCGTGAAGAAGTGCTTCCTAACATCTCTAATTTTAGAATCTCTTAACAGGGGAAATAGTTTATCTTTATCTTGTCTGTCTTTTCCTGTTAATATCTTGAAGACTTCAATCATATCACCCCTTAACCTTCTAATCTCTAGCGAAAACAGGCCGAATTTGTGTAATCTCTCCTCGAAACTTAACCTCTGTAGTCCAGGTATCATTCTTGTAAACCTCCGTTGCGCTCCCCCCAAAGACTATGTAGCCTTCCTAATGTGTGGTGTCCAGAACGACTCACAGGTGGGGTATAACCAGGATTTTGTACAGCTGCAGCATTACTCTGTGTCTTTATGCACAAATCCTCTAGATATAAAGGCTAGCATTCCATTCGCCTTTGATGCTTGTTTTCTGCACTTGCTCGTGGCATTTTAAAGATCTATGCACCTGAACCCCCAAGTCTCTTTGAACATCCACTGTACTTAACCTTTTCCCATTTAGAAAGTTCACTTCGCTATCCTTTTTTTGGTCCAAACCTCATACTAGCCGGCATTGAAATCCATCTGCCACAGTTTTGCACACTCACCTAGTCTGTCAATATCCCTTTACAATTTCATGCTAGCATCTAGACTGTCTGCAATGCCGCATTACTTTGTACCATCAGCAAATTTGGATATATGACTTACTATGCCATCATCCAAATCGTTAATGAATAATGTGAATAATTAAGGCCCCAACACAGATCCCTGCGGTACACCACTAGTTGCAGCCTGTCAGTCAGAGTACTTACCCATTATCCCCACTCTCTGTCGCCTACCACTCAACCAACTTTCTAACCATGACAATAATTTTCCCTCAACTCCATGGTCTTCTACCTTAGTTAACAATCCCATATGTGGGACTTTATCAAATGTATTCTGGAAGTCCATATAAATGACATCCATAGACACTTCCCTGTCCACCAGCTTCGTCACCACTTCAAAAAAATTCAATTAGATTTGTCAGGCATGAGCTTCCCGTCATGATTCCATGCTGGCTGTCCCTGATTAACTGATTTTGTTTAGGTGCTCAGTCACTCTATCCTTCAGTGTAGATTGCAGCAACTTGCTCACCACAAATTTCAGGCTAACTGGTCTGTAATTTCCTTCCTTCCCCCTTTCACTCTTCTTCAAAAGTGGAGTGACATGTGCAATCCAGAGGGACCACTCCTGAATCTCGGGAGCTGTGAAAGACTAGAATTAGGGCATATAACTCATTATATCGCGTGCTTTCTCTGTGTTATTACTGTTCCCAAATAGAAGACCATTTTCTTTCATTATCTGTTTAGGTAACCTTTTAATCCGTCGTCCCAGAGAAGTCGAAGGAGCTCTCCCTTACTCTGTGCCAACCGCTGGTGAAATATCAATGGAATATTATGAAAGCCGTGGGATAGACACGTACAGGTTTACTGTTGTCCCTAGAATGTAAACACAAATTTATATTGACACACCTGTGCCAGTGGTATGGACCAGAACCCATTGCTAATGTCCAAGACAGTAAACCACTTAGACTGTTCTTTTATAAAACGTTGATTGTCCTCTTGCGTGCCACATAAATGTCCCTTTGTGTGATTTAAATAACCACAAATATCAATTATATTTTGTTTTTTGCCTGTTAACAGACTTGCTGTTATTGCATTTTTGTTTCACATTAAAGACTGAAGTGCTTACAAGTATCTTTCCTTGTCAAGCACTTTGTCTCATTGACAAAGATGCTGTGACATTTGTTGTTTGTAGTTGTCCTCTTAGATTCTTAAAGTTGCTGGATCTGTTGCTGTGACCTCAGTTCTCATATGGCCATCGAACCTTCTGTCACCTCCTTAAAAAAAAGAATCCATTGTGTCTCTGCCCCTGAGCCCAATGGGCTACGTTGTTCAATTATATCTGTAAATTTAGAAATTTAAAAGTTTGTAATGTTCAATAAACAATTGGTCTTTAATCTAAAATGCATTCTTTCCTGATGGAGATGATTTGCTTAGAAGTCGATAATGTTACTAAAGACTGTGTTGTTTCCAGACCCTAAGGATACCAAAATAATTGAACAAATGTTGTTTAAAGTGGAGCGTAGTTTATTTCTTTCAGAAGAAAAGGGCACCGCAGCCTCGCAGCTCCAGCGACCCGGGTTCAATTCTGGGGACTGCCTGTGCGGAGTTTGCAAGTTCTCCCTTTGACTGCTTGGGTTTTCGCCGGGTGCTTCGGTTTCCTCCCACAGCCAAAGACTTGCACGTTGATAGGTAAATTGGCCATTATAAATTGCCCCTAGTATAGGTAGGTGGTAGGGGAATTGTGGGGATGTGGTGAGAATATGGGATGAATGCAGGATTAGTATAAATGGGTCGGCACAGACTCGGTGGGTCGAAGGACCTGTTTCAGTGCTGTATCTCTTAAAAAAAGGATTACGCAAAGTGACACAGCTGAGAATGATTTGCCACACCCCCTTAGAGGCGAGCAAACAATTCAACCCGGTTGCAGCTATTTTTTTTCTATTTAATTCACCACACAATGTTTGCATTGCTGACAGTAAAATTAACCCATTGGGCCTTGGGGCAGAGCCACAATGGATTCTGATGTCGCAGCATCTGTCATCGGTGAGACAAAGTGATTGAAAAGGAAAGATAGTTGCAAGAACTTCTGTCTGTAATGTAAAAATTGCAGTGCCACCAAGTCTGGGCATAAGAAATTGGAATTGATAAACAATATGTTATTAATATGAGTGGTTATTTAAAGCACTCAAAGGAAAATTTATCTCACATTTAAGAGGACAACCAAAGTTTTAAAAATCACACCAAAAAAAAACAGTCTAAGTGATTTACTCTGTTGGAAGTTAACCAATGGTCCATACCGCTGGCACAAGAGTGTCAATATAAATTTGCCTTTACATTCCAGGGACAACAATACACCTGGACGTGACTCCCCCAGGGATTTCCTAATAGTCCGTCATTATTCCACCAGTGATTGGCACAAGGGTAAAGTTCTTCCTCCAGATCTTAATATCTGATACAATATGTGGATGACATACCACACCAAACAGAGAGATGGAAGGAGCACCTGGAGCTACTGGAGGAGCTCCATCGACTTCTTTTCAAGGTCGGAGTGAAAGTTAACCCTAAAAAAGGTGCAGATAATGAAAGAAACGCTTTCCTATTTTGGGACAGTGATAACACAGAGAAAACATGAGATAGAGCAGATGCAAGTACAGACAATTATCAAACTCCCCTACTGCAAGATATTAAGGCTCCGAGACCATTTTGGGGCTTCATTGGGTATTGAAAGAACAACATGGATGGATTTACCTTATAGGCAGCCCCTTTATATGGTCTCCTGAAAAAAAAAACTACTGCGTGCCTGGCAGACCATTTAATCTACCAGGACGAATCCCATGAGTGTCAGGTTTTGACAACAAAGGCCCTCAAGGGATCTTTTGTGTCAAATCATTGCGGGGGGCGTACAAGAGAAGAAGCCAGCAATCAATCCAGCGATCAAAACTTTTGTTGACTGTTCATCTTGAGTGGAAAACGGGATTAGACAGATTAGGTGTGCAAGATGTGGAAAATCTATTAAAGAATTTGCCTGACAGCCACAGGCAAGACAAAGTGCACAGGGCGCAGAACTATTTGCGGTTGTTTCTATGGTGACACAACCACACATGTTTCCCCCACCGGTTGAAACATTTCTGACAGCATGTACGTCTGAAACCCTTCAACCAAGACTCCCAAAGGAAATAAGAAGGCTGATGAGTTGGAAAAAATGGGGGCCCCGTGTTCCCCGTATGGCAGTGCGATTATAAAGACTGTAGAAACCGATCAACGTGTGTGAAATCACTCATCCTTGTCTGGCTCTTGGCTCTATTGTGTTGCAAAAGATGACAGCTTCTTACCGTGGGCGTATGTGGGCAAGAATCATCAACCACCACGGTTACCCCCACATCCGAATTACCAACCCAGTTGCCACAAGTGACTGATCTCCCTTGCCCTACCTTAACTGCAGGACCAGGAAATGAACTCGTGATAATAAAAAAATAATACAATTGTATGTGATAATGTACGGCATGACTTGGTACCGTTAATATGGAATATCGCAGATATCCAGCTACCTGACTGGTGCCCTGAGAAGACCCGAGAGTTATGCAAGGTGTTACTGCAACAATTGCTGGGACGAGAATTCGGGGATGAGGTAATAATAAAGGGGAAAAGACGTAAATGTAGTTTAGTGAATTATGCAGCTACGATCTTTAATATAGGAACTTCAGTTGTCAGTACTAAAGATTTGGAAAGCGTAGACCAGAAGGTTGGAACTCTTAGTTAGCTGGGAAAAGATATTTTGAGCAAGGGACAGATTGGTGTGACCAAAGTAGGAAAGGATTTGACAAACACAGTGACAGGACTAGTAAGAGTATTGGAAGGCCATGCTCATGCTATTAATGATAATATACAAAAAGCGAAGGAGGTCCATGACATTTCAAATAACAGAACTGCTGGTAGTAAGTATGGTTCATGGATGTTAGAACAAATTTGGGAAAATTTGAGGCAGATTGGTGTGGGACAGGTGCCATTTTGGATAAATGACACCCAGTTGGAGGACTGAGCTAGTCACACAAATGATACATTTACCAGGTGCCAACTCAGAAAACTTGTTCAAGTATGGAAAGGTCAAGAGTGTGTAAGTATGAGGTCTATGATTATTGCAGTAGTACTGTAATTCTAGGAGATAAGTTAGGGTTGCAACTATATGAAATAGCAAGACATATTTGCTCCTGCACTGAAAACCACTTGCGATGATGGTCAAAATGCCATTTGTCTTCTGAATTGTTTGCTGCATGTGCATGCTAGTTCATAGTGACTCGGGAACAAGTCCAGACACGTCCTTTCCATATCAACACTTCCCAGCCTTCCATCACTTAAGAAATACCATGTATTCCTGTTATTTTTGTACCAAAGCGAATAACTTCACACTTACTCACATTATATTCCATCTGCCATGTTGTTTCCCATTCACTTAGCCTGTCCAGGACCCCGATGCCTCCTTGCATCCTCCTCACAACTGATACTTCCAACTAGTTTTGTGTCATCAGAAAATTTGGAAAAATTACATTCAGTCGCGATATCCAAATCATTTATATGGACTGTGAACAGCTGTGGCTCCAGCACTGATACTTTCTGTACGCCAATAGTAACAGTCAGCCATCCTGAGAATGACACGTCATTCCTAATGTCTCTTTTTTGCCTGTTAACCAATTATCAATGCATACTACTGTATGAAACCAAATCCTATAACCTCTAATAGTTTTTCCTAACCTCCTGCATGGAACCTTAACAAAAGCTTTCTGAAAATCCAAGTGCATCACACCCACTCGTTCTCCTTTATCTATGCGACACAGAACATCCTCAAAACACTCCAACTGGATTGTCAAATGCGATTTCGCTTCCACAAATCCATGTTGACTCTACCTATTCATATTATAATTTTCTCAGCGTCTAGCTATCACATCTTTTATAATAAATTCTAACATTTTCCTTACGACTGACGTCAAACCATCAGGTTTGTAGTTTCCCGTGTTCTCTCTCCTTCTTTTCTTAAGTAGTATGGTTAACTTGCTACTTTCCAATCTCCGGAACTTTTCCAGAATCGACAGAATTTTGAAAGATAACTGCCAATTTATTCATTATCGCTCTAGCCATCTCCTTCCAAACTCTAGGATGTAGCTCATTTGGTCCACGGTAAAGGCCTTTTCGGGTGTATAATTGAAAACCTACCCGGGCCCGGCTTGACTGCATCCAACCCGAACCCGACAGGGAACCGAGTCCTTTATGTTTTGCACCCAAACTGACTCGACCTGACCCGGCCCGACCTGACTACCATAATAAAGTTAATGATATCAAACAGGTTATTGCTATCTACCTTGTCCAAATGTTGTGATCCGGTTGATCTGTTCTGGCAGTAGGCTATTCCTGCAGATAGCGTTGTGGGCAATCTGATCCTGCTCCTGTCACCAGGAACCAACGCCCCCAACCCCGAACATTCGCACACGAGCACTTCATGGCCGAGTTCATTGGACAGTGATCAAGGGTATTAAACTCGCTATTTCTTTACTCCCCTCACTTATTTAGTCAACACAGTTTTCGGATGGTTGTAGTGCTGTACAGATTTGAAGTGTCTGGGAGTGGGGGTGGGGTGCAAGGCCATGAAGATTTGAACGTGAGCAACACAGAGGCCAATGGTCGTTTTCTTACTGCTGTTCCTAAGCTCAGTGAATTCAATTCTGAGAGATTGGACTGGAAGGTAAATTTCAGTGAAAGGAAAGATTGATTGATTGGAAAAATAACAGATCAGATAACAGTCTTTCCCAGTGCTGTTTGATTGTTAATGTACAGTACTGCAGTTTTGCGGTGCTGTCTGATCATCAGTCTACAGTACTGTTTGGCTGACACCTTCTGCTTGATCAACATACACATAATGGCAGCACCTCGAATACACTACAACGCAAAATAATTGTTAAAGTTGACAAAGTATGTTGAACAATTTCTCGCATTGACATTTAATACAATTTTACATAAAGGTTCGTGTCAATGAAAAAAATATACTTACCCTCGATTAGTTGATGTCATGAATGAATCTCAATCCTCCAAATATTTCAAAGTGTCCATCTATCCTTTGAGATCTATGTAAGTGTTTGTATCACTGACAGATAAACAATCTGCAGGCGCTACTTCTTAATTGCTTTTACACTCTGGACTATCTTGTTCATCTAGAAGATTTCTGTCCAGTCTGAGAAGAGATAACACATTTTTAAAAAACTCATTCATGGGATGTGGGCGTCACTGGCCAGGCCAGCATTTATTGCCCATCCCTAATTGCCCTTGACAAGGTGGTGGTGAGCCGCCTTCTTGAACCGCTGAAGTCCATTTGGGGTAGGTATACCCACAGTGCTGTTAGGAATGGAGTTCCAGGATTTTGATCCAGCGACAGTGAAGGAACGGCGATGAAGTTCCAAGTCAGGATGGTGTGTGACTTGGATGGGAACTTGCAGGTGGTGGTGTTCCCATGCATTTGCTGCCCTTGTCCTTCTAGTTGGCAGAGGTCGGAGGTTTGGAAGGTGCTGTCTGAGGAACCTTGGTGCATTGCTGCAGTGCATCTTGTAGATGGTACACATTGATGCCACGATGTGTCATTGGTGGAGGGAGTGAAAGTTTGCAGATGGGGTGGCAATCAAGCGGGCTGCTTTGTCCTGGATGGTGTCGAGCTTCTTGAGTGTTGTTGGAGCTGCACCCATCCAGGCAAGTGGAGAGTATTCCATCACACTCCTGACTTGTGCCTTGTAGATGGTGGACAGGCTTTGGGGAGTCAAGAGGTGAGTTACTCTCCTCAGAATTCCTAGCCTCTGACCTGCTCTTGTAGCCACAGCAATTCTATGGCTTCTCCAGTTCAGTTTCTGGTCAATGGTATGCCCTCGGCTGCTGATAGTGGGGGATTCAGCGATGGTAGTGCCATTGAATGTCAAGGGCAGATGGTTAGATTCTCTCTTGTTGGAAATGGTCCTTGCCTGGTACTTGTGTGGTACGAAAGTTAGTTGCCACTTATCCGCCCAAGCCTGGATAATGTCCAGGTCTTGCTGCATTTCGACACGGACTGCTTCAGTATCTGAGGAGTCGCGAATGGTGAACATTGTGCAAACATCAGCGAACATCCCCACTTCTGACCTTATGATTGAAGGAAGGTCAATGATGAAGCAGCCGAAGATGGTTGGGCTGAGGACACTCCCCTGAGGAACTCCTGCAGTGATATCCTGGAGCTGGGATGATTGACCTCCCACAACCACAACCATCTTCCTTTGTGTTAGGCATGACTCCAGCCAGCGGAGCGTTTCCCCCTGATTCCCATTGACCTCAGTTTTGCTTGGGCTCCTTGATGTCATACTCGGTCAAATGCTGCCTTGATGTCGAGGGCAGTCACTCCCACCTCACCTCTTGAGTTCAGCTCTTTTCTCCATGTTTGAAACATGTTGGTGATGAGGTCAGGAGCTGAGTGGCCCTGCCGGAACCCAAACAGAGCGTCACTGAGGAGGTTATGGCTGAGCAAGTGCCGCTTGTTGGCAGTGTTGATGACACCTTTCATCAGTTTACTGGTGATTGAGAGTAGGCTGATGGGGCGGTAATTGGCCAGGTTTGACTTGTCCTGACTTTTGTGTGCAGGACATACCAGGGCAATTTTCCACATTGAAGGGTCGATGCCAGTGTGGCAGCTG
Organism: Heterodontus francisci; assembly: GCF_036365525.1. Taxonomy (NCBI): domain Eukaryota; kingdom Metazoa; phylum Chordata; class Chondrichthyes; order Heterodontiformes; family Heterodontidae; genus Heterodontus; species Heterodontus francisci. Next base: position 12,515,924 of record NC_090391.1, read on the forward strand.
TACTGGAAAAGCTTGGCTAGGGGCGCAGCAAGTTCTGGAGCACAGGTCTTCAGTACTATTGCTGGAATATTGTCCGGGCCACAGCTTTTGCAGTATCCAGTGCCTTCAGTCAAAGAACGAAGAACAAAGTACAGCACAGGAACAGGCCATTCGGCCCTCCAATCCTGCGCCGATATTGATGCCTGCCTAAACTAAAACCTTCTGCACTTCCGGGATCCACATCCCTTTATTCCCATCCTATTCATGTAATTGTCAAAATGCCTCTTAAACGTCTCTATGGTGCCTGCTTCCACCACCTCCCCCGGCAACAAGTTCCATGCACTCACATACCTCTGTGCAAAGAACCTGCCTCCAACATCCCCTCTAAACTTTGCCCCTCACACCTTAAACCTATGTCCCCTAGTAACTGAATCTTCCACCCTGGGAAAAAGCTTCTGACTTTCCACTCTGTCCATGCCTCTTATCACTTTGCAAACCTCTATCATGTCGCCCCTCCACCTACGACGTTCCCGTGAAAACAATCCGAGTTTATCCAACCTCTCATCATAGCTAACGCCCTCCAGACCGGCCAACATCCTGGTAAACCTCTTCTATACACTTTCCAAAGCCTCGACGTCCTTCTGGTAGTGTGGCGACCAGAATTGCACGCAATAATCGAAGTGTGGCTTAACTAAAGTTCTGTACAGCTGCAGCATGACTTGCCTGTATTATACTCGATGGCCCGACCGATGAAGGCATGCATGCCGTATGCCTTCTTGACTACCTTATCCACCTGCTTTGCCACTTTCAGTAACCTGTGGACCTGTACGTCCAGATCTCTCTGCCTGTCAATACACCTAAGGGTTCTGCCATATACTGTATACTTCCCACCAGCATACGTCCTTCCAAAATGCATTACCTCACATTTGCCCGAATTAAACTCCATCTGCCATTTCTCCACCCAAGTCTCCAACCGATCTATATCCTGCTGTATCCTCTGACAATCCTCATCATTATCCGCAACTCCACCAACCTTTGTGTCGTCCGCAAATTTACTAATCAGACCAGCTACATTTTCCTCCAAATCATTTATAGATACAACAAACAACAATGGTCCCAGCACTGATCCCTTCGGAACAACCCGAGTCACATCCCTCCATTTTGAAAAGCACCCTTCCACTGCTACCCTCTGTCATCTATGACCGAGTCAGTTCCGTATCCATCTTGAAAGCTCCCCTCTGATCCCATGTGACTTCACCTTCTGTATCGGTCTGCCATGAGGGACCTTGTCAAAGGCTTTACTGAAGTCCATATAGATAACATCCACTGCCCTTCCTTCATCAGTGCTCTTCGGGGGGTTGAAACTAATTCAGCAGGGGTATGGGAACCTAAATTGTAGTGCCAGTGGACAGGATGTTGAGAGTAGTGAGGTCAGGGATAAGGTTACAAGGACGCAAGAGGGCACTGGCAAGCAAGAACCTGGTTTAAAGTGTGTCTACTTCAACGCCAGGAGCATCCAGAATAAGGTGGGTGAGCTTGCTGCATGGGTTGGTACCTGGGATCTCGATGTAGTGGCCATTTCGGAGACATGGGTAGAGCAGGGGCAGGAACGGATGTTGCAGGTTCCGGGATTTAGATGTTTCACTAGGAACAGATAAGATGGTAAAAGAGGGGGGAGGTGGGGCTGTGGCATTGTTAATCAAGGAGAGTATTACAGCGACAGAAAGGACATTTGAGGACTCGTCTACTGAGGTAGTATGGGCCGAGGTTAGAAACAGGAGAGGTGAGGTCACCCTGTTGGGAGTCTTCTATAGACCTCCGAATAGTTCCAGAGATGTAGAGGAAAGGATAGCGAAGATGATTCTCGACAGGGGCGAGAGTAACAGGGTAGTTGTTATGGGGGACTTTAACTTTCCAAATATTGACTGGAAATACTATAGTTCGAGTACTTTTAGATGGGTCAGTTTTTGTCCAGTGTGTGCAGGAGGGTTTTCTGACACAGTATGTAGACAGGCCAACCAAGGGCGATGCCACATTGGATTTGGTACTGGGTAATGAACCCGGCCAGGTGTTAGATTTAGATGTAGGTGAGCACTTTGGTGATAGTGATCACAATTCGGTTAGGTTTACCTTAGCGATGGGCAGGGACAGGTATATACCGCAGGGCAAGAATTATAGCTGGGGGAAAGGAAATTATGATGCGGTTAGGCAAGATTTAGGATGCGTAGGATGGGGAAGGAAACAGCAGGGGATGGGAACAATCGAAATGTGGAGCTTATTCAAGGAGCAGATACTGCGTGTCCTTGATAAGTATGTACCTGTCGGGCAGGGAGGAAGTTGTCCAGCGAGGGAGCCGTGGTTTACGAAGGAAGTTGAAGCGCTTGTCAAGAGGAAGAAGAAGGCTTATGTTAGGATGAGACGTCAAGGCTCAGTTAGGGCGCTTGTGAGTTACAAGCCAGCCAAAAATGATCTAAAGGGAGAGCTAAGAAGAGCAAGGAGAGGACACGAGAAGTCATTGGCCGATAGGATCAGGGGAAACCCTAAGGCTTTCTATAGGTTTATCAGGAATAAAAGAATGACTGGAGTTCGATTAGGGCCAATCAAGGATAGTAGTGGGAAGTTGTGTGCGGAATCAGAGGAGATAGGGGAAGCGTTAAATGAATATTTTGCGTCAGTATTTACAGTAGAGAAAGAAAATGTTGTCGAGGAGAATACTGAGATTCAGGCTACTAGGCTAGATGGGATTGAGGTTCACAAGGAGGAGGTGTTAGCAATTTTGGAAAGTGTGAAAATAGATAAGTCCACTGGGCCAGATGGGATTTATCCGAGGATTCTCTGGGTAGCTAGGGAGGAGAGTGCAGAGGCTTTGTCCTTGATCCTTATGTCGGTATTGTCGACAGGAATAGTGCCGGAAGACTGGAGGATAGCAAATGTTGTCCCCTTGTTCAAGAAGGGGAGTAGAGACAGCCCTGGTAATTATAGACCTGTGATCCTTACTTCGGTTGTGGGTAAAATGTTGGAAAAGGTTATAAGAGACAGGATTTATAATCATCTAGAAAAGAATAAGTTCATTAGCGATAGTCAACACGGTTTTGTGAAGGGTAGGTCGTGCCTCACAAACCTTATTGAGTTTTTCGAGAAGGTGACCAAACAGGTGGATGAGGGTAAAGCAGTGGATGTGGTGCATATGGATTTCAGTAAGGTGTTTGATAAGCTTCCCCACGGTAGGCTATTTCAGAAAATACGGAAGTATGGGGTTGAGGTGATTTAGAGCTTTGGATCAGAAATTGACTAGCTGAAAGTAGACAGAGGGTGGTGGTTGATGGCAAATGTTCATCCTGGAGTTTAGTTACTAGTGGTGTACCGCAAGAATCTGTTTTGGGGCCACTGCTGTTTGTCATTTTTATAAATGACCTGGATGAGGGTGTAGAAGGGATTTTTAGTAAATTTGCGGATGACACTATGGTCGGTGGAGTTGTGGATAGAGCCGAAGGATGTTGTAGGGTACAGAGGGACATAGATAGGCTGCAGAGCTGGGCTGAGAGATGGCAAATGGAGTTTAATGCGGAAAAGTGTGAGGTGATTCACTTTGCAAGGAGTAACAGGAATGCAGAGTACTGGGCAAATGGGAAGATTCTTGGTAGTGTAGATGAACAGAGAGATCTTGGTGTCCAGGTACATAAATCCCTGAAGGTTGATACCCAGGTTAATAGGGCTGTTAGGAAGTCATATGGTGTGTTATCTTTTATTAGTAGGGGTATCGTGTTTCGGAGCCACGAGGTCATGCTGCAGCTGTACAAAACTCTACTCCGCACCTGGAGTATTGCGTGCAGTTCTGGTCACCGCATTTTAGGAAGGATGTTGAAGCTTTGGAATGGGTGCAGAGGAGATTTACTAGGATGTTGCCTGGTATGGAGGGAAGGTCTTACGAGGAAAGGCTGAGGGACTTGAGGTTGTTTTCGTTGGAGAGAAGGAGGAGGAGAGGTGACTTAATAGAGACATATAAGATAGTCTGAGGGTTTGATAGGGCAGATAGTGAGAGTCTTTCTCCTCGGATGGTGATGGCAAACACGAGGGGACATAGCTTCAAGTTGAGGGGTGATAGATATCGGACAGATGTCAGAGGTAGTTTCTTTACTCAGAGAGTAGTAAGGGCGTGGAACGCCCTGCCTGCAACAGTAGTAGACTCGCCAACATTAAGGGCATTTAAGTGGTCATTGGATAGACATATTAATGAAAATGGAATAGTGTAGGTCAGATGGTTTCACATGTCGGCGCAACATCGAGGGCCGAAGGGCCTGTCCTGTGCTGTAATATTCTAATTCTAAAAAATCAATCATCTTTGTCACTTCCTCCAAAAACTCAATCAAATTAGTGAGGCACGACCTCCCCTTCGCAAAACCATGCTGCCTCTCGCTAATAGGTCCATTTGTTTCCAAATGGGAGTAAATCCTGTCCCGAAGAATCCTCTCTAATAATTTCCCAACCACTGACGTAAGGCTCACCGGCCTATAATTTTCTGGATTATCCTTGCGGCCCTTCTTATACAAAGGAACAACATTGGCTATTCTCCATTCCTCTGGGACCTCACCTGTGGACAATGAGGATGCAAAGATTTCTGTCAAGGTCCCAGCAATTTCCTCCCATGCCTCCCTCAGTATTATAGGGTATATCTAATCAGGCCCTGGGGACATATCTACCTTAATGCTTTGCAAGACACCCAACACCTCCTATTTTTTGATTATGAGATGACTGAGACTGTCCACACTCCCTTCCCCAGCCTCAACGTCCACCAAGTCCTTCTCCTTGGTGAATACAGATGCAAAGTATTCATTTAGTACCTCACCCATTTCCTCTGGATCCACACATAGATTCCCATCTCTGTCCTTGATTGCGCCAACCCTTTCCCTGGTTACCCTCTTCCTCTTCATATACGTATACAAAGCCTTGGAATTTTCCTTCATTCAGTTTGCCAATGGCTTCTCATAACCCCTTTTAGCCCTGTGGACTCCTTGCTTAAGTTCCTTCCTGCAGTCTTTTTATTCCACAAGGGATGCGTCCGTTCCTAGCCTTCCAGCCCTCACGAATGCTTCCTTTTTCTTTTTGACCAGGCTCACAATATCCAGCGTTAACCAAGGTTCCCGAAATTTTCCAAACTTATCCTTCTTCCTCACAGGAACATGCTGGTCCTGGAAGCTAATCAACTGACGTTTGAAAGACTCCCACATGTCAGATGTTGATTTACCTCAAACAGCCGCCCCCAATCTAAGTTCTTCAGTTCCTGCCTAATATTGTTATAATTAGCCTTTCCCCAATTTAGCACCTTCACCCGAGGACTACTCTTATCCTTATCCACAAGTACCTTAAAACTTATGGAATTATGGTCACTGTTCCCGAAATTCTCCCCTACTGAAACTTCGACCACCTGGCCGGGCTCATTCCCCAATGCCAGGTCCAGTGCGGCCCCATCCCTAGTTGGACTATCTACGTATTGTTTCAAGAAGCCCTTCTCGATGCTCCTTACAAATTCTGCCCCAGCCAAGCCCCTAACACTAAGTGAGTCACAGTCAATATAAGGGAAGTTAAAATTCCCCACCTTTACATCTTTGCAACATCTGTCTACATATCTGCTCCTCTACCTCCTGCTGGCTGTTGAGAGGCCTGTAGCAAACCCCCAACATCGTGACTGCACCCGTCCTATTCCTGAGCTCCACCCATATTGCCTCGCTGCATGACCCCTCCGAGGTATTCTCCCGCAGTACAGCTGTGATATTCTCCTTAACCAGTCATGCAACTCCCCCACCCCTTTTACATCCCCCTCTATCCCGCCTGAATCTTCTAAATCCTGTAACATTTAGCTGCCAATCCTCTCCTTTTTTCAACCAGGTCTCTGTAATAGCAACAACATCATTGTTCCATGTACTAATCCAAGCTCTAAGTTCATCTGCCTTACCTGTTATCCTTCTTGCATTAAAACAAATGCACTTCAGACCACCAGTCCCGCTGTTCTCCACAACATCTCCATGCCTGCTCTTCCTCTTAGTTTTACTGGCCTTGTTTATTAGTTCCCCTTCACTTTTTTCACTTGCTGTCCTACTGCTCTGGTTCCCACCCCCCTGCCACACTAGTTTAAACCCTCCCGAGTGACGCTAGCAAAGCTCGCAGCCAGGATATTTGTGCCCCTCCAGTTTAGATGAAACCCGTCCTTCTTGTGCAGGTCCCATCTGTCCCTGAAGAGATCCCAATGGTCCAGATATCTGAAACCCTCCCTTCTGCACCAGCTGTTCAGCCCGTGCTTAGCTGCACTATCTTCCTATTTCTAGCCTCACCAGAACGTTGGCACAGGGAGTAATCCCGAGATTACAACCCTAGAGATACTGTTTTTTAACTTTCTGCCAAACTCCCTGAACTCCCCCTGCAGGACCTCATCACTCTTCCTGCCTATGTCATTGCTACCGATGTGTACCACAACCTCCGGCTTTTCACCCACCCTCTTCAGAATGCCCCCTCTCCGTTCAGAGACATCCTTGACGCTGGCACCAGGGAGGCAACATACCGTCCTGAAGCCTCTTTCCCGTCCACAGAAGCGCCTATCTGTGCCCCTGACTATAGAGTCACCTATAACTATTGTTCTTCTGCGCTTTGTCCCTCCCTGCTGAACAACAGTGCCAGCCGTGGTGCCACTGCTCTGGCTGCTGCTGTTTTCCCCTGATAGGCCATCCCCCCAACAGTATCCAAAACGGTATACTTGTTCGAGAGGGGGATTGCCACAGGGGATTACTGCACTGACTGCCTTCCCCTTCTAGCAGTCAGCCATCTATCTGCCTGCACCTTGGGTGGAACCACTTCTCTAAAACTCCTGTCTATGACACTTTCTGCCACTTGCATGCTCCTAAGTGCAGCCAGTTGCCGCTCCATCCGATCCATACGGTCTGTGAGGAGCTGCAACTGGGTACACTTCCTGCAGATGTAGCTGCCCGGAACGCTGGAAGCCTCACGGACTTCCCACATCTCACAGGTGAAGCACTTCACCCCTCTAACTGTCATTTCTAGCACTAATTAGTTAATTAATTTAAAATAAATAAATACTTATTAAATCCTTTCTAAATTATGATACACTTAATTATATGGTCCCTAGTGCTAAATATTAAATGCTAACTAAATACAGTAATCTCCTCCCTCTGGTTTAGTTAATCTATTTATTAATTAGTTAATTCGTGTTTTAATCAATTTTTATCAGTTATATTTTCAAATTCGTTGCAGATTCCCTACCAGCCAATGAGGTCACAGCTTTCCTGTGACGTCACTTTTTCAGTTTTCTTCCCACCCGAGGCAACTTACCGCTCTGGCACTCCGCCCTCCGAGTCTGCTCCGAGAATCCACGAGGTATGTTTTTATACTTACCGCTCTGGAACTCCGCCCTCCGAGGTTGCTCCGAGAATCCACGAGGTAAGTTTTTATACTTACCGCTCTGGAACTCCGCCCTCCGAGCTTGCTCCGATAATCCTCGACGTAAGTTTTTATACTTACCGCTCTGGAACTCAGCCCTCCGAGTCTGCTCCGAGAATCCCCGACGTAAGTTTTTTATACTTACTGGTCTGGAGCGCCGCCCGCTGAGTCTGCTCCGAGAATCCCCGACGTAAGTTTTTTATACTTTTCCCTCTGGAACTCCGCCCATCGAGTCTGCTATGAGAATCGCCGAGGTAAGTTTTTTCTACTTACCGCTCTGGAACTCCGCCCTCCGAGTCTGCTCCGAGAATCCCCGACGTAAGTTTTTTATACTTTTCGCTCTGGAACTCCGCCCATCGAGTCTGCTCCGAGAATCGCCGAGGTAAGTTTTTTCCACTTACCGCTCTGGAACTCCACCCTCCGAGTCTGCTCCGAGAATCCCCGAGGTAAGCTTTTTCGACTTACCAGTCTGGAACTCCGCCCTCCGAGTTTGCTCCGAGAATCCCAGACGTAGGTTTGTTTATACTTTTCGCTCTGGAACTCCGCCCATCGAGTCTGCTCCGAGAATCGCCGAGGTAAGTTTTTTCTACTTACCGCTCTGGAACTCCACCCTCTGAGTCTACTCCAAGAATCCCCGAGGTAAGCTTTTTCGACTTCCCAGTCTGGAACTCCGCCCTCCGAGTTTGCTCCGAGAATCCCCAAGGTACGTTTTTTATCCTTATTGCTCTGGAACTCCGCCCTTCGAGTCGTTTCTTGATATCACGTGGAGTGAATCGAATTGCCTGAAGTCTGGCATCTGTGAGTCTGGGGACTTCAGGAGGAGGCCGAGATGGATCATCAACTCGGCAGTTCTGGCTGAAGATTGTTGCAAATGCTTCAGCCTTATTTTTCGCTCTGTTGTGCTGGGCTCCCCCATCATTGAGAATGGGGTTCTTTGTGGAGCCACCTCCTGCAGTTAGTTGTTTAATTGTCCACCAATATTCATGGCTGGATGTGGCAGGACTGCAGAGCTTAGATCTGATCCGTTGGTTATGTGATCGCTTAGCTCTGTCTATCGCATGCTGCTTATACAGTTTGGATCGCAGATAGTCCTGTGTTGTAGCTTCACCAGGTTGACACCTCATTTTGAGGTATGCCTGGTGCTGCTCCTCGCATACCCTCATGCACTCTTCATTGAATCAGGGTTGGTCACCTGGCCTGATGGTAATGGTAGAGTGGGGTATATGCCGGGCCATGAGCTTACAGATTGTGGTTGAGTACAATTCTGCTGCTTCTGATGGCCCACAGCGCCTCATGGACGCCCAGATTTGCATTGCAAGCTCTGATAGAAATCTATCCCATTTTCCACGTTGATAGTGCCACACAATACAATGGACGGTATCCTCAATGTGAAGGCGGGACTTCGTCTCCACAAGGACTGTGCGGTGGTCACTCCTACCAATACATTCTTGGACAGAAGCATCTGTGGCAGACAGATTGGTGAGGACGAGGTCAAGTATGTTTTTCCCTCGTGTTGGTTCCCCCACCACCTGCTGCAGACCCAGTCTTGCAGCTATGTCCTTTAGGACTCGGCGAGCTCGGTACGTAGTGGTGCTACCGAGCCACTCTTGGTGGTGGACATTGAAGTCCCCCACCCAGAGTAAGTTTTGTGCCCTTGCCACCCTCAGTACCTCCTCCAAGTGGTATTCAACATGGAGGAGTACTGTGTCCTCATCTGAGGGAGGGCGGTAGGTGGTAATTAGTAGGAGGTGACCATGCCCATGTTTGACCTGATGCCATGAGACTTCACGGGGTCCAGAATCGATGTTGAGGACTCCCTACTATACCACTGTGCCACCACCTCTGGTGGTTCTGTCCTGCCCTGCGACAGGACATACCCAGGGATGGTGATGGCAGTGTGCAGGACATTGTCTGTCAGGTATGATTCCGTGAGTATGACTATGTAAGGCTGTTGTTTGACTAATCTGTGGAACAGCTCTCCAAACTTTGGCACAAGCCCCCAGATGTTAGTAAGGAGGTCTTTGAAGGGTCGACCTGGCTGGATTTGCCGTTGTCGTGTTGTCTGTCCGGTTTAATTCCTTTTTATTGACTTCGTCGTGGTTTGGAACAACTGAGTGGCTTGCTAGGCCATTTCAGAGGACATGTAAATTTCACCACATTGCTGTGGGTCTGGAGTCAGATGTAGGCCAGACCAGGTAAGGACAGAAGATTTCCTTCCCGATAGCGCATGATGGTGAACTAGATGGGTGCTTCTTTACAAAAAACGACAATGGTATCACGGCTATCATTCGAAAACTTAATTCCAAATTTTTATCAATTAAATTCAAATTCCACCTTCTGCTGTGGTGGGATTCGAATCGATGTCACCAGTGAAATATCTTCGGTTGCCGGTTGACTAGGCCACCGCCTACCCTACACCCGAGAAGCCCTGATGTGAAGTAATAAAATGCAAAACAAATAATCGAACAGTGATCAAATACAGTTATGTATTTACTGAACATCTTTCTTACAACTCATTGAGTCCAAAAAATTAAAGTTACCAACTAAAGGAGCCGAACTAAGTTTTTTGTAGACAACTTTCAAATACACACAGTGTTTCTCTTTTCTGTCAGAAATATCAGCCTGTCTCTTCTGAGAATTTCAAACAACGTCTTGACTCCCTCATGATTTTTAATTAGTCTTCTCTTTAGATTATCCATTTTCTCTCTACAGAGAAAGACTTGCTCGTGTCAATCACGTTTCACAAGCACAGGACGTCCCAAGCCACTTTCCACACAACGAACATCTTTGTGAATTGTAGTCACTGTTGTAAAGTAGGAAATGCAGCAGCCATGGTCCACAGAAAGCTCCCACAAACAGCACTGTGATAATAACCAGATTAAAAAGAAACGAATAGCGTCAAACCTTAGATTAAAAAGACAACAAATAGCCTATTCCAACGAAGCACCCAATAAACAGTGAGGTGAACATTTGATTTCATCGCCAGTAAGTGGTCTCAGTTACATACATAGCTAAGAAAGTAAAGAACCAAAGGTGTTATAAATTGTCATGTAAAAAAAGAATAGAGTCAACTGTGGAAGTCTTAAGGGCAGTCCTCCGCTGGGCGATTGTCCTTCCAGATCCGCTGATGTTCCTCTCACTGCTTGCTACTGTTCACCGGAATGCAAAGTATACTTCTAGCCTGCCTGGCCAATTTAGGGTATGCAACACTGTGTTCCTTCCACCAGCCAAACACTTCACGCTCTTTTTCCATCGTCAACACAGCATGCCTCTGTGCTGTGTACAGCTGCACTTCATCATTTGTGTCTATTTCTTCGTGAACATTCTCCCATTCAACAAATTCGGTCAGTGCTTTTTTTTGGCAGCTGAATGTTCATCGTCAACTAATTTCGTTCCCTTCACAAGGTCTTCAGTTTTAAAGTTGTGGATAAGTATTCGCACTTCAGAACAGACTTCTTCCCTATCATGGCTGGACAACATTCTCAGATGATTAATTATGGCCAGAGAAATATTTCTATCTTGTGCTCGTCATTTACTTCAATTTTCATCAAAATCCACTCTCTGTGCCGTTCCCTGACAACTGCTTGCATTGGAGTATCTGAAGAAAGTGGCATACAGAGTCGTTTAAGTTTTTCAAACCACGGAATTACCAGGTCCAAAGTAGGATACTGGTCTTCCTCGAGTTCCCTCTAAGCTTCAGGAAATAGTTGGAGAAAATCAACCAAAAACTGCAAGACATCGGGGGTGATGTTTTCCAGCCAATAGTTTTCCCCATGCTGTTCCAGTTTCTCGAGTAGCTCATGATAAATATCCTGAATTGAATTCAGTCTCAGATACACAGGACTGTACCTCGTTTCTCCCATTGGAATTACAGTTTTAGACAACTGTGCAGCAAGACCAGACTGTTTAATACATGTCACCAAGGCTTTGGCATGATGTATAGTTTCTACAACATCTGGAGCTTCGGAAGTTAATTTCTTTGGACGAGGTGAATGCCGAAGGTGCGTCGATATGGACTAAGAGCAAGCACTATGCTAGTGCCTTGATCTGTCACCCAGACTTATATATTTAAATTTGCAGGGTCGAATCCAAAAGCATAGCAGCTTAGAAATCGCAAGCCTGATGATTTTGCCAGTTTTGGCGTCCTCCAGTGGAAACATTGTTGTTGTTAAAACATTGACATTAAGTTGAAAATCTACTGTGATGTACTGACAATATATCGACATATGATGGATTTTATGGTAGTTGTCTGTCCACATGTCAGTTGTCATTCCCACATTCACATTCTTCAGTATGTCTGTAATCTGAGAAATTAGTTGTTGTCTCTTTTCTTCGGCCACATCATGACACTTTCTTGAAACTGTATTTGGATTTGGTAACACACTTGACGCTGATACTCGACCATATGTAGCACCCACATTGATAAGCTCTTGTGCTAGCTCAACAAACCCTTCAACAGAGACAGTTAGTAAATGTCGAATATCTTTGCAACAGAGACTCACACATTTGTCTGTAATTTCTGATTTCTTGTGAGTCGGTATGTTTTCTTTTGACTCGACTGTACAAGAAAAGTTAGATACGACTAAATTGGACCTGCTGTGGGTCGATTACAACCTTTTCCAGTGTTCCCCTGCAAGGACGAATTTTCTGTCTTTTTGCTGCCATATCTGAGTAGAAGATTTGCATTGTACAAATCAACTTGAACTTTTACTACTACGGAAAACAATAGCATTGAAATGTTTCCAAATGGAGGATTTACCTTCTCTGGCAACAAGACTGTTAAACATTCTCCAGTAGACAACATTCGTTTTACATCCATAGTGTACTGTAGTGTAGAAACACGTTTGGATGCAGGGAAGTGACAGCATGAGCGCGATGAGGTTTTAGAGACGCTCACTCGCTCACTGCAGAGTGCGGAGTTTGGACTGCACCTTTCCCGCATGACCTTCATATTGAATTGAAGGCTACTTCCCGGAGGCTGCACATTCCAGCCCGATCCGACTCGCGCTCGAATGCTGGACTCGGAAGAGAGACTCGATCCAAGCCAAACCCGACACACGTTATCGGGTTTAATCGGGTTCGGATCAGGTAGACAGTCTGTACCCTGTTTAGTTTAGTTTTAGTTTAGTTATACAGCACTATACCTGCTCTACACAGAACACACCCAGTTTCTATTGTATCCCAAAGTAACTGATATATTTTATCTTCGGTACCAATTCAGTGAAAGGACAGTATTTAACTCAACTTAACGCCTCTGGTAAACCTCAAACCTCCTCGTCTTAAATTAGCCATCTGCCCACTCAGCTTTCTCACAGATGCTAAATCCAGTCGATTTGGTCTAATATTGTTTCACCACTCACCAAACAGCACTGTTAAGGCGGCCCTGTCCATGTGCTAGTGTGAGCTGCTTCGAGACCTGAAAGATGAAAAGAAAAAAAACAGAAATGAGTCTCCTTCGCCATCCCACAGAATTTCAAAGCAGGAAAGCGTTGAATGGAAGTGGATACGAGGCTCAGAGGAAATGGAGTCTTCGCCATAGTTATGTACAACATTAACTAAGATGCTGATGAGAAAGTTGGAAGATCCAAAATGACAGCCTTTGAATATTAGGCAATGATGACTGGGTGAAGGAGGTGCAAAGGACTCAAAAGCCAGAACAACACAAATCCAGTAACAATAACAATCTTCTTACAACACTGTCCCATCCATCCTGAGAAATGAATGCAGTAACTAATCTAATGATACTAAGGAACAGTCTATCAGCTCTCCTCAGTAGAACTAAACTGAACTCAAACCTTTCAGCCTCTGATGAATGCATCGACACAGTCAGAGATAGTGTAGAATTCCATCATGATCGAATGGAAAATATGAATGAAAATGTGGGTGAGAATCTGTAAATGAAGATGGGGTTGTGAATTTGTACATCTCTGTTCCTTACAAAATGATTTTCAACTCAGGTGCCATGTGTAAAAATATTGCAGCTGTTTTTGACAATATCAACGGAGTGAAAGATAATTTCATACAGATATGATCTGTGTTGACCATTTAGAGGAATTTGGAGAGGATCAATCTGAATGAATTTAATTCCGCAATCACTCAGTGATTCAGCATAGTGGTCGGCAGTATATTTCTTACTGCTGAAAAAAAAAAGAAACGGCTCTTAAACTTCCTGGGTCTTGGTTCATACTGGGATGAATAGACATTTTGCCTCCCTCGCAACAGACCTTGCAATGGAGGATGCAGTGTCGCAAATTATGTGGCAATCTTATGCTGCTAGCAAAGTCAACTTTTATCTGTTTCCTTTAAAATATCTTTGAAAAGTATAAATTTAGATGGTCAGCCAGTGGATTAAAGAAAATTATCATACAGCATAGCACGTCGGTGTGACAATAGTAATAAATGAATGTATAAATATTCTGTCTGCTACTGTACCACAAGTGGTGGTAGTTTATCCAACGTTAATTAGTCTTTCATATTCATCTGGCCTCCGACACCAGAAACATCAGAGGAATGTATAATGGCATTAAGAGTGTTTTTGAGCCAACCATCAAGAAGATCGCGCCCCTAAAATCTAAATCAGGGGACATTATCGCTGACCAACGCAAGCAAATGGACCGCTGGGTGGAGCACTACCTAGAACTGTACTCCAGGGAAAATGTTGTCACTGAGACCGCCCTCAATGCAGCCCAGTCTCTGCCAGTCATGGATGAGCTGGACGTACAGCCAACAAAATCGGAACTCAGTGATATAATTGATTCTCTAGCTATTGGAAAAGCCCCTGGGAAGGAGGGCATTACCCCTGAAATAATCAAGAGTGCCAAGTCTGCTATACTCTCAGCACTCTACGAACTGCTTTGCCTGTGCTGCGACGAGGGAGCAGTACCACAGGACATGCGCAATGTCAACATCATCACCCTCTATAAGAACAAGGTTGACTTTGGTTACTGCAACAACTACCGTGGAATCTCCCCGCTCAGCATAGTGGGGAAAGTCTTCACTCGAGTCGCCTTAAACAGGCTCCAGAAGCTGGCCGAGTGTGTCTACCCTGAGGCACAGTGTGGCTTTCGTGCAGAGAGATCCACCATTGACATGTTGTTCTCCTTTCGCCAGCTACAGGAGAATGCTATGAACAACAGATGCCCCTCTTTGTTACTTTCATTGCTCTCACCAAAGCCTTTGATCTCTTCAGCAGACGTGGTCTGGATGACCTCGCAAAGATCGGATGTCCTCCAAAGCTACTAAGTATCATCACCTCATTCCATGACAATATGAAAGGCACAATTCAGCATCTCATCAGACCCATTTCCTATCCTGTGTGGCGTGAAACAGGGCCGTGTTCTCGCACCTACACTGTTTGGGATCTTCTTCTCCCTGCTGCTCTCACATGCGGTCAAGTCTTCAGAAGAAGGAATGTTCCTCCACAAAAGATCAGGAGGCAGGTTGTTCAACCTTGTCCGTCTTCGAGCGAAGACCAAAACACGGAAAGTCCTCATCAGGGAACTCCTCTTTGCTGTCGATGCTGCTTTAACATCTCACACTGAAGAATGTCTGCAGAGTCTCGTCGACAGGTTTGCGGCTGCCTGCAACGAATTTGGCCTAAACATCAGCCTCAAGAAAACGAACATCATGGGACAGGATGTCAGAAATGCTCCATCCATCAATATCGGCGACCACGCTCTAGAAGTGGTTCAAGAGTTCACCAACCTAGGCTCAACTATCACCAGTAACCTGTCTCTCGATGCAGAAATCAACAAGCACATGAGGAAGGCTTCCACTGCTATGTCCAGACTGGCCAAGAGAGTGTGGGAAAATGGCGCACTGAAACGGAACACAAAGGTCCGAGTGTATCAAGCCTGCGTCCTCAGTACCTTGCTCTATGGCAGCGAGGCCTGGACAACGTATGTCAGCCAAGAGCGACGTCTCAATTCATTCCATCTTCCCTGCCTCCGCAGAATCCTTGGCATCAGGTGGCAGGACCATATCTCCAACACAGAAGTCCTCGAGGCGGCCAACATCCCCAGCACATACACACCACTGAGTCAGCGGTGCTTGATATGGCTTGGCCATGTGAGCCACATGGAAGATGGCAGGATACCCAAAGACGCATTGTACAGCGAGCTCGCCACTGGTATCAGACCCACCGGCCGTCCATGTCTCCGCTTTAAAGACGTCTGCAAACGTGACATGAAGTCCTGTGAGATTGATCACAAGTGGTGGGAGTCAGTTGCCAGCGATCGCCAGAGCTGGCGGGCAGCCATAAAGGCGGGGTTAAAGTGTGGCGAGTCGAAGAGACTTAGCAGTTGGCAGGAAAAAAGACAGAAGCGCAAGGGGAGAGCCAACTGTGTAACAGCCCCGACAAACAATTTCTACTGCAGCACCTGTGGAAGAGTCTGTCACTCTAATATTGGCCTTTATAGCTACTCCAGGCGCTGCTCCACAAACCACTAACCACCTCCAGACGCTTACCCATTGTCTCTCGAGACAAGGAGGCCAAAGAGAAGTAATGAGGCGACCAGAACTGCACACTGTACTCAGGTTGTGGCCTAACCAATGAGTTATATAGTTCCAGCAAAACCTCCCTGCTCTTGTATTCAATACCTACCTGGTTGGGAATGTCACTACAGTTTGAAAATATCAAACACTGATCCAACACCCACTCCTAAAATACTCACACTGAACTCCCAACATAGGACTGGGTAGATAATGAGGATTGTTACTGATGGTTGCAACTAGTTTCATCCTGCCTCTGTCTCTCCCTCTCATGTCTGCCTCTCTCCATCTCTCTCTCTCTGCCTCTCCCTATCTCTCTCTCTCTCTCTCTCTCTGTCTGTCTGTCTGTCTCTCTCTCTCCCTCATTCTCCGCCTCTGTCCATCACTCTTTCTGTGTCTTTATCTCACCATCTCTCCCTCTCTCTCCTTGGACAGAAATGATTTTCTCCATTTCTTTGTTAATTTTGAACCAGCAAATCTGGCCCTTTCTGGGTACGTCTCGGCATTTTGAAGATATTAAGCGCATGGGTAAGGCTTCCACTGCTATGTTCAGACTGGCCAAGAGAGTGTGGGAAAATGGCGCACTGACACGGAACACAAAAGTCCGAGTGTATCAGGCCTGTGTCCTCAGTACCTTGCTCTACGGCAGCGAGGCCTGGACAACGTATGCCAGCCAAGAGCGACGTCTCAATTCATTCCATCTTCGCTGCCTTCGGAGAATACTTGGCATCAGGTGGCAGGACTATATCTCCAACACAGAAGTCCTCGAAGCGGCCAACACCCCCAGCTTATACACACTACTGAGTCAGCGGCGCTTGAGATGGCTTGGCCATGTGAGCCGCATGGAAGATGGCAGGATCCCCAAAGACACATTGTACAGCGAGCTCGCCACTGGTATCAGACCCACCGGCCGTCCATGTCTCCGTTATAAAGACGTCTGCAAACGCGACATGAAATCGTGTGACATTGATCACAAGTCGTGGGAGTCAGTTGCCAGCATTCGCCAGAGCTGGCGGGCAGCCATAAAGACAGGGCTAAATTGTGGAGAGTCGAAGAGACTTAGTAGTTGGCAGGAAAAAAGACAGAGGCGCAAGGGGAGAGCCAACTGTGCAACAGCCCCAACAAACAAATTTCTCTGCAGCACCTGTGGAAGAGCCTGTCACTCCAGAATTGGCCTTTATAGCCACTCCAGGCGCTGCTTCACAAACCACTGACCACCTCCAGGCGCATATCCATTGTCTCTCGAGATAAGGAGGCCCAAAAGAAAGAAGCACTGGTCAACACTCGCCCCCTAAGATCTAACAATAAGCCTCCAAATCCAGACGGGCAGATAATGGGGATTGTTTATGAGGTTCTGTCAAGGTCCCCTCACACCCTGAATCCCATTTCCACAGCTTCTAAAGTTTGTCAATTTTTGATAATATTTTTTCAACAATAATAAATGTCACTGCAGTTTAACAATATCAAACACTGATCCAACAGTAGCCCGCAAAACACTTACGCTAGAGCCCCAGTGTTTCATTTTAAATTCAGTTCTTGTGCACAGCCAGTTTTAATGTTTAATTTTATCTTTTTTTTCCAACATTATTAGATGTAAAGTTTCTCCTAGAATCTCACTCTTTCTGTCTCTCGCTGTCTGTCTCTCCCTCTGCCTTCGTTTCCCCCTCTGTCTCTTTCCCTCTCTCTCTCTCTGTATCTGTCTCTCTCCCTCTGTATCTGTTTCTCTTGCTTTCTCCCTGTCGTTCCCACTCGGCATCTGCCTGTTTCCCTCTCTCTCTGTCTCTGACCCTCCATCTCTGTTTCTCTCTTTGTCTCTCTCCCTCTAGCTCTCACTCTCTCTGTCTGTCTCTCTCTCTCCCTTCCCCGCACCCCCCACCCCCCATACCGCTCCCTCGTCTCTGTTCCACTCTGTCCATGTCTCTCTCCCTCCCTCTGTCTCTGGACAACAATGTTTTGAGCCATGTCTTGGTTAATTTTGAACCGGTAACGCTTGTCCTTGTTTGCAATGGTACTGCAGTTTGAAAATGTCAAACACTGATCCAACACTTACCCCTAAAACAGCAACAGTACACCCCAATACCAGACTGGGCAGACAATGGGGATTCTTGCTGGGATTTGGTCAAGGTCTCATTCCGCTACCACTTCTGACTCTCAGTGCCTTTCATTTCACCCCTCTTTCCATTTCTCTATTTGTTTTCATTTCCCTCTCTCCTCTGTCCTTCAACTCCCTCCATTTTATACATGGAGAATGTGCTCCCTCCACTTTACACATAGAGAGGGTGTTCCATCCACGTTATACTTTGAGAGGGAGCTCGCTCCAATTGATACATAGAGGCGGAACACCCTCTAATTTATACAGATGTCATGGTGGGATGTGAACTCTTGTCCCCAGACCATGAGATTGGGCCTCTTGATTACATGACCAGTGATATTATCACTATACGACTGCCTCCCCAATGGACATGGACATTGTCTGTCCCGTAATATCACCCACAGTAGTTTCTAGGCTGTAGCCTTGAACGTGGTCCTGAATCAGAGACTCAAAGTTCATATATTAACTGGGAAAAGCCAGGAACAGAGTTAAACGGGACTATTTCTTTGTCCCTGGAATCAGTGTCTACTGCAGACAGATCAGTTACGACAATAGAAACGCAAAGGTTAATGCAATAATCGAGAAGATGTAAATTACGCCACTCGTGATCGTACCTCCATCCATTATGAGTACATATTTCGAGTTTACTCCCACGAGAGGCTTGACTAATAATATGTAATTGATATTGAAATGATTGTGCTTTATCCAACACTTTATTTACATCAGAGTCAAAGATGCTGATGTAATGTGTTTTTTCAGCTGAGTGCAACTAATAGCAATGATCAGGGGTATGGCAGTGTCAGTGGAGACTTATCCCTTGTATAAATCAGGACCCATTGGAATGAATCAGCTCCTAGTGCCTGCTGGAGCTGTGTTTTGCAGGCTAACAGAAGTCTCTGCTTCTCACAGAAATGGGATATCCAGTAATCTATCAGATAGAAGACATGTACTATCCTGCAGTTGCAGCATTTGGAGTTCCTGGTAAGCTAACATCTCAGCTGTTAATCGTGTAAATCGAAGTTAACTGTGCTGCTGTTCTCGGTATTATTTCTCACTATGTGTGTTACACTGCCACCTGTTCTTTTCTAGCAATTTACTGATGGAATCTCCTCATTATCTACTCCTACAGTCTCGTAGTAGCTACATTTTGTCTTGAATTGTATTGTTTTAAGAGACTCTGGCATTGTTGCTGGATTATTCTGTGTACTGCATGTATTCGAATGAGATGTCTCCGTTAGGATCAAAAATCAGAACATCAGGAGCTTTGCACAATTTCATGATGTGGATCAAAACGGTCCTGGAATATTTTGTATGATTTTTTTTTTCGGTGACTGACAGTGAAACATCTCATGATCGCAATGTTAAAAGGAAACAGCACAATATCCTCCATCCCCAATAATATGGTTCAGTTTAACTGGGATTTCAATGTATTTATTGATTTCCACTGTTATCAAATATTATATTATTCTGTGTGTGTCTGACGTTGCTCCAGAGGTCTGGCTACTGAACTGAGTTTGCTGCTGACACTTTCACATCTCCTTCTCTGCTTCACTGTGCAGCCTTCACTGTTACTGGACTACATTATAAAATAGAAAATACTGATGTGATGATTTATTGGTTTACACTCGATCAGTTCGAATTGCGAGTCTTTCATTTATCTGTAGATTATCGGCTGCAGCGCTGATGATGATGTTTTATTAATTGAACAATCCCACATTCGAACGGTTTACTTGATAATTTATAATTATAATTCAATTTCAATGATTTTGAGGTTTGTCTGGAAGTAGTTTTCGATCCTGTTTATTCCATGCATTTTGGATAAAGTGGAGTGTGGTTGAACAGGTGGAGACTTGGGTGCTCTGTAGACACATGGAATTATTCACAGAGGTTTCACCATTGAACAAACTGACTCTGAGAATGAATCATTAAACATGGGAAAGGTGAACAGTTCATTGGCACAGAATGTTAGGAATAAATCGTATGAGAAAAGTAGTATTAAGAAATAGTTTGCAGGATGTGGGTACTCCAGCGAGCTGGACTTTATTTACCTTCTGTAATCGTGTTTTCAAACATTTCACTGTGACAAAGCACTGCCCAGGTCAATGAAAAAGTTTCACTGCTCGATGCAGCAACAAAGCTGGAAATTTCAGTCCCGGATCCTGACAGATTGCTGCTTTGTCTCCAGGTCTGATCAATAAATTCCCTGTTTCCTGTTCTCTCTCTTCCAGTTAACTTGGTGGCGATTGTGATTCTGTCCCGAGGAAAGTGCGGTCTCTCCAAATGTATCACTGGCTACCTGGTGGGAATGGCAGTGTCTCATCTCCTGGTCGTTATCACTGATCCCGTATTGAGATGGATTGTTGCCATTTATTTCCCAGATTAGTTCCTAAGAATTACTCCTGCGTATTCTCTCATTCTCGTTCTGCTTAATGCAGCCACAGTTATTTCTGTCTGGCTCACAGTCACTTTCACCTTCAATAGATTTGTGGCCATTTGTTGTGAGAAGCTGAAAACAAAATATTGCAGCGCGAAAACAGCGGCTGTGGTTGTCGGAACAGTGAGTGTGCTGGGCTGTTCATTGACTGTCCCCTGGTACTTTACGTTGAAACAAGTTTACATCACTGATAATGTTCCCATGGGTTGTGTTACTAAACCGAGCTTCTATACTTCCCACATATGGGGGGCATTTGAATTGTTTCAGTATATTTTAACCCCTTCTGTCCCGGTCTCTCTGATTTTGCTGTTCAATGTTCTAACTGTCAGACGGATTTTATTCTCCAGTAAAGTCCGCAGGGGATTCCGGGGCCACAGAAAAGGAGAGAATCGCAAGGACCCAGAGATAGAAAATCGCAGAAAATCAATTATTTTACTCTTCACTATATCCGCCAGTTTTATACTGTTATGGGCGACCCGGGTTGTGTTTAACATTTGTAGGCGAATTGCAGTTACTCTGTCTTATGACTCCTACACTGACCCTCTCTTTATCACAAAACAAACAGCAACGATTCTGCAGGTTCTCAGTTCCTGCACCAACACATGTATTTACGCTGTGACCCAGACTAAATTCAGACAGGAGCTGAAGAAGGCGGTGAAATACCCTTTCAATCTCATTAGTAAATTAGTGAAATCACAGCAAGAGGTGACTGGTTTCAAACACTGGAACTAAGTCCCATTTCATATTCCATTCCCTACACATCCACAGTACAGAAAGTACATTTTATATTCACAACACTGAGCACTGAAATGATTTTATATCTGATTCTGAGAATATATTTTATTGGTATTCTGATTTATTAAGTTGTGACTTGCTCTGTATAAGGTTCATGAACTGTTTCTTAATACGTCGCCGTTGCACTGCTCAGCTGGATTCAACTAAACCCACCCTGGACCCAGAGCAAAATGGACAAAGCTACAAATTACAATGATCGTGAGATGGTGAGAAGGGCAGAAACTGCATTGAAACAGGAACACCAGCAGATGGAGATGCTGAGCCACTGCTCATGGATAGATTCTGTGTTCCAGAGAGTTTGACCTTTTGCACAAGTTTGAGGAATTTACCACATGCAAACTGGGGATGCTTTAATGAAATAATTGTAATACAACTTGTGTTAAATGGTTATTATCCTACTACTAATCAGAGGGTTAGATAGGGTGGATAGTGAGAGTCTTTTTCCTCGGATGATGATGGCAAACACGAGGGGACATAGCTTTAAGTTGAGGGGTGAAAGATATAGGACAGATGTCAGAGGTAGTTTCTTTACGCAGAGAGTAGTAGGGGCCCTGCCTGCAACAGTAGTAGACTCGCCAACTTTAAGGGCATTTAAGTGGTCATTGGATAAAAATATGGATGAAAATGGAATAGTGTAGGTCAGATGGTCGGCGCAACATCGAGGGCCGAAGGGCCTGTACTGCGCTGTAATGTTCTAATGTTCTCATATGTCAACACTTGCAACATTATACTGGTTCCAATTTGGAAAATGATTTTGTGCGATTAAAAGTAATGTACAAATAAAACAGCAGCATTAAATGAAACTCAAACAATCATTTTCAGATAAAAACTCTCCAAATAAGTTGTGTTGAGTTTTTTTTTATTGCTAAAGTTAGGGCACAGAGAGAGAGGGCGAGAGAGAGGGAATGGAGAGAGAGAGATGGAGAAATACACAGAGAGATAGAACAAAGAACAAAGAACAGTACAGCACAGGAACATGCCATTCAGCCCTCCAAGCCTGCGCCGATCTTGATGCCTGCCGAAACTAAAACCTTCTGCACTTCCGGGAACCATATCTCTCTATTCCCATTCTATTCATTTATTTGTCAAGATGCCTCTTAAACGTCGCTATCGTACTTGCTTCCACCACCTACCCCGGCAGGAAGTTCCAGGCACTCACCACCCTCTGTGTAAAGAACTTGCATAGCACATCCCCTCTAAACTTTGCCCCTCTCACCTTAAACCTATGTCCCCTAGTAACTGACTCTTCCACCCTGGGAAAAAGCTTCTGACTATCCACTCTGTCCATGCCGCTCATAACTTTGTAAACCTCCATCATGTCGCCCCTCCACTTCCGTCGTTCCAGTGAAAACAATCCGCATTTATCCAACCTCTCTTCATAGCTAATGCCCTCCAGACCAGGCAACATCCTGGCAAACCTCTTCTGTAAACCTCTCCAAAGCCTCCACGTCCTTCTGGCAGTGTGGCGACCAGAATTGCACGCAATATTCCAAGTGTGGCCGAACTAAAGTTCTGCACAGCTGCAGCATGACTTGCCAATTTTTATACTCTATGTCCCGACCGATGAAGGCAAGCATGCCGTATGCCTTTTCCAGCATTTCTTGTTTTTGTTTGTTCAGTTTGCTTACCCACTGTTTTTTTCAGGTTGTTTTCCTTCAGGTTTGCACTTGCTGATGTTCAATATTCAGTATATTCACACCTAATCTGTACTAATGCTTTGTCTTTCAACACACCATTAACAT
Organism: Heterodontus francisci; assembly: GCF_036365525.1. Classification (NCBI taxonomy): domain Eukaryota; kingdom Metazoa; phylum Chordata; class Chondrichthyes; order Heterodontiformes; family Heterodontidae; genus Heterodontus; species Heterodontus francisci. The sequence continues at coordinate 12,538,905 of NC_090391.1, forward strand.
ATTGTTTGCCTTTGCTCCGTGACCTTTTGGTCAGCTATGTGGCCTGGTCCAATCTGCACCTTCTCCTTTGTTATCTCTTGCCCAACCCCCACCTCACTTGTTTATAATCTGTGACTTTTCTAATATTTGTCAGTTCCGAAGAAGGGTCACTGACCCGAAACGTTAACTCTGCTTCTCTTTCCACAGATGCTGCCAGACCTGCTGAGTGAATCCAGCATTTCTTGTTTTTGTTTCAGATTTCCAGCATCCGCAGTATTTTGCTTTTATTATTATGCCGTATGCCTTCTTGACTACCTTATCCACCTGCGTTGCCACTTTCTGTGACCTGTCGATCTGTACGCCCAGATCTCTCTGCCTGTCAATCCTCGTAAGGGTTCTGCCATTTACTGTATACTTCCCACCTGCATTAGACCTTCCAAAATGTACTACGTCACATTTGTCCGGATTAAACTCCATCTGCCATTTCTCCGTCCAAGTCTCCAACCGATTTATATCCTGCTGTATCCTCTGACAATCCTCATCATTATCCGCAACTCCACCAACCTTTGTGTCGTCCGCAAACGTACTAATCAGACCAGCTACATTTTACTCCAAATCATTTATATATACTACAGACAGCAAAGGTCCCAGCACTGATCCCTGCGGAATACCACAAGTCACGTCCCTCCATTCAGAAAAACAACCTTCCACTGCTGCCTTCTGTCTTCTATGACTGAGCCAGTTCTGTATCCATATTGCCAGCTCACCTCTGATCCCATGTGACTTCACCTTTTGTACCGGTCTGCCATGAGGGACCTTGTCAAAGGATTCACTGAAGTCCATGTAGACAACATCCACTGCCCTTCCTTCATCAATCATGTTCGTCACTTCCTAAAAAAACTCTATCAAATTAGTGAGACACGACCTCCCCTTCACAAAACCATGCTGCCTCTCGTTAATAAGTTCGTTTGTTTCCAAATGGGAGTAAATCCTGACCCGAAAAATCCTGTCCAATAATTTCAATACCACTGACATAAGGCTCACCGGCCTATAATTGCCTGGATTATCCTTGCTACCTTTCTTAAACAAAGGAAAACATTGTCTATTCTCCGGTCCTCTGGTACCTCATCTGTAGCCAGTGAGGATGCAAAACTTTCTGTCAAGGCACCAGCAATTTCTTCCCTTGCTTCCCTCAGTATTCTGGGCTAGATCCCATCAGGCCCTGGGGACTTATATACCTTCCTGATTCTTCCTGTCCATTGATATGTTAATACCAGGACAAGAGACCTTCTTTATTCTTCCTGTACTTTGAAATGTTAATACCAGGACAGGAGACCTTACTGATACTTCCTGTCCTTTGATATGTTAATACCAGGACAAGAGACCTTCTTTATTCTTCCTGTCCTTTGATATGTTAATACCAGGACAGGAGACCTTCACGATTCTTCCTGCTCATTTATATTGTAATGCCAGGGCAGCAATGCTTTCAGCCATTTCTTGGTTATTTTTTAACCTGTAACTCATTCCTTGAAGTCTGGAAATATCAAACACCGATCGAAAGCTAACCCCTAAAACCCTCACACTAAACTTCCAAGGCTGGACTGGGCAGATAGTGGGGACTGTTGCTGAGGTTGTGTTTGGGGATTTTACTGACATCACTTTGGATTGCAAATTGTACCCCCTTCCCTCACTTCTAAGGTGTCTCAGGGTTGCTGTGGGATGTAAGTTTTTTTTTCATTGTCTTGTCCGTTTGAACTTTTAATAAAATCTTTTGAATACAATTACATGTAAAGTTTCTCCAACAACCTGTTTTGTCTACCCTTTTCCACTGGTTCTCTCTGTCAGTCCCTATGACCCTGTCTGTCCCTCTCGCTGTTTCCATCACTCTCTCACTCCATGCCTCTCTCTGTCTCCCTCTCTTACTCTCTGCCCTCCTTGGACGCTCTATCCATTTCTCTTTCTCTCTCCCTCGCTTCTTCCTCCCTGCCTCTTACTCTCCCACCCTCAGTCTGTTTCTCAATGTTTCCCTCAGTCCTCTCTCTCAATCCCTCAGTCCCTCTCTGCCTCGCTCACTTTGTCTCCCTTTACTGCAATCGGTGTCTTTCTTCCCCCCCTCTCTCTCTTTATCTATGTCTCACTCTCTCGTTCGCTTGCTCACTCTGTCTGGCTCTCTGTTTCCATCTCTTCTCCCTCACTGACCTCTCTCTCCACCACTCTCTCTCTGCCTGTGTGTCTCTCCCTCCAGCTCTCTCTGTCTCCCTCTCTATGTCTGTCTATGCCTCCAGAACTTTAACTCCGTCTCCCTCCCTTTGTGTCTCTCTTTCTTTCCCCTCCCCTCTCTCTCTATGCCCCCTCTCTGTCTCTCTCTCCCTCCCTCTCTCTGTTTCTGTCACTCTCTCACTCCATGTCTCTCTCTATCGCCCCGTCTTATTCACTCTGTCTTCCGTGCTCTGTCTCTGTCTCTGTCTCGCTGTCTCACTCTCTGATCTCTCTCTCCCCGTCTCCTTCTGTCTATCTCTCTCTCTCACCCTATCTCTCTGCATATCAAGGCCCCACACTCTCTCTGATTCTCTCTCTACTCTCTCTCTACTCTCCTTCTCTGTGTCTCAGTCACTTTGTCTCCCTCTCCCTCCCTCTCACGCTCTCTCCCCCTCCCTATCTCTGTTTCTATCATTCTCCACTCCATGCCTGACACTGTCCCTCTCTTATTTTGCCTATCTCCCTTGCTCTGTCTCTGTCTCTGTCGCGGTCTCTGTCTCTCTCTGTCTCTCTCACTGTCTGCCACTGTTCTCCCTCTCTGACCTCTCTCGCTCTCCCACCCTCTCGCTGTTTCGCTCTTTCCTTATCTCTCTTCCCCACCTTCTCTCTGTTTCTCTATCTCTCTCTGTCTCTCCCCCTTTCTCGCTCCCTCCCTCTCGCTGTCTCTCTTTCTCTCCCTCCGTTGCTCTGTCACTCTCTCTCTCTCTCCCCCTCACTCTCTCTGTCTCTCAAGGCCTCTCTTACGTCGTTTCCCTCTCCCTCACTCTCTGTCTCTCTCTGCGTTGCTCTGTCTCCGTCTCTCCGTCTCTTCTCGCTATCTCATTGTCTATCTCACTCGATTCTCCCTCTCTGACCTCTCTCTCTTTCCCTCCCTCTTGCTGTATCGCTCTCTCCCTCGGTCTCTGTTTATTCCTCTCTCTCTCCCTCGCTCTCTCTTTCTTTCTCTCTGTCTCTTTCCATTATCTCCCTCTCTGTTTCAGTCACTGTCTTACTCCATGCCTCTCTTTGCCTCCCTCTCTTACTCTCTTTGTCTCCCTTTCTCTGTAATATTATCAGCAATATTCAAATACACTTAAATCACAGTTATAAACCAGGTTCAGACAGAGGGAGCACACACACACACACACACACACAAAGAACCAGAGTGGGGAATGTGTCTACTCTCTGGAGAGATTGAAGGGTGGGTTTTGAGAGTGGAACAGGGATCTTCCTCCCCAGTTATATCCTGAGTGAGCTGTTTGCAAACTACAACTATTGAGACTCTGGACACTGACATGTTGGGCTGTCTCTCAATCTGCTCTCTAGCGGGCCTGTCATTTGATATGTTCATCCCAGGACAAGAAATCTTCCTGATTATTTCTGCCCTTTAATATGTTAATACCAGGATAGGAGACCTTCCTGATTCTTCCAGTCCTTTGATCTATTAATACCAGGATAGGGTACCTTCCTGATTCTTCCTGTTCTTTGATATGTTCATCCCAGGACAGGAGACCTTCCTGATTCTTCCTGTCCTTTGATAGGTTAATACCAGGGCAGCAATACTTTCAGACATTTATTGGTTATTTTTTAACCTGTAACTCATTCCTTGAAGTCTGGATGTATCAAACACCGATCGAACACTAAACCCTAAAACCCTCACACTAAGCTCCCAAGGCTGGACTGGGTAGTTAATGGGGACTGTTGCTGAGGTTATATTTGGGGATTTTACTGACATCACTGTGGATTGCAAATTGTACCCCCTTCCCTCACTTCTAATGTGTCTCAGGGTTGCTGTGGGACATAAGTTTTTTTTTTCCATTGTCTTGTCCGTTTGAACTTTTAATAAAATCTTTTGAATACAATTACATGTAAAGTTTCTCCAACAACCTGTTTTGTCTATCCTTTTCCACAGGTTCTCTCTGTCAGTCCCTATCTCTCTGTCTGCCCCTCTCGCTGTTTCCGCCACCCTCTCACTCCATGCCTCTCTCTGTCTCCCTCTCTTACTCTCTGCCCTCCTTGCACTCTCTATCCCTTTCTCTTTCTCTCTCCCTCGCTTCTTCCTCCCTGTCTCTTACTCTCCCACCCTCAGTCTGTTTCTCAATGCTTCTCTCTCTCCTCTCTCTCAATCCCTCTGTCTCTCTTTGCCTCCCTCATTTTGTCTCCCTCAACCGAATTCGGTGTCTTTCTTCCTCCCTCCCCTCTCTGTTATCTATGTCTCCCTCTCTCGTTCGCTTGCTCCCTCTGTCTCGCTCTCTGTTTCCATCTCTTCTCCCTCACTGACCTGTCTCTCTCCACCTCTCTCTCTCTCTGTCTTTGTCTCTCTCCCTCCCCCTCTCTCTGTCTCTCTATGCCTCCAGAACTTTAACTCCGTCTCCCTCCCTTTGTGTCTCTCTATCTTCCCCTCCCCTCTCTCTCTCTATGTCCCCACTCTATCTCTCGCTCCCTCCGTCTCTCTGTTTCTGTCACTCTCTCACTCCATATCTCTCTCCATCGCCCCTTCTTACTCACTCTGTCTCCCGTGCTCTGTCTCTGTCTCTGTCTCGCTGTCTCACTCTCTGATCTCTCTCTCCCCGTCTCCTTCTGTCTGTCTCCCTCACCCTATCTCTCTGTATATCTCTGTCCCACACGCTCTCTGATTCTCTCTCTACTCTCTCGCTATTTCTCTCTGTGTCCCAGTCACTTTGTCTCCCTCTCCCTCGCTCTCTTGCTCTCTCTCCCCCCATCTCTGTTTCCGTCACTCTCCACTCCATGCCTGACTCTGTCCCTCTCTTATTTTGCCTGTCTCCCTTGCTCTGTCTCTGTCTCTGTCTCTCTCTGTATCTCTCGGTCTCTCTCACAGTCTGCCACTGTTCTCCCTCTCTGACCTCTCTCGCTTTCCCACCCTCTCGCTGTTTCGCTCTTTCCCTATCTCTCTTTCCTTCTCTCTCTCCCTCTCTCTATGTTTCTCTCTTCCCCACCTATTTCTCTGTTTCTCCATCGCTACCTGTCTCTCTCCCTTTCTCGCTCCCTCGCTCGCGCTGTCTCTCTTTCTCTCCTTCCGTTGCTCTGTCATTCTCTCTCTCTCACCCTCACTCTCTCTGTCTCTCGAGGCCTCCCTTACGTCGTTTCCCTCTCCCTCACTCTCTGACTCTCTCCGTCTCTCCCTCTCTTCTCTCTTTCTCATTGTCTATCTCACTAGATTCTCCCACTCTGACCTCTCTCTCTTTCCCTCCCTCTTGCTGTTTCGCTCTCTCCCTCGGTCTCAGTTTCGTTCTCTCTCTCTCCCTCACTCTCTTTCTTTTTCTCTCTTACTCTCTCTCCATTCTCTCTCTCTCTGTTTCATTCACTGGCTCACTCAATGCCTCTCTTTGCCTCCCTCTCTTATCCTCAGTGTCTCCCTTTCTCTGTAATATTATCAGCAATAATCAAATACAATCGAATCACAGTTATAAACCAGATTTAGACAGAGGGATCGCTCTCTCTCTCTCTCTCTCTCTCTCACACACACACACACACACACAGAAGCAGAGTGGCGAATGTGTCTACTCTCTGGAGAGAGATTGAAGGGTGGGTTTTGAGATTGGAACAGGGATCTTCCTACCCTGTTATATCCTGAGTCAGCTGTTTGCAAGCTACACCCATTGAGACTCTGACATGTTGTGATGTCTCTCAATCTGCTCTCTAGGATGCCTGTCCATTGATCTGTTCATCCCAGGACAGGAGATCCTCCTGATTCTAACTGTCCTTTGATATGCTAATACCAGGACAGGAGACCTTCCTGATTTTTCCTGTCCTTTTTTATGTTAATACCAGGACAGCAATGCTTTCAGCCATTTTTGTTGGGTTTTTTAAAGCCTGTAACACCTTCCTTGAAGTCTGGAAATATCTAACACCGATCGAACGTTCACCTCTAAAACCCTCACACTAAATTCCCAAGACCGGACTTGGCAGATAATAGGGATTGTTACTGAGGTTGTGTTTGGGGATTTTGCTGACATCAGTGTGGATAGTAAATTGTCTCTCCTCCCCTCACTTCTAAAGTGTCTCAGGGTTGCTGTGTGACGTAGTTTTTTCAATGTCTTGTCCCTTTGAACTTTTAATAAATTCTTTTGAACACAATTACATGTGAAGTTTTTCCAACAGCCTGTTTTGTCCACCCTTTTCCACTGGCTCACTCTGTCGCTCCCTATCTCTCTGTCTGTCGCTCTCTCTGTTTTTGCTACTTTCTCACTCCATGCCTCTCTCTGTCTCCCTCTCTTACTTTCTGCCCCCTTGTTCTCTCCATCTATTTCACTCCCTCTCTTCTTATTCACTGTCGATTACTCTCCCACCCTCAGTCTTTTTCTCTCTGTCTCCCTCTCTCCTCTTTCACACTCCCTCTATCTCTCTCTGCCTCCCTCGCTTTATCTTCCTCTCCGTCAATCTCGGTCATTCTCTTTCCCTCCCTCTCTCCGTCTATCTATGCCTCTCTGTCTCTCTCTGTCTCTCACACACACACTCTCTCTCTCTCTCTCTCTCTCTCTCTCGCTCTCTCAACTTTTGTCACTCTCTCACTCCATACCTTTCTCGCTCTCCCACTCTTACACTTTCTGTCTCCCTTGCCCTGTCTCTGTCTCTCTGTCTTCTCTCTCTATCTCTACTCCTTTTCTGACCTCCCTCTCTCCCCCACCCTCGCTCTGTCTCTATCTCTCCCTCCCTTTCTCTCTCTCCATCTCTTCTCTCTCTCTGACCTCTGTCTTCCCCTCTCTCTTACTCATTCAATTACGAATTCCCCTCTCTGCTACTCTCTCCATGTTTTCTTTCTCTCTTATCTTTCTATCTCGGACTCCCTTTGTACCCTTTTAATCTCGATCTCTCGCTGTGTGCTTCCTAAAAAATGCAGCACACAGCTTTGTGGGAACATTCGCCGACACTCTCCATCCCAATCTCTTCCTCTTTCTCTCTGGTTATCTGTGCCTATTGCTACCTTTTCTCTCTATGTTATTCTCTCTCCACATCTATCCCTATTTTTTCTTACTGTTACTCTCTCCATCTGGTTGGAGGAAGAGAAAGAGAGGATTATACAAAGGCGGCTTTACCCTGTAGCTATCCCCACGCTGTATCTGCCCTGAGAGTGTTTGATGGAACAGAGAAGACAGAGATATACTCAGTAGCTAACTAATAGCTTGGCAGCATGTGATGGGACTGTATACGTGCAACTTTACTCTTTATCCCTGAAATCTAGATAGTTAAGGCTGATTTTGTCAAAGTTTAAAGTTGTGAATGGGATGCCACTAAAGTGGGCTGCTTTGTCCTTGATGGTGTCGAGATTCTGGAGTGTTCTATGTACTGCACAAATCCAGACAAGTGGAGAGATTCCATCACACGCCTGACTTGTGTCGTGCAGGTGGTTGAAAGGCTTTGGAGAGTCAGGGGGTGAGTCACTTGTAGCCACAGTATTGATGCGATTTCTTCAGTTCGGTTTCTGGCCAACGTTTCCCCAGAATGTTGATTCTGGGGGATTCAGCGATGGAATAATGTTTTGAATGCTAAGGGGAGGTCGTTGGATTCTCCATTGTTGGAGATGGTCATTGCTTCTGTGTGTGTGTTTATCTCTGTGTGTGTTTTTCTGTGTTGGGATCGAATTCCTCATTATACTGCCTCATAATTGAATAGTTAGCAAAATGAATGGTCATGGAATAAACTGGACAGTGACACAGTGCATACGATATTGACTAAGGGACGGAACACAGAGAGTAATGGTGAATGGTTGTTTCAGACTGGAGGGCGGTATCTATAACTGACATAATATTGAACACTTCAATTCAATCTCCCCTCAACGCTCTTTGTTCTAAGGAGACCAAACCCTACTTTTCCAAACTAACCTTCTAGCCAAAATCCCCCATCCCTGGAAGCATTCTTGTAAATCTCCTCTGCATCCTCTCAAGGACCCTCACCTCCTTCCTAAAGTGTGGTGACCAGAACAGGAAACAATACTGCAGTTGTGGCCTAACCAGATCCTTATAAAGGTTTAGCATAACATCCCTGCTTTTGTATTCACTGTATACGGTGTCCACTGTGTTATCGTGGTATTCCCAGGGGGTTGGATTAAGACCACTGATCTTTTTCATATATATGAATGACTTGGACTTAGATTTACAGAGCATAACTTCAACATTGTGCCATCTGCAATATAATAAACAAGGAAGGGAATAGTAGCAGACTTCAGGAGGATGGAGGCAGTCAGATGAAATGGACAGGCACATGGCAGGTTAATTTCAATACTGAGAAATGTTAAATGATGCATTTTGGAAGGAAAGCTGAGGGGAAGCGATATAAACTAAATGGTACAATGTACAAATGGGTTCAGGTATCGAGAGACCTGGGAATTCATTTCTGTGTTATTTTTTTCCTGCCTTAAAGATTCAATTTGGGGCTTGGTAACTTTCAATTGAATCCAGTGACAGCAGATGTGTTAGAAAATGTGCCAAAAGCTGTTTCCATTCAGACAGTCCTGCATTGTGGAGGTGAGAGCTATCTTTGCAGAGACAGAAAATAGAGGTGTTTGAATGGGCTTGTATGTTTTGGTTGATGGAATGAGATTTGAATTTGATTTGTGTCCCTTACAGATACACAGGATTGAATGTATTTACACGACACCACATGAAGGGAACAATATACAAAACCTCAGACAGTCAGACAATAGCAGTCGGAAAGTGAATCTCTTTTTTTAATGGTTTTCATTTGAAGGCCTGGGCTGATGAATGAAAAGGCAACAGTTCAAACCTCACACTGGTCTGTTGTGAATTTGAATTCTGCATTTAAAAAAAAAAACGTAAATCTGGAATTAAAAACTTCTCGGATGGAATGAAACACTCCGATCTGCGAGTGCAAAGACTCAATTTCGCTGTATTTATTAACAATTTAAGATGATGGCGTAGAATGCCAGATACTCAAATTTTTTGATGACAGCATTTTAAGCAGTGTAGCTGGGAGCATAAATTTTCAATGAGATATTAATATCTTAAGTGAATGGGCAAAACTGTGGTGGCTGGATTTCAATGTCAGCAAAAAAAGAATAGAAGAGAGTACATTATAAATGGTGAAAAACTAGTAACACTGGAGGTCCAAAAAGACTTGAGGTGGTGGTGATGGGTGTTGGGGGTGGGGGGAGGGGGTGGTCCATGTTCATTTGTGTGCAGCGTAGATTTACAAGACTGATAACTGGACTCCAAGAGTTAAATTACGAAGTGATATTACACAAAGGCAGGATTAATTCCCTGGAATTTAGGAGGATCAAGGTAATTTGATCAAGGTTGTTGAAATATTAAGGGGAACTGATGGGGTAGTGGAAGCAAGTATTTCTGTAGCTTTGGAGCATAGGAGCAGGAGTAAGATATTCAGCCAATCAAGCCTGCCCCACCATTCCATACGATCATGGCTGGTCATCCATTTCAAAGACATTTTCCCACACTATCCTCATATCCCTTTATCTCGTTGGCATTTAGAAATCTGTCAATCTCTGTTTTAACATACTCAATGACTGAGCTTCCACAGTCCTCTGGGGTGGAGAATTCCACTGATTCACAACCCTCTGAGAAAAGAAATCTTTCCTCATCTCTGCCCAAAGTGAATTCCCCCTTACTTTGAAATTTTGTCCCTTGGTTATAGACTCCCCAACCGGGGGAAACATCTTACCTGCATCTACCCTGTCAATCCCTTTGTAGATTTCAGTGAGGTCACCTCTCATTCTTCGAAACTCAAAAGAATACAGGCTCAATTTCCCATATGTCTCTTCACAGGGTTGTCCTACCATCCCGAGAAAATTCTGGTGAGCCTTCGTTGCACTCCCTCTATGGAAATAATATCCTTCCTAAGATTAGGGGGCCAAAACTGCACACAGCTGCGGCCTAACCAAGGTTCTTTATAACTGAAGCAAGACTTCACTACTCCTGTACTCAAATCCTCTTGCGATAAAGACTAACATACCATTAGACACGCTAATTGCTTCCTGCATCTGCATGTTAGCTTTCAGTGACCTATTGATGAGGACACCCAGGTCCCTTTGCCCATCTATACTTTCTAATTTCTTAACATTTAAGCAACACTCTGCACATCAATTCCTCCTTCCAAAATGGATAACCTCACATGTGTCTTCATTATATTCCATACACCACATTCTTGCCCACTCACTAAGTCTGCCCAAATTCCCTTGAAGCCGCTTTGCATCTTCCTCACAACACCCATTCCCACATAGTTTTGTCTCATCCGTAAACTTGAAAATGTTACACTTGGTCCCCACATCCAAATCATTGATATATATTGTGAACAGCTGGGGCCCAATCACTGATCCATGTCGTACCCCACTAGTCACAGCCTGCTAACGTGAGAGTGACCCGTTTATTCCTACTCTCTGATTTCTAACTGTTAATCAATCTTTAATCAATGCTACTATATTACCTCCTATCCCATGTGCTTTAATTTTGCTAAGAAAGCTTTCTCAAAATTTCTGGATACCTGTCCACTGACTCCCCTTTATCAATTCTGTTTGTAGCATCATCAAAAAATTCCAACAAGTTCGTCAAACATGATTTCCCATTCAGAAATCCATGTTGACTCTGCCCAATCCGATCATTATAAACAAGTGCCCATTTACAACATCCTTTTTAATAGATGTCTGCATTTTCCTAACTACTGATGTAGGACTAACAGGTCTGCATTTCCCTGTTTTCTCTCTCCCTCCCTTCATAAATAGTGGGGTGACATTTACTACCTTCCAATCTGCAGGATCCTTTCCACAAACTATATAATTTTGGAAGATGATCACCAATGCATCAATTATCTCTATAGCTACCTCTTTCAACACTCTGGGATGTAGAATATCAGGTCCTTTTAATTTCTCCAATACAGCCTTCTTACTAATACTAATTTCCTTCAATTCATCTTTCCCCTAATCCCTTGGATCGCTAATTCTGGAAGATTTCTTGTATCTTCCTCATTCAAGACAGACACAAAGTAATCATTTAGTTTCACTGCCATTTCTCTATTCCCCATTATAAATTCTCCGGATTCTGCCTGTAATGGACCCACATTTATCTTAGCCAAACGTTTCCTTTTTATGCATCTATCGAAACCTTTACAGTCCATTTTTATGCGTTTATGCTTGGGGGAGTCTGGGACTAGTGAAACATTGCTTAAAAAATAGAGGCAGACCTTTCAGGAGTGAAGTTAGGAAACACTTCTACACGCAAAAGGTGATATTAGTTTGGAAAATAAAAGCAAAATACAGCGGATTCAGGAATTCTGAAATAAAAACAAGAAATGCTGGAGCCACTCAGCAGGTCTGGCAGCATCTGTGAAAAGAGAATCCCAGTTCCGATGAAGGGTCACTGACCCGGAACGTTAACTCTGCTTCTCTTTTCACAGATGCTGCCAGACCTGCTGAGTGGTTCCAGCATTTCTTGTTTTTATATTAGTTTGGAACTGTCTTCTGTAAACAAACATAGAAGCTAAATCAATTGTTCATTTTTAAATCGAAGGTTTACCTCATCGAATGCCTTTTGGAGACTGAAATATTCTTCTGTCACTCTCTGTCCCTTGGGCAGTGTGTGTGTGTGTGTGTGTGTGTGTGTGTGTGTGTGTGTGTGTGTGTGTGTGTGTGTGTGTGTGTGTGTGTGTGTGTGTGTGTGGCTGTGTGTGGCTGTGTGTGGCTGTGTGTGTATGTCTGTTTTTACGTGTTTGTTTGTGTGTGTGTCTGACTGTGTGTGCGTCTGTCCGTCTGTGTTTGTCTGTGTGTCTTTGTTTTTGTCTGTGTTTGTTTGTCTGTGTGTGTGTGTGTGTCTGTAGGTGTGTGTGCTTGTCCATGCCTGTGTTTATCTGTGTGTGTGTGCGTCTTGGTGTTTGTCTCTATGTGTGTCTGTGTGTTTGTGTCTCAGTGTACATGTTTGTGTTCGTGTTTGTTTTCCTTGTGTGTGAGTCGATGCCTATTTCTGTCTCCTTTCTGAGGACCTCCGTAAAACTGCACATACATCTGTTTGCCATTTTAAGTTGACTGGCTGCTTTTGATGACACCACAACTACGGAGGGTGCACTTCCTGATGCAAGCTGGTAGGAAACCCGCATCCTGCTATTTAATGGTATATTCTCTATGCTTTGTATACTGTCCTTGATTATTCCCTAACAGTTCTTCAAATCTGATATTGATTACTGCTTGAAAGTCTCAAAGTTTACTTCCCTCTCACGGCTGATTAAACGTTTAAGTTTACCACAGTGCTTTGAAAACATCGAACTCTGCTCCCACACCAACAAAATATTTTATATGATGGGACGCTGCATATGTTGTTACACGCAGTACCTTCATTTTGCAATAATATGTTATAATCTTTATTCAGATAACTCCCATCCCACAGCGGCAAAATTTCACTGGGTCAACATTAAGAACAAATACTAAAACATTACAGAAAGCAAGGCTCACAAATTCAACACAAGTTTCCTTTTCTGGGATTCGCTGGTCCGTTCTGATTTTCTGTTGCGTGGCATCAGCCTAGGTTTTGTGCTCTGACCTGAAGCCACAATTTTATAACTCAGAGGCAAGACTACTACCCACCGAGCTACAGCTGGGTCCAGTGTTCCATAGGATATTTAATTGTTGTGTGCGGCCAGTTTTTTTTTATGTATTCATTTTTTGTCGCGTTCACAGTCCCTTTTTTTTGTTAGCAATTTTTGCCGACGTGTGTGAATTATCACCAAACAGGACCAGCGTGAAACCTTCCAGGCTGCTGTATTCAGCTTTGCAGGAACTCTGAAGGACACTCTCCATCCCAGTCTCTTCCTCTTTCTCTCTGGTGCACTCTCCTCAATGCTAACTTTCCCTCTCTCTGTTATTCTCTCTTCATCTTTATCCTTGCCTTTCTCAATGTTACACTCTCCATCTGGATGAAAGAGGAGAAAGAGAGGCATATTTAGAGGCAGCTTTACTCTGTATCTAACCCCACACTGTACTTGCCATGGGAATGTTTGATAGGCTAGAGAAGACGGAGATTTACTGTGTAGCTGACTCCAGGCTGTACTCGGCTTGACAGCATTTGATGGGACAGTGCAGACCGAGTTTTACTCTGCATCCCTGGAATTTAGAATGTTAAGGGGTGAATTGATCAATGTTTACACGATAATAATGGAAACTGATGTGGTAGATGGAGAGAAAGTCTTCTCACTAGTTGGGGGAGTCTCGGACGAGGGGCACTGTCTAAAAATCGAACATTAGTCGAAAACCGTTTCAAGGATGAAATTAAGAAACACTTCTACACGCAAAGGGTCGTAGAAGTTTGGAACTATCTTCCACAAATGACCCCTCCCTATCTCTGCAATCTCTTCCAGCTCCACAATCCTCCAATGTCTGTGATCCTTTAATTCTGGCCTCTTGAGCATCCCCAATTTGAATCGTTCCACCTTTGGTGGCCGTGCCTTCAAGCTGCCATGGTCTTGACTCTGAAATTCCTTTCCTAAATCTCTCCATCTCACCACCTCTCTTTCCTCTTTGAAGACGCTCCCTCAAACCAACCTCTTGCTTTTGGTCATCTAATCTAATATATCCTTAAATGACTCTGTCATTTTTTAAATCTTCTTTATTCACTTTTTGGATGTGTGCGTTAATGGCCAGGCTAGCATTTATTGCTCATTAGTATTCGCCCTTGAGATTGTGGTGGTCAGCCTCTTTCTTGAACCACTGCAGTTCATGTGGATTAGGTACAGCTACATTGTTGTTGGAAAGTGAGTTCCAGTATTTTGTCCCAGTGGCAGTGAAGCAGCAGTGATCTTATTCTAAGTCAGCATGGTGTGAGGCTTGAAGGGAAACTTGCAGGTGGTGGTGATTCCATACGTGCTTCCTGTTGTTTCGCTCTCTCTCTCCCTACCCGCCACCCCACCCCTGCTTCTTTCGGGACCTCCCTGTCCTACTGTCCCTCTCTTGTCATAAAAACCTAAGAACAGAAGAAATAAGAGCAGGAGTAAGCCATAAGGTCGCTCAAGTCTGCCCCACCATTACCTACTGAACCTTTGCTCTACTGCCTGTAAGGCAAGTATATCCTTTCCTAGGTGTGGAGACCAAACCTATACATTGCACTCTAGTTATGGTCTCACCAATTGCAGTACGACTTCCTTACTGTTGTACTCCAATCCATTGCAATAAAGAGCAAGAAAAAATTTGCCTTGCTTTTTGCACCAGCATGTTAACTTAATGGGATTTTTTGTGCAAAGACACCCAAATCCCTCTGAACACCAACATTTAACAGTTTCTCACGAGGGAAGATCACGTGGCGGATGAAATTTGGTGCAGAGAAGTGCGAAGTAATGTACTTTGGTAAGACTGAGGAGAGGCAATGTAAATAAAGGATACAATTCTGAAGTGGGTGCACGATCAGAGAGACCTAGGGATATCTGTGCACATACTGAAGGTGGCAGGGCTAGTTGAGAAAGTGGTTAAAATGCATGTGGGATCCCAGGCTTTGTAAATAGAGGCTTAGAGCATAAAAGCAAGCAGGTTATGATGAAACTTTCTAAAACACTGGTCCTTCCTCAACTAGCATTGTGTCCAATTCTGGACACCGTGCTTTAGGAAGGATTAGATTAGATTAGATTTGAGATACAGCACTGAAACAGGCCCTTCGGCCCACCGAGTCTGTGCCGAACATCAACCACCCATTTATACTAATCCTACACTAATCCCATATTCCTACCAAACATCCCCACCTGTCCCTATATTTCCCTACCACCTATCTATACAAGTGACAATTTATAATGGCCAATTTACCTATCAACCTGCAAGTCTTTTGGCTTGTGGGAGGAAACCGGAGCACCCGGAGAAAACCCACGCAGACACAGGGAGAACTTGCAAACTCCACACAGGCAGTACCCGGAATCGAACCCGGGTCCCTGGAGCTGTGAGGCTGCGGTGCTAACCACTGCGCCACTGTGCCGCCCTAAATGTGGGGCATTAGAGAGGGTGCGGAAAAGATTCACGAGCATGTTTCCAGGGATGAGGAACTTACTTCTCTCTTGTGTTTTCACAAAGATCACGCTGGCAAATTCAACAGTGGCTACTTTGATTGAGTCCCATTGTGTCTCTTGCACATTCTCAAAGGATAGCAGGTGTAACTGTCGTCATGGTATGCAGCTGAAAATTAATCAGCTACATTTTCATTTTGGTCCATATTTACAGTGCACATGGCACCTTACTGTTGTAATAAGGTCATATACTTACCTTTCATCACATTGAAGCCAAATTTCACTAGGTCAATATTATCACTCAACACTGAAGCATTTCAGAAAGCGAGGCTCACACATTCAACACAAGTTTCCTTTTCTGAGTCTTGCTGGTCTGTTCTGATTCTCTGAGAGATTACTGGTGCTTATCCTCCACATGAGCAGTCCTCCTAATCCCGTGTGCCTGACCTGCTTCTAAACCCGGCATCCGTTTACATAAAGGTAAGTGACAGTGGAGCGTCTCGGTGACTGAGGCAGGTGAGTCTTGAACCTGAACCGGGCACAGTGAGTGGTCCGGGTTGATGCGACATTCCACAGACAGTTTAAATGGAACTTTATTCTGTATCTATCCCGTGCTATACCTTCTCTGAGAGTGTTTGATGGGGAGGTGCAGACAGGGAGAGTTATGCCTTACCCATTTTAAACATGGAAAATTTATTCCTTCAAGTGCATATCCAAGAGATTGTTTTAAATGTGATGAGGGCTTCTGCCTCTACCATCCTTTTAGGCATTGAGTTCCAGACCCCCACCAGCCGCTGGGAGAAAAAAACTATTGATGTGTTTCGTTCAGTTAAGTTTGATGTCACTGTGTCCCCAGGATGTTGATGCTGGTGGATTTAGCGATGGGATAATGCTTTTAATGCCAAGAGGAGGTGGTTGAATTCTCTCTTGTTGCAGATGGTCATTGCCTGGCACTTGTGTGACCTGAATGTTACTTGCCACTGGCCGGCCCAAGCCTGAATATTGTGCGGGAGTTGGTGCATGCGGCTCCGGATTGCTTCATTATCTCAGGAAAAAGTAACGTGGATGCTGGAAATCAGGAACACGTCGAGCTGAATCACTAATTCTGTTTCTCTCTCCACAGATGCTGCTTGACCTGCTCAGTATTTCAAACATTTTCTGCTGGGATTTCATTATCTGAGCAGGTGCGAATGGAATGGAAGACTGTGCATTCATCAGTGACCATCCTACTTCTGAGCTACAATGGAGGGCAGGTCATTCAGGAAGCAGCTGAAGATGGTTGGGCCTAGGACACTACCTTGAGGAACTCCTGCAGTGATGTCCTGGGACTGAGATGTTTGACATCCTTCAACCACAACCATCTTCCTTTGTGCTCGATATGACTCCAACCAGCGGAGAGTTTTCCCCCTGATACCCACTGACTTAAATTTTACTCGGGCTCCTCGATGCCACATTCGGTCAAACGCGGCCTTGATGTTAAGGTTTGTATCTCTTCCCATTAGCAGACAAGAGTGAATCGTTCCCATTGACCCGTTGTGTACTGAACCGGCTCTGCTTCTTCACAGCCTGATACAGGACTGTACACGACAGATTAATGTAGCCCATTAAACATTCGCTGAGCAGTTCAGAAGAGCTTAGGAACAGAGTACAGTTCCTTCAACATTCTCTCTCTGCCTTCCTTTCTCTGTCTCTCCCTCCTGCTATCTCTGACACTAGGACAGGGACAGAGACAGAGAGAGAGTTAGATATGCAGGCAGACAGAGTGCTGTACAGAGTGACAAGGTTGGAGAGAGAGTGATTGCTGCGGCGGATTGAAAGGGAAAATGTTAGATATGTTAATTTGATGTAATCCTTCACTGCAGTTTTCACAAACATATAAGAGATAGGTATGGGGAGAGAAACATTGGGAGAGAGGGAGAAATGTCGATGAAGTTGGGGCCCAGGCAGACACATTTGTTGGTCGTGAAGGAATAGCCTCCATTTAAAGATCCAGCAAACTATTCCACTATGGGAGCTATCACATCCTCATGATAATATTTGTGGAAATTGTGATATCTATGAGCCCGCTTATGGACCTCTGTGCTAAGGGAAATAGGTTTTTCCCATCTACTTAATCTAGGCCCCTCATAATTTTCTACACCTCAACTCAATCTCCCCTCAACCTCCTCTATTCCAAAGAAAAAAACATGTCCAATCATTCCTTTGGATTTCTTTGTAATTTTGGAACTCTATTCTGCAAAGGGCAATTCATAGAGTCATAGACGTATACAGCACAGAAACAGGACATTCGTCCCATTGTGTCCGTGCCGGCCATCAAGCACCTAACTATTCTAATCCCATTTTCCAGCACTTGGGCCGTAGCCCTGTATGCTATGGCGTTTCAAAAGCTCATCTAAATACTTCTTAAATGTTGTGTGGCTTCCTGCCTCTACCACCTCTTCAGGCAGTCCGTTCAAGATTCCAACCAGCCACTGCGTGATATTTTTTTCTTCAGTTCCTCTCTAAACCTCTTGCCCCTTACCTTAAACCTATGCCTAAAATAAAAACAAGATATGCTGGAAATACTCAGCAGGTCTGGTAGCATCTATGGAGAAAGAAGCAGAGTTAACGTTTCAGGTTAGTGACCCTTCTTCAGAACTCGCAGATATTAGAAATGTGAAAGGTTTTCAGCAAGTAAAGCGTGGATGGGCCAAGAGATTATAAAGGAGAAGGTGTAGATATGACAAGGGGACAGAGAATAACCGACAAGAAGGTCATGAAGCAAAGGTAAACAATATGTTAATAGTGCGTTGAAAGACAAAGCATTAGTACAGATGGGGTGTTAACGGACTGAAAACTGAACAGCCAAAAGTACAAACATGAAAAAAACAGTGGGTAGGCAAACTGAACAAACTAAGATAAAATAAAATAAACACAAAAATATATCAAGGAAAAAGTAAAAAAAAAATTAAAGCAACTAAAAATAAATGTAAAAAGGGGGGCCCGTCATGCTCTGAAATTATTGAATTCAATGTTCAGTCTGGCAGGCTGCAGTGTGCCTAATCGCGAAAAGATATAGAACAAAGAACATAGAACATTACAGCGCAGTACAGGCCCTTCAGCCCTCGATGTTGCGCCGACCTGTGAAACCATCTGACCTTCACTATTCCATTTTCATCCATATGTCTATCCAATGACCACTTAAATGCCCTTAAAGTTGGCGAGTCTCTGGCGATGTTCCTCTGGCGTGCGTTGATGTTCACTGGAACGCTGCAGCAATCCCAGGATAGAGATGTGAGCATGAGAGCAGGGGGAGTGTTGAAATGGCAAGCAGCCAGAAGGTCGGGGTCATGCTTTCGGATTGAGTGGAGGTGTTCCACAAAGCAGTCACCAAGTCTGTGTTTGGTCTCCCCAATGTAGAGGAGACCACATTGTGAGCAGCGAATACACTGTACTACATTGAAAGAAGTACACGTAAATCGCTGCTTCACCTGAAAGGAGTGCTTGGGGCCTGGGTTAGGGAAGAGAGAGGGAGTAAATGGGCAGGTATTACACCTCATGCGGTTGCAGGGGAAGCTGCCATGGGAAGGGGATGAGGTGGTGGGGGTAAGGGAAGAGTGGAGCGAGGTCTCATGGAGGGAACAATCCCTTTGGAATGCTGACAGGGGAAGGGAAGGGGAAAATTCAGTTGGTAGTAGCATCACACTGGACGTAGCGGAATTGGCAGAGGATTTCCTTTGGATATGGAGGCTGATGGGGTGGAAAGTGAGGTCAAGGGGAACCCTGTCACGGTTCTGGGAGGGAGTGGAAGGGGTAAGGGTAGAGGTGCAGGAAATGGGCCAGACACGGTTGAGGGCCTGTCAACCACAGTGGGAGGAGGGGGGGCGGGGAATCCTCGGTTGAGGAAAAAGGAAGACATATCAGAAGCGCTGTCATGAAAAGTAGCATCATCAGAGCAGATGCGTCGGAGATGGAGAAACTGGGAGAATGTAATGGACTCCTTACAGGAGGCAGGGTGTGAAGAAGTATAGTCGAGGTAGCTGTGCGAGTCAGTGGGCTTATAACGGATATTAGTAGGCAGCTTATCACCAGAGATGGAGATAGAGAAGTCGAGGAAGGGAAGGGAAGTGTCGGAGATGGACCATGCAAAGGTGAGAGAAGGGTGGAAATTAGAAGCAAGTTGATAAAGTTTTCCAGTTCGGGGGGGTGGGGGGGAGCAGGCAACGGCATCGATACCATCATCAATGTACCGGAAAAAAGAGTTGGGGAGGGAGCCTGAATAGGACTGGAACAAGGAATATTGACATATCCCACAAAAGTACAGGCATAACTAGGACCCATGCAGGTACCCATTGCAACACCTTTTACTTGAAGAAGGTGTTTGGAGTTGAAGGAAAAGTTGCTCAATGCGAGAACAAGATTAGTCAGCCGGGGGAGGGTCGTAGTGGAAGGGGACTGGTTGGGCCTCCTTTCAAGAAAGAAGTGGAGAGCCCTCAAACTGTCCTGGTGGGGGGTGGAGGTGTGGAAATATTGGACGTCCATAGTGCAGAGGAGGAAGTTGGGGCCAGGAAACTGGAAATTGTCCAAATGACGTACGGCATTAGAAGACTCACGGATGTAGGTGGGAAGAGACTGGACGAGCGGTGAAAAGATAGAGTCAAGAAAGGGAGAAATACGTTCAGTGGGGCAGGAGCAGGTTGATGCAATGGGTCTGCCAGGACAGTTTCCACAAACATGACTGCACTGAAACACATTATCTTCTCATTGATCTCAAAGTGGGTCATTGATGTTGGCAAATTGGCTGCCGCATTTCCTGAATTACAGCAGTGACGAGTTTTCCAAAGTCCTCCACTGGCTGTAGAGTGCTCGGGACATCTTGTGTCCTGAATAAAAATGCACGTTTTCTTCCTTTATCTGGAGTTTCCCCAGCACCTTTGCAGATTACAGGCTCAGATAGCAGACACTAACTCCCTCCCACTCTCTCCACAGGAAAAACTGGCAGGCAAACCGAGGAAGACGACGTGCATTCAGGAACTCACCCAGATGGAGCAAGAATCTCTGGACATCAAATGTCTCGGCAGCTGAGGAAGAATGCAGAATGACAGTGTTGGAGGCCGGTTGACAGTGGGTAGAAACCAAATTCTGTTATCCTCTCTCTTCCTTTAACCAATCACGTGGGCGTTGTGGCACCCCTGCACTCACATTTTCCTGCCCCTCATCTTGCTGCTGTCCAAACTTTTCATCACTCACTGATATTTGCCCCTTTCCCCTCTGTTCGAGGTCTGAGCCATTACTTGGGTACTGCTGTGAAATAGAGGCCTAGCTAACAGAAAATGCTTTTTCACTGCCTGCAAGCTCTTAGTACACCAAGTTGGGATTCTCTGGTGGAGGAGATAACCAGTTGTCAGGATGCATGGAGAGTGAATAATTCAGGAATGGTAAGCAGAAGCAGGCCACGGTGGAAAGGAGAGTTCAGGAGGCGGATGGCCAAAGGGCAAGCTCAGCTTCCAGCACTGACGAAGAGCACAAGGATGGAGAGTTCACCTGTCCAGCCTTCAAAAGGAGGATACTCCATGTGCATCATCAACTGCTGGAGGCACTGGAAAACCTGTCCAGGAACTCTCTCACCCTGTCTGAGAGGATGGATGAGTCTCTGCCCATACTTGGTGATGCTTTGCCACAAGACCTCACCACCTTGCAGCCCACCATGAAGCCTGTGGTCAGCTCCACAGACATCGCAGTGATGCCCCCTGCCCAGGAGCCGATGTTCCCCGCCCTGTCATCGTTGATCGCGGCTCACACTGGCGTCATTCAGGCTTTAACTTGTACCATCTCCTCCGGCTTGGAAAGGTTGGTGGGATATATTGACAGCGGTGTCTGTCGTGTCACAGTTCTGTTGCTGTCCGCTATCTCACTGGTCCGTGCTGAGTTCCGTCCACATGGGGCTGGCACCGTGTGAGTGGCACACCCTGCACTATCTTGGTGCGACAGTGTATTCGTGCCCGCGCCCATCCCTCAACCCACCATTGCCCCACGGCCAGGAAGCGGGCTAGACCAAACTGCACAGGCGACAGCAGTGATACTGCAGACTGTGAGCAAGACCCCTCAGACTCGGGCTCTGAGGGACCACAGTCCATGAGCATCTAGTAAAACCTGACTGATGACCGTACACTGCACAATCCTCATGCTGAAACTATGGGAGCTCCTTTGGAAAACACTAGAGTAGCACAGAGGGTTGATATATTGTTAATAATGTTGGCACACAGTTTTTGCATACGTGATTTAAATGTTAAAACTTTGAAATTCAGACTCTGTAATCCTGGATGGATGTAATGTCAGCAGTGAAGAAATACTTGCATTTCTATAGCGCCTTTCACGACTCCAGTGCTTCACCGAACGCTCAACTTCCAATGAAGTACACTGGGAAGTGTAGTCGCTGTTGTCACGTAGGAAAATTGGAATCCAGTTTCTGCACAGTAAGATCCCGCAAACAACAATATTCCAAAACCCAGATAATTTGTTGCAGTAATGTTGGCTGAATGATAAATATTAGACCCCAGGACACCGGGGAGAACGCACACCCCACCACCACTACTGCTCTTCTTCAGACTAATGCCATGGGATCTGTTACATCTACCTGAGAGGACAGACGGCGTATTATTTTAATGACCCATCTGGTCGACGGCACTTCTGACAGAGCAGCACTCCCTCAGTACTGGCACTGACGTGTGCGCCGAGATTTCCAACTGAAATTGAATTCACCATCGTCCATCTGAGTGCAATTCAAACTGGCTTTACAATTTCGAAATATTCAACTCAATACAAAACTTCTCAGTATCTTATGATGGTATAGAACCTATGATCAAATGCCTTTGGAAGTCCATATACACCACACTCACCACATTACCCTCATCAGCCCTCTCTGTTACCTCACCAAAAAAAAAAGCTCAATAACTAAGTCAAACACCAATTGCCTTACACAAATCCCTGCTGGCTTTCC
The DNA here is from genome assembly GCF_036365525.1 of Heterodontus francisci. Classification (NCBI taxonomy): domain Eukaryota; kingdom Metazoa; phylum Chordata; class Chondrichthyes; order Heterodontiformes; family Heterodontidae; genus Heterodontus; species Heterodontus francisci. The sequence goes on from NC_090391.1 coordinate 12,561,061, forward strand.
TTAATTAATCTACCTTTGTCCATGTGACTATTAATTTGGTGCAAATTATATTACGAAATGTTGTCCCACCACCGAGGTTAATTTGACCGAACTGCAAGTACTGGGCTTAAATTTGCACCCTTTTTTGAACTGGGTTGTATCAATTGCAATTCCCCAGTGCTCTGGCACCACCCCGAGTAGAAGGAAGACTGGAAAATTATGATCAGTGCCTTCACAATTTGCACCCTCTGCTCCATCAATATCCTTATTTTCATCTTATCTGGTCCTAGTGTGTTCAGTACCGCTCTCCTATCCACGACCTCCTCTTTATCAATTTTTGCTTTAAACTTTGCCAAAGGAAAAAAGGAAAGTTAAAGTCGGTTCCAATCAGAGGCGAGCATCCTTCTGTGAATAGCGAGAGCAAGACAGAGTGGATAGGGAGAAACTGTTCCCACTCATGAAAGGATCGAAAACGAGAGGACACAAATTTAAAGTAATTGGTAAAAGAAGCAAAACGACATGGGGGGAAACTTTGTCACACAGCCAGTGGTTAGGATCTGGACGACACTACCTGAGATTGGGGCAGAGGCGGTTTCAATCGAGGCCATCTAAAGGAATTAGACTATTATATGAAAAGAAAGAATGTGCAGGATTATGTGGAGAAGGTGAGGTTAATGGCACTAAGTGAAATGCTCATTTGGAGAGCCAGTGCGGACACGATGGGTCGAATGGCTTCCATCTGCTCTGTAACAATTCTGTGATTTTGTACAGAAGATATAATAACTCTCAGCCTTAGAGTTAAAAGCAGCTGCTGTGAGGTCAAAGTGGATTGTGTGCTCGGCTTCACTCGATGGAAACGGAGACTCAAGCATTGAAGTGAGACAGTTATTAGGCTTTGCCTATATTTTTGTATTGAAATTATTTTTATATTCGGTCCTGGGATGTGGGCATCCGTGGCTAGGCCAGCATTTAATACCACTCCCTAATTGTCCTTAAACTGAGGCTCAGCGGCAACTCTCAGACACTTCTTCCTGCCTCCCCCTGGACCATGACTCCTCCACCGAACATCAAGCTACCGTCCTCAGGACAGTCACTGACCTCTCCTCCTCTGGAGATCTTCCCTCTGCAGCTTCCAACCTCATACTGCCGCATCCCCAGATAAACCTCCTTCCTAAAATCCACAAACAGGACTCTCCCAGCAGAACAATTGTCTCAGCCTGTTCCTGCCACACTGAATTTATTTCTTCTTATCTTGACTCTATCTTTAGTCCCCCGGTCCAGTCTCTTCCCACCTATATCCTTGACTCTTCTGACGCCCTCGGTCATTTCGACAATTTTCAGTTTCCTGGCCGAAACCGCCTCCTCTTCACAATGGACGTCCAATCTCTCGACGCCTCCATCGTCCAACATGACGATTTGAGGGCTCTCCGCTTGTTCCTTGAACCGAGGTTCGACCAGTTCCCGTCCATCACCATCACCCTCCTCCGCCCGACTGAACTTGTTCTGAAATCGAACAACTTCTCCTTCAACTCCACTCACTTCCTAGAAGTGAAAGGTGTTGCTATGGATACCCGCATGGGTCCTAGTTATGCCTGTCTTTTTGTGGGCCATGTCGACCATTCCTTGTTCCAGTGCTACTCAGACCCCCTCCCCCAACTCTTTTTCCAGTACATTGATGACTGTATCAGTGCCGTTTCCTGCTCCCGCCCAGAAAGGGAAAACTTTCTCAACTTTGCTTTCAATTTCCACCCTTCTCTCACTTTTACGTGGTCCATCTCCGACACTTCCCTTCCCTTCCTCGATTCTCTGTCTCCATCTCTGGGATAGGCTGCCCACTAATATTCATTATAACCCCACCAACTCCGACAGCCACATCGACTTCACAACCTGCCTCCTGTAAGGACTCCATTCATTTCTCTTCGTTTCTCCATCCCTGATGCATCTGCTCTAACGATGCAACCTTCCACGACAGCGCTTCTGAGATGTCTTCCTGTTTTCCCAACCGAGGATTCCCCCCACTGTGATTGACAGGGCCCTCAACCGTGTACGGCCCATTTCCCGCACCTCTACCCTCACCCCTTCCCCTCCCTCCCAGAACCAGAAGAGGGTTCCCCTTGTCCTCACTTTACACCCCATCATCCTCCACATCACCCCCCCTCCTCCTGTACTGAATGTGAATGTGTGATTCATTCTGTATCTGACAGATGGTGGTCCTGTATGTGAATGTGGGTCTCAATCTGTGTCTGTCAATCTGCCGTTCTATGATGGCTTCATTTTGTGTTTGTCAGGCTGTGGCACTTGATGTGAATGTGCGATTCATTTCGTCTCTTTCAATCTCTCATAATTTACTTGAATTTTGGTCAGTGTGTAGTAATGGAATTGAAATTTCGTCTTTCGGGCACGCAGTGAGATTATAAAATGCAATATATTTTAGGGATGAATTCGATTTCATTCAAACATGTACAGTGTGTAAATTATATCTAATATTTAGCGTGTAGTTAGGCCTGTTGTGGGAGTGCCACAGTGCTTTTCAGTGCTATAATGGTGTGATTTGGGGCTGAGATGTATGTATTTACCTGTCAGCAGGTACTTTATTAATGCTTTTGTTGCCCATCCCTACTTGCCGTTCAACTGACTAATTCATCTCAGAGTCAACCACATTGCTGTGGATCTGGAGTCACGTGTAGGTGAGACCAACTAATGACTGAGAGCATATGGCAACATTAGTGAAATGCTCTTTCAATGCCATTTTTTAAAATGAATTAATTGAATTCACTGATTAATTGAACAACAATTCCACCCGCTGTTGTGTGGGATTTTAACCCGTGTCCCAACATCAAAAGCTTAGACTGTTGGACTACTAGTTTAGTAATATTACCACCACGTCAGGGTCTCTCCTAACGTTTACACTTCTGCTGCGTTTGACCATTGGAGTGAAAATATATCTGTGGCACTTCGGATCTTGGAATCATTTGAACATACGAACTGGGAGCAGGGGTAGGCCACTCGGCCCATCGAGTCTGCTCCACCATTCAACTTGATCATGGCTGATCGGATTGTAATCTCGACTCCACATTTCAGCCCACCCTCGATTACCGTTCACCCATTTGCTTGACAAGCATCTATCTACCTCGGCCTTAAAAATATTCAAAAACTCTGTTTCCACTGCCTTTTGAACAAGGGTTTCAAAGACTCACGACCCTCTGAGAGAAATAAAAAAACACTCCTAATTTCTATCTGAAAAGGGCGACCCTTTATTTTTAAATAGTGACCCCTCGTTCCAGATTTTCCCACCAGCTGAAATATCCTTTCCACATCCATCATGTCAAGATCCCACAGGATCTTATATGTTTCAAACAAGTCGCCTCTTGCACTTCTAGAGTCCAGCGAATGCAAGCCTGGGCTATCCAACCTTTCCTGATAAGACAATCCGCCCATTGCAGGTATTAGTCTAGTAGACCTTCTCTGAACTTCTTCCAACGCATTTACATCGTTCCTTAAATAAGGAGACGAATTCTGTACAGAATACTCTAGATGTGGTCTCACCAAATCCCTTTATAATTGAAGCATCACCTCCCTACTTTGGTATTCATTTCCCCTCGCAATAATAAGAGCAGTAAGGGCCTTACAAAACCCTTGCTCTCTGTGACTGTGAAATTGAGGGTCTGTCGGTGTGTCTGTGCTCTAGGAGTGATATTGTGCTGATTGTGTGTGGGAAGGAAGTCGCTGCACTGCTGGTAGCTCGGCTGAAGGAACCATCACATTCATGTTGCTGGATATAGATTCTTGATGGGGTAACAGAAGAGATTGATAAGGGTCATGTAGTTGCTGCTGTTTACATGAAGTTTCAAAAAGTGTTTCATAAAGTGCACATAAAGTGCACATAGCAGGCTTGTCAGCAAAGTTAGAGCCCATGGAATATAAGGAACAGTAGCAGTATGGACACGAAGTTGGCTGAGTGACAGGAAACAAAGAGTAGTGGTGAACAGTTCAGTTGTTGGACTGGAGAAAGGTATATCGTGGAGTTCCCCAGTGGTCAGTGTTAGGATCTCTGCCTTTCATGATCATTATCAGACTTGGGTGGGCGAGAGGAAATTATGACATTTGAGCAAATCACAATATTTGGAAGTATTGAGAACTATGAGGAAGATAGTGATAAACTTCAGGAGGACACAGACAGGCCGGTGGAATAGGCAGACAAATGACAGATGACATTTATTGCAGAGAAGTGTGAATTGGTTCATTTAGTTCAGAAAAATGAGAAGATAGATAAATTAAAGGTCACAATTTGAAAGGGGTGCAGGAGCAGAGGGACCGGGGATATATGTGCACAATTTGCTGAAGATAACAGGGCAGGTTGAGAAAGTGGTGAACAATGTATACTCGATCCTGGGCTTTGTAAGTAGAGACAAAGAATATAAAAGGAAGGGAGTTATAACAAACCTTTCTAAAACACTGGTTCAGCCTCAAATGGAATATTGTGTTCATTTCTTGGCACCACACCTTTGGAAGGAGGTTAAGGCATTAGACAGGATGCTGAAAAGATTTACAAGAATGGTTCCAGGGTTAATGAACTTAAGTCACGTGGATTGTGTTTACTTATGTACTTTGAATTACCGCTAACGTATGTGGGGTATGCAGCTAAGTGAAAGAGCGGGTGCTTTGTACGTGTGGAGTCTTGGATTCAAGCCCCAGCATTTCCTTTGGATTTTGAGGGGAAAGGTATTGGAAAAGGCCGAACACTGTGGTTGCGTTTAATATTGAAGTTCACACCCTGTCAGAAGACAGCTGTTGAATCATCCAATTACATGGTAAAGGGACTTCGTCTCCCGCTGACCTGCACAGCTCAGTCTCTCAAACCCTGTTCCAACACCGCCTACGAAAAACAGTGCAGTGCAGACCTCACAGTCGGCTCTTAATTTAGATCTGATGGAAGGTCACAGAGCAGAAATGCTGATACTACTTCTCGCTCCACAGATGCTGCCAAACTTCCTGAGTGCTTCCAGTGCTTTTTGTTTTCATTTCAGATTTCCAGCATCTGCAGTATTTTGCTTTTTTTATTGCTCTTACTTGATATTTGAAGCTCTGTCAATCTTCCTCTCACTTTCTGAAACTAAGCTTCTTGGCTCCTTTTCAATGGGATTTGATGTCACGGACCCCCAACACTTGAACTGGGCCTTAAATAGTCTGTTCTAAAGAATTAGCATCACCTCCTTGCATTTGGACTTAGCCCCGAGTTATAATAACAAGGATCATTGTAAACTCCACAGCAATGCTTTATTTAGCTCCCAAAACAAGCAAGCGCTTGTAGTGGAAAGGGGAAAAGCTGATTATTATGAAGTTTTCCTCGGTGTTCGATTCCTAGTCAGTTTTCCCCTGCTTCAGGAATAACAATATTGGACCTGAATTTGAGGATGCTCTGAAAGAATGTTTTTCTGCAACACTAACTGTTATAAATTGCATTAAACCATACACCGCTCCAGCGAATTGAAATAATGAACTACATACAAACGAATGTAACTGGACTGGGAGGAAAGTGAATTGATTTGAAGCCGATTACACTTTTGGGAAGCAATTGAATAGTAAGGGACTAATTTATTTGCCCCTATTTAATGCAAGAAGCACATGCATTTTGGATAGGTCCAAGTAGATGGGCAAACACACATGTCGAAATGAAGTGGACTGTGAACATGCTGAATACAAATGAACACTGGTGTACAAATGCTTTCATTACTTGAAATTGAAAAGCTTGCATGGTAACAGAGGGAGCTCAGTGGTAGAGTGCATGCTTAATTTGGCTCAGGTTTGGGGCTCAATCCGAGCATCGAATCAGAGAAAGCTTTAGGTACAGGAAAAAGGCCACTTCACCCATCGTGTCTGTGCCAGCCGAAGAAGATCAACCTACTCTAACCCCACCTTCCAGAATTTTGCCCGTAGCCCTTCAGATTATTGCACTTAACGTGCAAATCCAGATTCCTTTTTAATGAGTTGAGAATTTCTGCCTCAACTACCCTTTCAGACAGAGAGTTCAAGAACGCTATTATCCACTGGCTGAAAAGGTTTTTCCTCATCTCCGCTCTAATTTTTCCACCAATCACTTTAAATCTATGCCCCCTCGTCACTGACATCTGCGCTATGGTGAATAGACCCTTCACTCCACTTTATCCAGGCCCCTCATAATTTTGTATATTTCAATCAGATCTCCCCTCAGCCTTCCCTGTTCCAAGGAAAACAACCCCAGCCTATCCAATCTTTCTTCATAGCTGCATTTTTCCAGTCCTGGCAACATCCCCGTAAATCTCCTCTGTACCCTTGCTAGAGCAATTGCATCCTTTCTGTAATGAAGTGACCAGAACTGCACACAGTACTCAAGTTGTGGCCGAACCAATGAGTTATACAGTTCCAGCATAGCCTACCTGCTCTTGTATTCTATACCTCAGCTAATAAAGGGAAGGATTCCATATGCCTTCTTAACCAAATTATTTACCTGTCCTGATACCTTCAGTAGTCTGTGGGCATTCAATCCAAGGTCCCTCACTCCCTCTACACTTCTCAGTATTTTCCCATTTATCATGCACTCCTTTGCCTTGTTTGACCTTCCCAAATGCATCATCTCACACTTCTCCAGGTTGAATTCCATTTGTCACTTTTCTGCCCATCTGACCAAACCATCAGTATCTTCCTGCAGCCTACAGCTATCCTCCTCGCGATCTACTACAGAGACAATCATTGCATCATCTGCAAACTTCTTCATCATGCTCCCTACATTTACGTCCAAATCGTTAATATATTCTACAAAAAGCAGAGGACCCAGTTCTGAGTCCTGTGGAATAACACTGGAAACATCCCTCCAGCCGTCAGCAATTACCCTTTGTTTCCAAACAACGTTAGACATTCTCCAATACTCCGGTACCACTCCTGTTAACAGTGAGGGCTGGACAATGCTATTCAGACCCCCTGCTAGATCCTCTCTTGCTTCTTTTAACAGCCTAGAATACATTTTATCTGGCCCTGGGTATTTATCAACTTTCAGTAATGCTAAGCCAATGAATACTTCCTCTCTCCCTGTGTTTATCACATCCAATACTTCACATTCCTCCTCCTTAACTGCAATATTTGCATCCTCCCCTCGTTTCTGAAGGCAGAAGCAAAGTATTCATTAAGACCATATCAACACCTTCCACCCCTACACGTAGCTTACCTTTTTGGTATTTTGTGGGCCTTTCTTCCTCCTTAGTTATCCTTTCACTCTTAATGCATTGATAAAACAGCTTTGGTTTCACCTTGATTTTTCTTGCAAATATTCTTCTCTTTGCTTTCCTAATTTCCTTTTCAATATCACCCCTCCACTTTCTATACTCCGCTTGGCTTTCTGTCCTATTGAGTTCTCAGTGTTGGACATAAGCTTTCATTTCCACCTTGATCCTCTGAGGGAGATTTTATCTCGAAAAAGACGAACAGGGCAATCAAAGCAAAATACTGCAGAATCTTTAAATCTAAAATGAGATCCAGATTTGCTGCAAATACTAAGCAGGACTGGGAGCATTATTCTTACAAAAATTATTGATATACATGCACCTTCCTTTCTTGGAATTAGAAAATTCGAATTCAATCCATTTAAACAGACTGTTGGTTCTCGTGCACTGTTGTTGCTATAGGACATAACTTCCTGTTTGTCTGAGGTGAAGATTTTCTGATTAATGCAATATTTGATGCCACTGGTAACATCAGTCTGCAATATCTCATGTTCATTTCTAGCCCATATTGTATTTCTAATCTGCCTTTAACTCCAATAACACATACAGTGTGATTTTTGTGACAGTGAGTTAACTATCTGTAAACCTACCTATTTCCAGTGAATTTTCAGAACATTTAATTCTGGTTATCAATTCTCTACTTCCTCATTCAGAATGCTAGAGTTGACTTTGTCACTCATATGCAGATCAGCACAATGTGGACACTAATGTCCTTCAATAAACATGGCGCACAACTCCCCCATGTGCTCAGAACGTATCCCTTAATCACCAACGTTTGAATGACAATTCCAAATTGTTAAACTTAAGTCCCATCGGGAATCCATCCATTAGTTAAATAATGCAGCCTTGACCCTTACGCCGTAGTTCACAATGATCCCCACCTCCCCCACAGCATTGTCATCTTAAAGAACCTCTCTACTCCTCAGGTCTGGACACAGAGATGTCCATCTCCACCCAGTTTATTTTAACCTGCTCCAATTGCATGTCCTGAATTATTTTAAATTAATTCCCTTCTGCTTGTGCCCTTTAGACTAACCTCTTCCCCAGTGACTGACAATGCACTCTCAGACTCCCATCTGCCTATCACTTGCATTGCCACTTGCCATGATTAATGCGGCAACAATAAATCTGTTCAAACGCTCCTGTTCCTCCACATGTAACACCCTTGTCATGTATAAACGGCCGCTCTCCCCCATTATAAGCTTTGCTCAAGGTACTGACCTTCAAATTCAAGGGAATCGGACTTCTTCATGAGCCACAAACAACTAATTTAGCCCTCTCACCATTTCTAATCTCCATGTCAAAATTAAGGCCCCCATCTTGGTGCCATTATCACAAATCTTCACTTAAACTTATGTAAACCGTGGCGTGGAGTCAACTCCCCATTGGCCACTTTATTCCCTTCACCCACTTGATCCTGGCCGTCATGTGGGACTAAGTCCTCTTAATTCAGTCTCAGGATGGGTATTTGAAATATCGGGTTACAGGAGAGCCACCCTCCACCAAATCCACAGGCTACAGTTAATGGCTTAGTACAAAGAGGAGGAAACTCAGTCCTTTCTTTAACTATCAACTTACTTTATTCACGTTGTTGTACAATGTAAGAATAAGGCTTATACACGTGGTTAGACAGAAGCATGCAACTCAAACTAGGTTATTCAGTTAATAACAAAGCTAGAATCGATAAGCACACCCACTAGGTTCCTCTGACCTTTCCCTGACCTAGTCACAGAAAACAAAGGACAATACCCGAAAAAGGGGAGAGCTGACGCTGGCCAGGCGTTCCATTCTCTCTCACTTTTACGTCGTCGCCGCGTTGCTCACGCAGGGTCTTCCTCTTCCGTGATGGTTCGTCTCCGGAGTTTCTCGTTGGCTCTATGCCCGAGAATCTCTATACTTATTCTCTTTCTTATCTCTTCAAAACTGTGCTGTCTCTTTCCTGTTGCCTTAGGCCTGCTCACCTCGTTCGTCTGTTCTCCTAATTGGCCCAGGGCCAAAGACCCCAGTCTCACACCGTGTCCAAATAAGGCTCTATTCCTGTGATCTCTCCTTGGTCTTGTCACATAAATTAATTAGTTCAAACTGTTTTTTACCAGCACATGCCAGTGTCTGAGCTCCAGGTTACTATAGTTCATGAGCTGTTCAACATTTTGTAACAGACTCTGTATTTCCGGCAGCCCCTGGCCAACATTTATCTGCCAAATAAGTACAGCCCCAGCTTCAATAAAATAAAAGCAAAATCCTGTGGATGATGGAAATCTGAAATACAAACAGAAACGGCTGGACAACCTCAGCAGCTCTGACAGCATCCGTGGAGAGAGAAGCAGAGTTAACGTTTCAGGTCTGTGATCTTTCACCAGAACTGGCAACGTTTAGAAATGTAATAGGTTTTAAGAAGTGAAAGGGAAAGGGAAAAGAACAAAAGGGAAGGTGTGTGGTAGGGCAGAGGGCAGGAGAGATTAACTAACACAGATGTCATGGGACATGGGAACATAAGAACTAAGATTAGGAGTAGGCAGTTCTGTCATTCAAAACGATCATGGCTAATCTCATTTCGGCCTCAACTCCACTTAGCTGCCCGTTTCCATAAGCCTTAAACCCATTTCTAATTAGAAACCTGTCTATCTCCTCCTTACTATTACTCAATGTCCCGACATCCACCGCATTCTGGGGTATTGAATTCAACAGACTCACGACCCTTTGAGAGAACTAATTTCTCCTCACTTGTATTTATTAAAAAAAAAATCTGCTGCCGCTTATCCTAAAACTGTGATCTCTCATTCTAGATTGTCCCACAAGAGGAAGCATCCTCTCCACGTCTACTTTTAAATCCCCTTAATCATATTACATACCTCAATTAGATCTCCTCTCATTCTTAGAAACTCTCGAGAGTAAAGGCCTCAAGTTATTTTTTTTAATTTAAAGATACAGTACTGAAACAGACCCTTCGGCCCAACGAATCTGTGCCAAGCAACAAGCACCCATTAATGCTAATCCTACATTACCCTCTTACATCCCCACCTTCCTTCAATTCTCCTACCACCTACCTATACACGGGGCAATTAAAATGGCCAATTTATCTAACAGCTTGAAAGTATTTGGCTGTGGGACAAAACTGGCGAAAACACACGCGGTCACACAGGTAGTACCCAAAATCGAACCTGGGTCATTGGCGTTGTGAGGCTGCGGTGCTAACCACTGCGCCGCCCTGCTCAGCTTTTTTTCATAGGACCAACCCCTCATCTTTGGAATCAATTTCGTGAACTTCCTCTGAACTACCTCCAATGCAACTACATCCCTGCTCAAGTAAGGGGACCAAAACTGTATGCAATACTCCAGGTGCGATCTCTCTAATGCTTTGTACAGTTGCAGCAACACTTCCCTACTTTTATATTCTATTCCTTTAGCAATAAATGCCAAAATTCCATTGCCTTCCTTATTACCTGCTGCACCTGCATACAAGCTTTATGCGATTCATGCACGAGTACACTCAGATCCCTCTGCACCGAAGCACTCTGAAGTTTCTCTCCATTTAGATATAATTTGCTTTTCTATTCTTCCGACCAAATTGGATAACCTCACACTTATCCAGTTAAACACCATCTGCCAAATGTTGGCCCATTCACCTAACCTGTCCATTTCCATTTGTAAATTTCTTATTTCTTTATTGCTACTTACTATCCCATCTATTTTAGTGTCATCTGCAAATTTGGCTCTAGTACCTTCTATCCCTGCATCCAAATCATTAATATAGATTGTAAATAGCTGGAGCCCGAGGGCTGAAACCTGAGGCACCTCACTAGTTACATCTTGCCAGCCAGAAAAAGACCCACTTATCTCGACTCTGTTTTCTGTCGGTTAGCCAATTCTCTATCCAAGCTAATAAATTGCCCCAACACCAGGTGATCGTGCCTCGTGTATGAACCTTTTGTGTGGCTCCTTAACAAATATCTTCCAGAAGTCCAGATAAACTACATCTACAGGATCCCCATTATCTTGGTACTTCTTCGACGAACTGTCGCAAATTAGTCAAACACGATTTACCCTTCATAAAACCATGCTGACTCTGATAGATATCGTTTTGACTTTCTGAATGTCCAGTTATTAATTCCTTAATAATAGTTTCTAACAATTTCCCAATGACAGATTTTAAGCTAACTGGTCTATACTTTGTTTTTAACTTTCTGCCTCCCTCCATTTCTGAATAAAGGCGTTATATTAGCATTTTTGCAATCCATTGGAACCTTTACCGCATCCAGGGACTTTTGGAATATCATAACCAATGGATACACAATCTCCAGTGCCATTTACTTTCATACCCTAGTGTGTAGGCCATTAGGCCTTGAGGACCTGGCTGCCTTCAATCCCAATAGTTTGATCAGTATTTTTCTGCCTAGAAATGATGATTGTTCTAAGTTCCTCCCTTTCTATATCCTCTGCATTAACTGTTACTTTTGGGATGGTGTTAGTGTCCTTCACCGTGAAAATTGAGGCAAAATACTGATTTAATGCCTCCGCTATTTCTGCATTACCCACTATTAACTCCCCAGTTACATCCTCCAAGGGACCAACATTCATTTCAGCTACTCTCTTCCCTTTTGTGTATTTATAGAAGCTTTTGATATCCGTTTGTAAATTTTGCGCTAGTTTTCTTTTATAATTTACCTTTACTCTTCTAATTATTTTTTTCGGTAACCCTTTGTTGATCTTAAAAAGTTTCCCAATCTTATTTCCTGCCGCTAACCTTTGAAATATGGTGTGTGTCTTAGTTTTTGTCTTTCTGTTATCCTCAACTTCCTTGCTTAGCCATGGATGTTTTTCCTCCTCGACTAATCTTGCTTCCTCTCTGGAATATATTTGAGTTGGGACGAATTGAATATCTCCTTAAACATCTTCCACTACTCATCAAGTGTCCTACCTTTTAGTCTTCCTGCCCAGTCCACTAGGGCCAAGTCTGTCCTCATGCCTACGTAATTACCTTTAACTCCAGAACGCTAGGGACACATGCAAAGGGAGTGCTAATGGTTGTGGTGGAAGGCAAAGAATTAATCCAGAGAGAGTGTTAATGCAGAATGTTGAACAAATCTGTCCAAAAGCACAACATGAAAAACAAATTTAAGGCCAGCACATGGTTAAAAAAATAATAATAATATATAAAAGGCTCGACATTCTCTGAATTCATTGAACTCAATGTTGTGTCCAGAAGGCAGCAAACTGTTTAATTGGAAGATGGGGTGCTGTTCCAAGAGCTTGCCACTTCTTTAAATTTATGGATATTGAATAAATTGACACCAGAATCAATTTATCTGCACTTCGAATGTGAAGCAGGCTAACACAGGAGGTCTCTGAGACCCCACAAAGGAAATGGAAAGATAAATTAAAGTTTTTGAAGATGCATTAGACTGAATTTTACAGTGAAAACAATTATTTGTAACGGAAAACTTTTGTTTCAGTCCAGAATTGCTCCACATCATGAAGGGGAGTTTAACCCTTGACATGATGAATAGGGAATCAAAGCCAACGATGTGTTTAGACACACTAAATGAAATTCATTGTGGGAATTTCTATTTTACTCTTCCAGACATTCAACTAATTAACATTGGATAAATCACCGTCACTTGTTGCACTTTAGCAGACGTAATATTCATACATTCATTTATTAGTATTGTCACATACACGTGGTTTGTTGAATGATAATTTTCTTTAATCTACTGACTGCAGATCTGAATTTATACTTAAAAAAACATTTATAAAAGGAACAGATGAAGTATGACTTTGCTATCAGATTAAGGTTGTCCCATAATTTCCAACACTGCATGGAACATTGCAATGCCTGTGAGGAGGGAGATGAAATGTCTGCACATCCCAGTAAGGACCAAGACCCAGGAAGTTTAAGAGAACTGCCTGTTTTCTTTTTCAACAGGAAGAAATATACCGTTATCCACTATGCTTGAATCACTGAGTGACTTCCGAATTAAAATCATTCAGATTGGCCCTCTCCAAATTACTTAAAATGGTCAACACAGATCATATCTATATGAAATTGTCTTACACTTTTTTTTGTTTTTGACAAAACCAGTTGTAATAATTTTACTCGTGGTGCCTGAGTGTGATGAGCAAATTGCAAGGAACAGAGCTGTACAGATTCAAGACCACATCTTCGTTTACAGATTCTCATCCACATCTTCATTCAAATATTCCAAATGATCATGATGGGATTCTACACGAACTCTAACTGTGTAGGTGCATTTCGACAGAAGTTGAAAGGTTTCAGTTCAGTTTTGTTCAACAGAGGAGAGCTGAAAGACTTTTCCTTAGTATCATTAGATTAGTTTGTGCCTTCATTTCTCAGGATAGATGAGATAGAGATGGTGGAAGAATGTTATTATTACATGTATTGTGTTGTTTTGGCTGTGGAGTCCATTGCACCTCCTTCATCCCGTCATTTAATATTAAAAGACTCTCATTTTGGACCATGCAACGTTCTCATCAGTATCTCACTTATTATTGTATCCGACTCAGTGCTGATGCTTTAATTGTGGCGACTATTCCTTTTCCTCCCTGGCTGTGTATCCACTCCAATTCAACATATTGAACTTCAGTGGAATGGAGAAAGAGACTCAGTCGTGGTCGTTTATAGCTTTAATGCCTTGAAGCAGATCCCACTAGGACATGATGGAGCCGCCTTAACACTGTTTTTTGGTGAGTGTTGAAATAAAATTATACCAAAGCGACTGGATTGTGAAACTATGAGGCAGTTGAGTGGGCAGATGTATGATGTAAGATTATCAGGTTAGATGTTTCCTAGCGGCGTTAGTTTGAGTTAAATACTGTTCCAGCAGTGAATGTGGAAGCTGGGATTGGCACAAGAGATGAATTACTTCAGTTACTTTGGGAGACTACAAAAACTGAGATTCCATCAGGACATTGAAAAGGCAACTGGACATGTACTTGAAGAGAACTGATTTATAGGGTTAGTGTGGATAAAGCTGAGATGTGGAAGGATAATGGGCAGCTTCTTCATGGAGCCAGCATGGACAAGACGTGTGAATGGCCTCCTTCTGCAGTGCAAGATTCTGTAAATCTATTCTATACATAAAAGTAGCATTCAATGTTTGACATTCTCTGGGACAACAAACACATTCAACGGATTTTCTAGCAAATCGATATTGAACTATTTTGAACTATGACACTACCGTACCTATTGGAGGCTAAGTTTCTTTTTTGACATACCTCTCCTCCAAGTTGAAATCACAGCCTTCCGTTATCGCACAAAACTGCTGTTACTGTCCTGTTCAGTGCTGGCCTTGTTCAGCTTGTTTGGTAATTTGTTTTTCATTCCCATTTCTATCTTGCATCCAAATTGCAGGCACGTTCTGTCATATTTGTGAGTCTGTGTGCGTACTGCCTGCAACAACTAAACCCTTCTGGTGAATAATTCATATGGCTTACAGATCGAAGAATCTATATTAATTCTACTTACTCATTCAGCCTGTTGGACTTGAGAATGTCACTGAGACGCAGATCGGCAGAGTGGGGGGGAGACTAATGACCTTCAATAAACACAGTGCTGTAGCTGCCTTTGTGCTCATAATTTATCTCAATCTCCTCAGGTACTGTCATCCTTCTGGAAAACTAAAATGTGGTTTGCTTACTTTATTCAATCTCTGCCCAGTTTCACTGAATAAGTTTAATTCTTTACGGTTTAAAATCAATTAGGTGCAACATCAAATATCTCTATCACTTTAAAATTACTTGCCTGCAATATTAGTGGTCAATGATAGCCTGGGGCTACGATCTATTATTTCTCCTCTAACTGTGGAGGCCAATTAATTCATTAATATGAATTGTGGTTAAACGTATAAAATAAGGATAGTCACAGTATATTTTAATTTAATCTGTTTAAGATCACTGTTGGTTCTCATTCTCTGTTCCGACTGCCACAGGGGAAATTCTTGTTTATCTAAGGTGTCGGTCTGTTATTATAGTATCTCCACAGGGAGACAGAATGAAGGAGTCTGTTATTATTGTATCTCCACAGGGAGAGTGACTGAGTATGACTGTTCTTACAGGATCTCCGCAGGGAGTGGGACTCTGTGGGTCCGTTATTATAGTATCTCCACAGGGAGACAGAATGAACGAGTCATTATTATAGTATCGCCACAGGGAGAGTGACTGAGTGCATCTGTTATTATATTATATCCAGAGGGAGAGTGACTGGGCGCTCCGTTATGATAATATCACCACAGGGAGACTCACATAGTGGGTATGTGATTGTAGTATCTCCACAGGGATAGTGACTGAGTGGGGCTGTTATTATAGTATCCCCACAGGGAAAGTGACTGACTGGGTTTTTTATGATAATATCTCCACAGGGAGTGTGATTGAGTGGGTCTATTATTATAGTATCTGCAGAGGGAGAGTCACTGTGTGGGTCTGTTATTGCAATATATCCACATGGCGAATCGCTGAGTGGGTCTGTTATTATAGCTACTCCACAGGCGAGTCAAAGAGTTGGTCTGTTATTATATTTCTCCACATAGAGAGTGACTCAGAGGATCTGTTGTTATAATAAGTCAAAAGGGAGAGGGACTGCTTGGATCTTTTATTATAGTATATCCACAGGCAGAATCACTCAGTGGGACTATTCCGATAGTATCTCCACAGGTGGAGTTACTGTGAGGGTCTGTTATGAGAGTATCTCTACAGGGAGGCAGACTGAACGAGTCTCTTATTATTGTTTCTCCACAGGGAGAGTGACTGAGTGTCTCTGTTCTTAGAGTATCTCCAAAGGGAGAGTCAATGTTATTATATTTCTCCACAGGGAGTGTGATTGAGTTGGTCTGTTATTATAGTCTCAGCATAAGAAGTGTCACTGATTGGGTCTGTTATTTTAGTATCTTCAGATGGAGAGTGACAGTGAGTCTGATATGGTAGTATAGCCACATGGAGAGTGACTGAGTGTTCTGTTATTATAGCATGTCCGCAAGGAGAAACATTGAGCTGGTCTGTTATTACAGTATCTCCACAGGGAGAGGGACTCTGTGGCGCTCGATATTACAATATCTCCACACAGAGAATCACTGAGTCGGTCTGTTATTGTAGTATCTCCACAAGGATAGTGACTGCGTGGGTCCGTTATTATAGTATCTCCCCAGGCGAGTCACTAAGTGACTCTGTTGTTATACTTCTCCACAGGGAGAGTGACTGAGAGAGTCTGTTATGATGGTATCTCCACAGTGAGAGTGAATAACTGGGTCTGTTATTATAGTCTCTCCACAGGTAGAGTGATTGTTTTGGTCTGTTATTGTAGTATCTCCACAGGCAGAATGACTGAGTGGGTCTGTTATTTTAGTATCTCCCCAGGCGTGTCACTGAGTGACTCTGTTGTTATACTTCTCCACAGGGAGAGTGACTGAGAGAGTCTGTTATGATGGTATCTCCACAGTGAGAGTGAATAACTGGGTCTGTTATTATAGTCTCTCCACAGGTAGAGTGATTGTATTGGTCTGTTATTGTAATATCTCCAAGGTAGAATGACTGAGTGGGTCTGATATTTTTGTAACTCCACAGCGAAAGTGGCTAAGGGGGCTTGTTATTATACACCTCCTCATTGAAAGCGACAGAATGGGTCTGTTATTATAATATATTCACAGGGAAAGTCACTGCGTGCGTTGGTTATTATATTATGTCCAGAGGGACAGTGACTGAGTGGGTCTGTTATTGTAGTATCTCCAGAGGGAGCAGACAGAATGGGTCTGTTATGAGAGTAGCTCCACGTCGAAAGTGACTGAGTGTTCTGTTATTAAAGCATCTCCGCAAGGGGAATCATTGAGTGGGTCTGTTATTGTAGTATCTCCACAGGGAAAGTGACTGACTGTCTCTGTTACTATAGTATTTCCGAAGTATGAGGCACAGAATCATTCTGTTAGAATAGTATTTCCACAAGGAGAATCACTGAATTGTTCTGTCATTATACCATCCCCACAGACGAGTCAGTGAGTGGGTCTGTTCTTAAATTTCTCCAAAGGGAGAGTAACTGAGCGGATCTGTTATTCCAGTATCTCCACAGGGAGAATGACTGAATGGATCTGTTATTATAGTCTATCCACAGAGAGTTACTGTGTGGGTCTTTTGTTATAGTATGCCCACAAGGAAAATCACAGAGTGGGTATGTTATTCCAGTAACTCTACGGGGAGAGTGACTGAGTGGGTCTGTTAATATAGTATCACCACAGAGAGACAGATTGAATGGGTCTGTTATTATAATCTCGCCAAAGGGAGAATCATGGACGGGTCTGTTGTTCTAGTATGTCCAGAGGAAGAATCACTGAATAGATGTGTTATTACAGTGTCTCCACATGGAGATTGACTGACTGGGTCAGTTATTACAGTACCTCCACAGGGAAAATCAATGAGGTGGTCTGGTATTATAGTATTTCCAGGGAGAGTTAATGTGTGGGTCTGTTCTTATAATATCCCCAAAAGTAGTATCACAGAGTGGGTCTGTTTTTACAGTATCTCAACAGGGAGACAGACTGAACGAGTCTGTTATTACAGGATCTCCACAGGGAGAGTGATTGAGAGTGTCTGTTATTATAGTATCTCCAGAGGGAGAGTTACTGGGTGTGGCTGTCAACATACCATCTACACTGGGAGAGTCCCTAAGTGGGATGTTTCACAGTATCTCCACTGGGACAGTGACTGTGTGGGTCTGTTATTATAAAATCTTTACAGGGAGACAGACGGAGTGGGACTGTCATTACAATACTTCGATGGGGCGAGTCAGTGAGGGGATGTATAGTTATAGTATCTCCTCTGGGAGAGTCACTGAGTGGAGCTGTTACTATAGCATCGCCACAGGGAGATTGACTGAGTGTGTCTGTTCTTAGAGTATCTCCACAGGGAAAAGACTGAATGGGTCTGTTACGATAATATATCCACAGGGAGAGTGAGTGAGTGGGTCAGTTATTACAGTATCTCCACTGAGAGAGTGACACAGTGGGTCCTTTATTATAGTATCTCCGCAGGGAGAGTGACTGAGTGGGTCAGTTATTACAGTATCTCCACAGGGAGAGTGACTCAGTGCGTCCTTTATTATAGTATCTCCACAGGGAGAGTGACTGAGTGGGTCTGTTTTTTTTATTCATTCATGGGATGTGGACGTCGTTGGCCAGGCCAGCATTTATTGCCCATTCCGGATTGCCCTTGAGAAGGTGGTGGTGAGCTGCCTTCTTGAACCGCGGCAGTCCATTAGGGGTAGGTATACCCACAGTGCTGTCAGGAAGGGAGTTCCAGGATTTTGACCCAGCGACAGTGAAGGAAAGGAAATATAGTTCCAAGTCAGGATGGTGTGTGATTTGGAGGGGAACTTGCAGCTGGTGGTGTCCCCATGCATTTGCAGTCCTTGTCTTTCTAGATGGTGGTGATCACGGGTTTGGAAGGTACTATCGAAGGAGCCTTTGTGCATTAGAACATAGAACATAGAACAGTACAGCACATTACAGGCCCTTCGGCCCACGATCTTGTGCCGAACCTTTAACCTACTCTAGGATCAAACTACCTACATACTCTTCATTCTTCTATCATCCGTGTACCTATCCAAGAGTCGCTTAAATGTCCCTAATGTGTCTGCTTCTACTACCACCGCTGGCAGTGCATTCCACGCACCCACCACTCTCTGTGTAAAGAACCTACCTCTGACATCTCCCCAAAACCTTCCTCCAATCACCTTAAAATTATGCCCCCTAGTGATAGCCCTTTCCACCCTGGGAAAAAGTCTCTGGCTATCCATGCCACCTATGCCTCTCATCATCTTATACCCCTTTATCAAGTCACCTCTCATCCTTCTTCGCTCAAATGAGAAAAGCCCTCGCTCCCTCAACCTTTCTTCGTAAGACATGCCCTCCAGTCCAGGCAGCATCCTGGTAAATCTCCTCTGCACCCTCTCTAAAGCTTCCACATCCTTCCGACAATGAGGCGACCAGAACTGAACACAATATTCCAAGTGTGGTCAAACCAGGGCTTTGTAGAGCTGCAGCATAACATCGCGGCTCTTAAACTCAATCCCCCTGTTAATGAAAGCCAACACACCGTATGTCTTCTCAACAACCGTATCAACTTGGGTGCCAACTTTGAGTGATCTATGGACATGGACCCCAAGATCCCTCTGTTCCTCCACACTACCAAGAATCCTGTCTTTAAGCCTGTATTCTGCATTCAAATTCAACCTTCCAAAATGAATCACTTCACACTTTTCCAGGTTGAACTCCATCTGCCACTTCTCAGCCCAGCTCTGCATTCTGTCAATGTCCCATTGCAACCTACAACAGCCTTCCACACTATCCACAACTCCAGCAACCTTCGTGTCATCGGCAAACTTGCTAACCCAGCCTTCCACTTCCTCATCCAAGTCATTTATAAAAATCACAAAGAGCAGAGGTCCCAGAACAGATCCCGGCGGAACACCACTGGTCACCGAGCTCCAGGCTGAAAACTTTCCATCTACTACCACCCTCTGTCTTCGATGGGCCAGCCAATTCTGTACCCAGACAGCCAACTTTCCCTGTATCCCATGCCTCCTTACTTTCTGAATGAGGCTACCATGGGGAACCTTATCAAACGCCTTGCTAAAATCTATATACACCACATCCACTGCTCTTCCTTCATCAACGTGTTTTGTCACATCTTCAAAGAATTCAATAAGGCTTGTGAGGCATGACCTGCCCCTCACAAAGCCATACTGACTGTCTCTAATCAAACTATGCTTTTCCAAATAATCATAAATCCTGTCTCTCAGAATCCTCTCCAATAATTTGCCCACTACCGATGTAAGACTGTCTGGTCTATAATTCCCAGGGTTATCCCTTTTCCCTTTCTTGATCAAGGGAACAACATTTGCCACCCTCCAATCATCTGGTACTACTCCAGACGACAGTGAGGACGCAACGATCATCGCCAAAGGGGCGGCAATCTCTTCCCTCGCTTCCCGTAATATCCTTGGGTATATCCCGTCTGGCCCCGGGGACTTATCTGTCCTTATGTCTTTCAAAATTTTCAGCACATCCTCCCTCTTAACATCAACCTGTTCGAGCATATCAGCCTGTTTCACGCTGTCCTCTCAAACGACTAGGCTCCTCTCGCGAGTGAATACTGAAGCAACGTATTCATTTAGGACCTCCCCTACCTCCTCTGATTCCAGGCACAAGTTCTCTCCACTATCCCTGATCGGCCCTACCCTCACTCTGGCCATCCTCTTGTTCCTCACATAAGTGAAGAACGCCTTGGGATTTTCCTTAATCCTACCTGCCAAGACTTTTTCATGTCCACTTCTTGCTCTCCTAAGTCCATTCTTCAGTTCCTTCCTGGCTAGCTTGTAACCTTCTAGAGCTCTGTCTGATCCTTGCTTTCTCACCCTGAAGTAAGCTTCCTTCTCCCTCTTGACTAGCTGATCCACATCTCTTGTCATCCAAGGTTTCTTCACCCGACCATCCCTTCCTTGCCTCATCGGGACAAACCTATCCAGCAGTCGCAGCAAGTGCTCCCTAAACAACCTCCACATTTCTGTCGTGCATTTCCCTGAGAACATCTGTTCCCAATTTATGCTCCCCAGTTCCTGCCTAATAGCATTGTAATTCCCTCTCCCCCAATTAAATATTTTCCCATCCCGTCTGCTCCTGTCCCTCTCCATGACAATAGTAAAGGTCAGGGAGTTGTGATCACTATCACCGAAATGCGTTCCCACCGCTCCCATTGCTGCAGTGCATCTTGCAGATGTTATACACTGCTGTCACTGTTCGTCCGTGGTGGAGGGAGTGAATGTTTGTAGATGGTGTGCCAAGCAAGCAGGCTGCTTTGTCCTGGATGGTGTTGAGCTTCTTGAGTGTTGTTGGAGCTGCAGCCATCCAGGCAAGTGCAGAGTATTCCATCACACTCCTGACTAGTGCCGTGTTGATGGAGGACAGGCTTTGGGGAGTCAGGCGATGAGTTACTCGCCGCAGCATTCCTCGCCTCTGACCTGCTCTTGTAGCCACGGAATTTATATGGCTACTCCAGTTCAGTTTCTGGTGAATGGTAACCCCGAGGATGTTGATAGTGGGGGATTCAGCGATGGTAATGCTGTTGAACGTCAATGGGAGATGGTTAGATACTCTCTTGTTGGAGATGGCCATTGCCTGGCAATTGTGTGGCGCGAATGTTTAGTTTAGAGATACTGCACTGAAACAGGCCCTTCGGCCCACCGAGTCTGTGCCGACCATCAACCACCCATTTATACTAATCCTACACTGATCCCATATTCCTACCACATCCCCACCTGTCCCTAGATTTCCTACCACCTACCTATACTAGGGGCAATTTATAATGGCCAATTAACCTATCAACCTGCAAGTCTTTGGCATGTGGGAGGAAACCGGAGCACCCGGATGAAACCCACGCAGACACAGGGAGAACTTACAAACTCCACACAGGCAGTACCCAGAATTGAACCCGGGTCACTGGAGCTGTGAGGCTGCGGTGCTAACCACTGCGCCACTGTGCCGCCCATTTGTGCCACCAATTGTTATTTGCCAATTATCAGCCCAAGTCTGGATATTGCCCAGGACTTGCTGCATTTCTACACGGGCTGCTGCAGTATCTGAGGAGTCACGAATGGTGCTGAACATTGTGCAGTCATCCGC
Organism: Heterodontus francisci; assembly: GCF_036365525.1. Lineage (NCBI taxonomy): Eukaryota > Metazoa > Chordata > Chondrichthyes > Heterodontiformes > Heterodontidae > Heterodontus > Heterodontus francisci. The sequence goes on from NC_090391.1 coordinate 12,582,974, forward strand.
GAAACTCCCCACTTCTGACTTTATGATTGAAGGAAGGTCATTGGTGAAGCAGCTGAAGATGGTTGGGCCCAGGACATTCCCCTGTGGAACTCCTGCAGTTCTGGAGCTCAGATGATTGACCTGCAATAACCACAACCATCTTCCTTTGCGCGAGTTATGACTCCAGCCAGCGGAGGGTTTTCCCCCTGATTCCCATTGACCTCAGTTTAGCTAGGGCTCCTTGATGCCAAACTCGGTCAAATGCTGCCTTGATGTCAAGGGCAGTCACTCTCACCTCACCTCTTGAGTTCATCCCTTTTGTCCCTGTTCGAACCAAGGCTGTAATGAGGTCAGGAGCTGAGTGGCCCTGGCGGAACCCAAACTGAGCGTAACTGAGAAGGTTATTGCTCAGCAAGGGCGGCTTGTTGGCACTGTTGATGACACCTTCCATCACTTCACTGAAGATCGAGAGTACGCTAATGGGGCGGTCATTGGCGTGGTAGGATTTCTCCTGCTTTTTGTGTACAGGACATACCTGGGAAATTTTCCACATTGCCGGGTAGATGCCAGTGTTGTAGCTGTACTGGAACAGGTTGGCTCGGGGCGCGGCAAGTTCTGGAGCACAGGTCTTCAGTACTATTGCCGAAATATTGTCAGGGCCCATAGCTTTTGCAGTATCCAGTGCCTTCAGTCGTTTCTTGCTATCACGTGGGGTAATCGAATGGCAGAAGTTTGGCATTTGTGATGCTGGTGACTTCAGGAGGAGGCCGAGATGGATCATCAAACCGGCACGTCTGGCTGAAGACTGTTGCAAATGCTTCAGCTGATCTTTTGCACTGATGTGCTGGGCTCCCGCACCATTGAGGATGGGGATATTTGTGGAGCCACCTCCTCCAGTTAGCTGTTTAATTGTCCACCACCATTCACGGCTGGATGTGGCAGGACTGCAGAGCTTAGATCTGATCCGGTGGTTATGGCATCGTTTAGCTCTGTCTGTCGCATGCTGCTTATGCAGATTGGCACACAGATAGTCCTGTGTTGTAGCTTCAGCAGGTTGACACCTCATTTTGAGGTATGCCTGGTGCTGCTCCAGGCATGCCCTCCTGCTCTCTTCATTGAACCAGGGTTGGTCTCCTGGCTTGATGGTAGTGGTAGAGTGGGGGGAATGCCGGGCGATGAGGTTACAGATTGTGGTTAAGTACAATTCTGCTGCTGCTGATGGCCCACAGCGCCTCATGGATGCCCAGTTTTGCATTACGAGATCTGTTCGATATCTATCCCATTTAGCATGGTGATCGTGCCACACAACACGATGGACGTTATCCTCAATGTGAAGGCGGTTCTTCGTCTCCACAATGACTGTGTGGTGGTCACTCCTACCAATACAGTCACGGACAGAAGGATCTGCAGCAAGCAGATTGGTGAGGACGAGGTCAATTATGTTTTTCCCTCGTGTTTGGTTCCCCCACCACCTGCTGCAGACCCAGTCCAGCAGCTATGTCCTTTGGGACTCGGCCATCTCGGTCAGTAGTGGTGCGACCGAGCCACTCTTGGTGATGGACATTGAAGTCCACCACCCAGAGTACGTTTTGTTCCCTTGCCACCCTTAGTGCTTCCTCCAAATGCTGTTGAACATGGTGGAGTATTGAGCCATCAACTGAGGTAAGGCAGCAGGTGGTAATCAATAGGAGGTTACCGTGCCCAAGTTTGACCTGATGCCATGAGACTTCATGGCGTCTGGAGTCGATGTTGAGGACTCCCAGGGCAACTCCCTCCCTACTGTATACCACTATGCCACCACATCTGCTGGGTCTGTCCTGCCGGTGGTCCAGGACAGACCCAGGGATAGTGGTTGCAGTGTCTGTGACATTCTCTTATTTCTCTTAGGAGGTTCTGTGGGAACGAGAGAGACTCACGGTTGGTGTGTTGCCTCCCAGGTGCCAGGGTTCGTGATGTCTCAGATGGTGTTTTTGGGATCCTTAAAGGGGAGGGGGAGCACCCCCAAGTAGTGGTCCACATCGGTACCAACGATATAGGTAGGAAGAGAAATGGGGATTTAAGGCAGAAAGTCAGGGAGCTAGGGTGGAAGCTTAGAGCGAGAACAAACAGAGTTGTTATCTCTGGGTTGTTGCCCGTGCCACGGAATAGCGAAGCGAGGAATAGGGAGAGAGAGGAGTTGAACACGTGGCTGCAGGGATCGTGTAGGAGGGAGGGTTTTGGCTTCCTGGATAATTGGGGCTCTTTCTGGGGTAGGTGGGACCTCTACAAAGAAGATGGTCTTCACCTGAACCAGAGGGGTATCAATATCCTGGGGGTGAGATTTGCTAGTGCTCTTCGGGGGGGCTTAAACGAATTCAGCAGGGGAATGGGAACCTAAATTGTAGTTCCAGTGTACAGGATGTTGAGAGTAGTGAGGTCATGGATAAGGTTACAAGGACGCAAGAGGGCACTGGCAAGCAAGAACTTGGTTTAAAGTGTGTCAACTTCAACGCCAGGAGAATCCAGAATAAGGTGGGAGAGCTTGCAGTATGGGTTGGTACCTGGGATCTCGATGTAGTGGCCATTTCGGAGACATGGGTAGAGCAGGGGCAGGAATGGATGTTGCAGGTTCCGGGATTCTGATGTTTCAGTAAGAACAGAGAAGATGGTATAAGGGGGGGGGGGGGGGCGGTTGCGTGTGGCATTGTTAATCAAGGAGAGTATTACAGCGACAGAAAGGACGTTTGAGGAATCGTATACTGAGGTAGTATGGGCTGAGGTTAGAAACAGGAGAGGAGAGGTCACCCTGTTGGGAGTCTTCTATAGACCTCCGAATAGTTCCAGAGATGTAGAGGAAAGGATAGCGAAGATGATTCTCGGCAGAAGCGAGAGTAACAGGGTAGTTGTTATGGGGGACTTTAACTTTCCAAATATTGACTGGAAATACGATAGTTCGAGTACGTTAGATGGGTCAGTTTTTGACCAGTGTGTGCAGGAGGGTTTTCTGACACAGTATGTTGACAGGCCCACCAGGGGCGATGCCACATTGGATTTGGTACTGGGTAATGAACCCGGCCAGGTGTTCGATTTAGATGTCGGTGAGCACTTTGGTGATAGTGATCACAATTCGATTAGGTTTACCTTAGTGATGGGCAGTGACAGGTAGATACCGCAGGGCAAGAATTGTAGCTGGGGAGAGGAAATTATGATGCGATTAGGCAAGATTTCGGATGCGTAGGATGGGGAAGGAAACTGCAGGGGATGGGCACAATCGAAATGTGAAGCTAATTCAAGGAGCAGCTACTGCGTGTCCTTGATAAGTATGTACCTGTCAGGCAGGGAGGAAGTTGTCGAGCGAGGGAGCTGTGGTGTACTAAAGAATTTGAAGTGCTTGTCAAGAGGAAGAAGAAAGCTTATGTTAGGATGAGACGTGAACGCTCAATTAGGGCGCTTGACAGTTACAAGCTATCCAGGAAGGATCTAAAGGGAGAGCTAAGAAGAGCAAGGAGAGGGCACGAGAAGTCATTGGCGGATAGGATCAAGGAAAACCCTAAGGTTTTCAATAGGTATATCAGGAATAAAAGAATGACTAGAGTTAGATTAGGGCCAATCAAGGATAGTAGTGGGAAGTTGTGTGTGGAATCAGAGGAGATGGGGGAAGCGTTAAATGAATATTTTTCGTCAGTATTTACAGTAGAGAAAGAAAATGTTGTCGAGGAGAATACTGAGATTCAGACTACTAGGCTAGCTGGGATTGAGGTTCACAAGGAGGAGGTGTTAGCAATTTTGGGAAGTGTGAAAACAGATAAGTCCCCTGGGCCAGATGGGATTTATCCTAGGTTTCTCTGGGAAGCCAGGGAGGAGATTGCAGAGCCTTTGTCCTTGATCTTTATGTCGTCATTGTCGACAGGAATAGTGCCGGAAGACTGGAGGATAGCAAATGTTGTCCCCTTGTTCAAGAAGGGGAGTAGAGACAGCCCTGGTAATTATAGACCTGTGAGCCTTACTTCGGTTGTGGGTAAAATGTTGGAAAAGTTTATAAGAGACAGGATTTATAATCATCTTGAAAAGAATAAGTTCATTTGCGACAGTCAGCACGGTTTTGTGAAGGGTAGGTCGTGCCTCACAAACCTGATTGAGTTTTTCGAGAAGGTGACCAAACAGGTGGATGAGGGTGAAGCAGTGGATGTGGTGTATTTGGATTTCAGTAAGGCGTTTGATAATGTTCCCCACGGTAGGCTATGGCAGATAATACGGAAGTATGGGGTTGAAGGTGATGTAGAGCTTTGGATCAACATTTGGCTAGCTGAAAGAAGACAGAGGGTGGTGGTTGATGGCAAATGTTCATCCTGGAGTTTAGTTACTAGTGGTGTACCGCAAGGATCTGTTTAGGGGCCACTGCTGTTTGTCATTTTTATAAATGACCTGGAAGAGGGTGTAGAAGGGTGGGTTAGTAAATTTGCGGATGACACGAAGGTCGGTGGAGTTGTGGATAGTGCCGTAGGATGTTGTAGGGTACAGAGGGACATAGATAGGCTGCAGAGATGGACTGAGAGATGACAAATGGAGTTTAATGCGGAAAAGTGTGAGGTGATTCACTTTGGAAGGAGTAACAGGATTGCAGAGTACTGGGCTAATGGGAAGATTCTTGTTGGTGTAGATGAGCAGAGCGATCTTGGTGTCCAGGTACATAAATCCCTGAAAGTTGCTACCCAGGTTAATAGGGCTGTTAAGAAGGCATATGGTGTTTTAGCTTTTATTAGTAGGGGGCTCGAGTTTCGGAGCCACGAGGTCATGCTGCAGCTGCACAAACCTCTGGTGAGACCGCACCAGGAGTATTCCGTGCAGTTCTGGTCTCCGCATTATAGGAAGGATGTGGAAGCTTTGGAAAGGGTGCAGAGGAGATTTACTCGGATGTTGCCTGGTATGGAGGGAAGGTCTTACGAGGAAAGGCTGAGGGACTTGAGGTTGTTTTCGTTGGAGAGAAGGAGGAGGAGAGGTGACTTAATAGAGACATATAAGATAATCAGAGGGTTAGATAGGTTGGATAGTGAGAGTCTTTTTCCTCGGATGGTGATGGCAAACACGAGGGGACATAGCTTTAAGTTGAGGGGTGATAGTTATAGGACAGATGTTAGTGGTAGTTTCTTTACTCAGAGAGTAGTAGGGGCGTGGAACGCCCTGCTTGCAACAGTAGTAGACTCGCCAACTTTAAGGGCATTTCAGTGGTCATTGGATGGACATATGGATGAAAATGGAATAGTGTAGGTCAGATGGTTTCACAGGTCGGCGCAACATCGAGGGCCGAAGGGCCTGTACTGCGCTGTAATGTTCTAAAATTCTAAACACTCTAATAATTCGATTTTTTTTTTACTTATTTGGAGATACAGCACTGCAACAGGCCCTTCGGCCCACCATGTCCTGTACCGACCAAGAACCACCCATTTATACTAACCCTACAGTAATCCCATATTCCCTACCACCTACCTACACGAGGGGCAATTTACAATGGCCAATTTACCTATCAATTGCAAGTCTTTGGCGGTGGGAGGAAACTGGAGCACCCGGCGAAACCCCACGCGGTCACAGGGAGAACTTGCAAATCTCCACAGAAGGAGTACCCAGAATTGAACCCGGAGCTGTGAGGCTGCAGTGCTAATCACTGTGCCGCCACTGTGTCTGTAAAGTATGGTTCCGTGAGTATGACTATGTCAACCTGTTTCTTGACTCGTCTGTGGGACAGCTCTCCCATGTTTGGCACAAGCCCCCAGATGTTAGTAAGGAGGGCTTTGCAGGGTCGACAGGTCTGGGTTTGCCGTTGTCATTTCTGCTGCCTCGGTCGATGCCGGGGTGGTCCGACTTGTTTCATTCCTTTTTATTAACTTCGTCGCGTTTAGGTTCAACTGAGTGGCTTGCTAGGTCATTTCAGAGGGCATGTAAGAGTTAACGACATCAGTGAACCTGATGGATTTTTCCAAAAAATCAGCGCTGGTTTCATGGTCATCATTAAAATAGCATTTAATTCCAGATTTATGAACTAAACTCAAATTTCACTCTCTATTGTGGTGGGATTTGAATCTCTCGAAACACTCATGGTTTTTGGGTTAGTAGCTGAGTGATAACACCGGCACGCCACAGCCTACCCCAAGAGTTTCAGTGTATTTCCACAGGTAGAGTGATTGTGTGGAGTGTAATTATAGTATCTCCACAGGGAGATTCATTGTGTGGGTCTTTATTATAGTATCTGCACTGGGAGATAAAATGTGTGGTCTGTTGTTATAGTATCGCCACAGTCGAGTCACTGAGTGGATCTGTTATTATATCTCTCCAAACGGAGAGGGACTGAGATGGTCTGTTATTATCCTAACTCGACATGGACTGTCACAGAGTAGCTTATTTATTACAGCTTCTCCACGGGGAGAGTGACTGAGTGGGTCGGTTATTATAGTATCTCCACAAGGAGAGTCACTGTGCAGCAATGTTATTATAGTATCCCTCCAAGGAGAACCACAGAGTGGGCATGTTTTTATAGTAATCAGTAAAGGGGAGATTGAGTGAATGGGTCTGTTATTATAGTATCTCCACAGAGAGACAGAGAGAAATGTGTCTGTTATTATCGTATCTCCACAGCGAAATTCACGAAGTGGATCTGTTATTGCACTATTTCCACAGGGATACTGTCAGAGTGCATCGGTTGTTCGAGTATATCCACACGCAGAATCGCTGAGTGGGACTGTTATGACAGTGCCCCCACAGGGAGACAGACTGAGTTGGTCTGTTATTATAGTATCCCCACAGGGTGTATCACTGTGTGGGTCTGTTATCATAAGATCTGCACAGGGAGGGGTGACTAAGTGCGCATTTTATTGCAGTATCTCCACGGAGGTGTCACTGTGTGCGTCTGTTATTATAGTATCTCCGCAAGGAGAGTGACTCAGAAGGTCGATTACTAATGCAAGTCTACACGGAGAGTGATTGAGTGCGTCTGTTTATTGTAGTATCTCCACAGGGAGAGTGCCTGAGTGGGTCTGTTATTGTAGCATCTCCACAGGGAGAGTGAATGAGTGGGTCTGTTATTGTCGGTATCAACACAGAGAGAATCATTGAGTGGGTTTGTTATTATTAGTATCTCCACAGGGAACATCACTGAGTGGATTTGTTATTGCACTATTTCTACAGGGAGAGTGACTGTGTGTGTCTGTTATTAGTGTTGGAGTATCCCATCAGGTAGAATCATTGAGTGGACTGTTTTAGAGTATCTCCACAGGGAGACTGACTGAGTGTGTCTGTTATTATAGTACCTCTGCAGGGAGAGTTACTAAGTGGCTCTGTTATTATAGTATCTCCAACGGAGTGTCACTGACTGGATATTTTATTCTAATTTCTCCACAGCGAGATTCACTGAGTAGGTCTCTTATTATTGTATCTACACAGGCGAGTCACCGAGTGGGTCTCTTCTGATATTTCTCCACAGGCAGAGTGACTGAGAGCGTCTGATATTATGGTATCTCTACAGGTGGAGTCACTGAGTCGATCTGTTATTGTAGTCTCCCCATAAGGAGCATCATAAAGTGGGTGGTTTGTTATAATTTATCCACAGGGAGAATCACTGAGTGGATCTCTTATTCTAGTATTTCCGCAGGCGAGTCACCGAGTTGGTCTGCTTTCCATCTCTCCACAAGTAGAGTGCTTGAGATGGTCTGCTGTTACAGTAACTCCGAAGGATGAATCATTGAGGGGGCCTGTTGTTATAGTATCTCCACAGGGAGAGTGATTGTGTGGACTGTTCATATATTTTCTCCACAGGGTGAATCACTGAGTGGGTATGTTATAATAGTTTCCCCACAGGAGGGTGACTGTGTGGGTCTGTTGTGATAGTATTTCCACAGGGATCATTGCGTAGGTCTGCTATTATAGTATCTCCACAGGGAGAGTCACTGAGTTGGTCTGTTAATATCATATCTCCACAGGGAGTATCACTGTGTGGGCCTGTTATTAGAGTATCTCCACAGGGAGTGTGATTGTGTGTAGTGTTATCATAGTATTTCCAGAGGGAGAGTCACTCTGTGAGCATGTTGTAGTTTCTTCACAGGGAGAGTGGGACTGACTGGGTCTGTTATTATCGTATCCACAAAGAGACAGACAGAATGGGTCTGTTACCATCGTATCTCCACAGGGAGTATCACTGAGTGAGCCTGTTGTTATATTACCTCCACAGGGAGAATCAGAGAGTGAGTCTTTTATTACAGTATCTCCACAGGAAGAGTCATTGAGTGGTTCTGTTATTATAGTACCTATGCAAGGAGAGTCGCTGAGTGGAGTTGTTATTATATTTTATCCTCAGGGAGATTAGCAGAGTGGGTCTGTTATTCCAGTATCTCGACACGGAGAGTAACTCAGTGGGCCTGTTATTGTAGCATCTCCAATCGGAGAGACACTGAATGGGTCTGTTGTTACAATATATACACACGGAGAATCACTGAGTGAATCTGCTGTTATAATTTATCCACAGGGAGAATCACTGAGTGGATATATTATTATAGTATCTCCACAAGGAGAGTGACTGAGAAGGTTTGTTATTATAGCAACTGTAAAGGGAGAGTCACTGCGTGGGTCTGTTTTATAGTATCACCACAGAGAGTATCACAGAGTGGATCTGTCATTATAGTACATCCACAAGTTGATTCATTGAATGGGTCTACTATCATAGTTTTTCCACCCGGAGAGTCACTGTGTGGGTCCATTATTATATTTTCTCCACAGGGAGAGTGACGGAAGGGTCTGTTATTAAAGTATCTCCACAGGGAGCGTCACTGTATGGGTCTCTTATTATATTATCTCCGCAAGGAGTAACACTGAGTTATTATAGCATCACTACATGGAGATTCACTCTGTGTTCGTTATTGAGTTATCATCAAAGTTACTATGTGGGTCTGTTAATATCGTTTCTCCACAGTGGTTTGAGAAAGTGGGCCTGTTATTATGGTATCTCCACAGGGAGAGAGACTGAATGGGTCTGTTATTATAGTATCTCCACAGGCGAATCACTGAGTGGGTCTGTTATTATATTTCTCCACAGGAAGAATGACTGAGTGGGTCTGTTATTTTTGTATCTCCACAAGGAGAGTCACTGTGTGGGTCTGTTTCCATAGTATCTGCACAGCGAGACAGACTGAATGTGTTTGTATTATCGTGCCTCTACTGTGAGAATCACTGAAGTGGGTCTATTTTTCTATCGTATCTCCACAGGGAGAATCACTGAATCGGTCTCGTATTATCTTATCTGCAAAGGGACAATCACTGAGTAAATCCGATACTACATTATCACCTCCGGGAGAGTCACTGAGTGGGTCTGTTATTACATTATCACCACAGAGAAAGTGACTGAGTGGGTCAGTTATTACACTTTCTCCACAGCGAGAATCACTGAGTGGGTCTGTAATTATATTGTCTCCACAGGAAGACTCATTGAGTGGGTCTGTTATTATAGTATCTCCACAGGGGGAGTCACTGTGTGGGTGGGTGATTATAGTGTCTCCTCAAGGAGAATCACTGAGTGGGTGCATTATTATATGTTCTCCACAGGGAGAGTGATGGAGGGGATCTGCTTTATAGTTTCTCCACAGGGCGAGTCACTGAGTATGTCTGTTATTATAGTATCCCCACAGGGAGAGACACTGTATGTGTTTGTTATTATAGTATCTCAGCAAGGAGAATCACTGTTACATGTTATTATAACATCTCTACATAGAGAGTCATTGAGTGGGTACGTTATTGTGTTATCAGCAAAGGGAGAATCACCGTGTGGGTCGGTTATATTGAATATCCACAATGAGAATCACTGAGTTGTTATATCACTGTTGTTATAATATCTCCACAGGGACACTCACTGTGTGGGTTTGTTATTAGAGTATCTGCACGGGGATAGTGACTGAGTGGGTCTATTATTATAGTATCTACGTAAGGAAAAGCATTGAGTGGGTCAGTTATTAGAGTATCTCCACAGGAAGTGTACCTGATGGCGCTGTTATTATAAATTCGCCACAAGCAGAATCATTGAGTGGGACTGTTATTATAGTATCTACACAGGGAGAGTGATTATGTGGACTGTTATTATAGTTTGTCCACAGGGAGAATCATTGCGTGGGTCTGTTATGATAAAATCTGCACAGGGAGAGCAAATCGTGTTCTGTTGTTATAGTATCGCCACACGCGACACACTGAATGTGTCTATTATTGTATATCTCCGCCCGGAGAGTGACTGAGATGGTCAATAATGATTACAAGTCGACAGGGAGAGTCACTGAGTGGGTATGTTATTATAGTTACACTACAGTGAGAGTGACTGTTTGCTTCTGTTATTATAGTATCTCCAAAGAGAGAGAGACAAAATGGGTCTGTTATTGTCGTAGCTCCACAGGGATAATCACTGAGTGGTTCTGTAATTATAGTATATACACAGGTAAAATCAATGAGTGCATCTTTTATTAGTGTATCTCCTCGGACGAGTCACCGAGTGGGTCTGTTACAATATTCCTCCACAGCGAGAATGACTGAGAGGGTCTGTTTATTATAGTATCTCCACAGGAAGACTCAGTGAGTCGGTCTATTATAGTATAACCACAGGGGGTATAACTGAGTATATTTGTTATTATAGTAACTCTACAGGGAGAGTGACTGAATGGGTCCGTTATCATAGTGTCTCCACATCGAGAGTGACTCAATGGGTCCGTTATGATAGTATCTCCACAGGCGAGTGACTGAGTGGGTCTGTTATTCTATTTCTCGGCAGGGAGAATCACTGATTGAGTCTGTTATTATCATATCTCCACAAGGAGAATCACTGAGTGGATCTGTTTTTACATTATCACCGCAGCGAGAGTCACTGAGTGGGTCTGATATTATAGTATCTCCACCGGAGAGTGAGTGAATCGGTCTCATATTGGCAGTATCTCCACAGGGAGCAGACTCAATGGTTCTGTTGTTATAGTATCTCCACAGGGAAAGTGACACAGGTGTTTGTTATTTTAGTATCTCCACAGGGACAATCATTGAGTGGGTCTGTTATTATCGTATCCCCACAAGGAGAATCACCGAATGGATCTGTTATTATGTTTCTCCTCAGGGAGAGTTACTGAGTGGGTCTGTTATTATAGTTTAACCGCAGGGAGATTGTCAGTGTGGGTCTTTTATTATAGTACCTCTGCAGGGTGAGTCCCTGATTGGGTCTATTATTATAGTCTTTCCACACTGCGATTCACTGTGTAGGTCTGTCGTTATGAGATCGCCACAGGGAGAGTTAC